>NC_047087.1:23141875-23451250 GCF_902459505.1 Geotrypetes seraphini | reverse complement strand
AATCAGATTTCATATGTATTCCAAATGGTATTATAGTTCTGTAATTGATTTCTCCGAAGAACTGTTAATTTAGACATCTGCTGTATATATTGAACGTTAGCCAGAAATACTCGTAACTCTGGTAGATTTAATTGTTTCTAGGCAGATGCCAGGACAAGTCGCCCTGCTGTCATTATCAGATGTATCCATTTCTGATGTTTCAGAGGCAGGGCGTCTGGCCCCTTATTCAACAGACAGCACTGCATGGTCTTAGGGATCGAAGTGCCTAGTACTTCCTCAATAAAGGAAATTTATCCCAATTAAAAATATAAAAATATAACACTATGTAACAAAATTTTATTTATTTTGTTCCTGTGTAATAAGTGTTCTTTCTTAATTGCCTATGCCACAAAGTATAGAAAATGGCTATCGTTCCCCTCAGACTTTGCTTTTGTGAGCAGGACATTGACATTTTTGGAGAACATTCTAGATTGATTCCAAGCTGAGTAAACTTAGGGTCCTTTTTTGACTAAATTGCAGTAAGGTATTGTTGTTGGGTGGCAAACAGTACCACAGTTGAAAAAAGATTTATCGCTTGGCAATTCAGGTGGAAAGGCTTACCATGGCTCTGAGCAAAGGAAGGGGCGTGTTGTGGGCGTGCATACCCACAAAGCACTGGCACACTGTGATAAAAGCACATAGTACTTGTTACCATTGGATTAGCTCAGGAGCCTTTACCACCTGCAAAAAGGCAGATGGTAAGGGCTTCTCAGAAAATGCTGTTAGCACAGCACGTGTGGGCAAAAACCTGCCTCTCAGCAGATACGCCTATGAGACATTCTTTTTTGACCCGGGATCATTTCTGAATTGCCATGGGCCAAAATCAGTGTTGGCTCCTGCTGTGCTAATTTTGGCCATGGGCCTTGGTAAAAGGACCACTTAGAGTAACCTCAAGAATTTTCTAGAACCGTCCATCAATATAAATAGTAGTACAGTATAACTATAGAGATCTTAAGCTCACCGGCTCAGATCAGTTCCAGCTGCCTAAGTGGTAACATATCTGCATTGTTTTAGATGGCATCCAGGAAGGAGAAAGAGGCTTGGAACAGCTTTGTCGCAGTGGTTTGGGGCTTCCTGGGCAATCACAAGGCTGAACACTACGTGGAGTTGGTTGAGAATCTGGTGAATTACACTTCTCTCTCAATATTCACGGGGTTAGGGGCAGAGCTGGCCCGTGAATAGTGAAAATTTTCAACTAACTTTTGGGCCGGCTCTGACTCACCCCTACCTTCCCCCCGGCATCCCGAACCTTTTTTTTTTTTAAAACGAAACGCTGCATCCTGGACCTCCCCGTAGCTTATTTGGTGGTCTAGCTCTTCCTACGTTCCTGCCCTGTGCAGATCACTCGTACAAAATGGCTGCGGGGAGTTCCCGTCGTAGTCTCGAGAGACCATATTTAAAAAGGTCATGAATTCTTCATCAACTTTGCCAGAGAGGGCAGTTATTAACTAGAAAAAGGCATCTACAAATAATTGCGTCTTAAGAAGTTTCCTAAACGTGCCCTTTTCACGACAATTTCGTATTTGGCCCACAAGGGAGTTCCATATTTTAACCCAATAAAGATTTATTCTTTTTTTTTAAGTACATTCTCAGGGACATATTCTTTAACAGCACCATAAGTTAGGTGGTGGTAAGCACCCTACCACTGCCTAACTTAACCACCCCCCCTATCAGTGTCTGAGCTGTTGCCACCGCAGCTGACACTAAAAACTGCGCTACGGTTTTGTAAAAGGAGGGGGTTAGTCACTTTAATTGGTGTTAATCGGAGCGGTAATTGACCACATCATTTAAAACCAATTAAAAAGTCATTTTTATAAAAAAATGTAGGCGCCTCCAAAAAAGGATGCTATGTGGCACCTATGGCCAAAATAGGCCGGAAATGATCTTAGGTACTGTGATTCTCGGCAACCTTGGGCACCGTTAACGTAGGTCTACAAAACCCTGGCCCACATTGCCGGTGCCTACGTTAGATGTAAACCTCAATTCTCTTAACAGCGCCTACGCATGATGGACATGCAGTCGGTGCCGCTATTAGAGACGTCTGCCGATGTTGGCGCCATTACTAGAATCCACCCTTCAATGTCCAGATCTTATCTGGTGCCCACACCACAGCAGCAATTAATGTTGAAGTCTTTGCTAATTCGGTGTCTGGTGTCGACAAGATAGCTGAAAGGTTCAAAGGAGCAATATCTTGCTCTGTTCGTTTCTGGCCCTCCATCGGCTTAGACGGTAAATAATAAATCTGTGAAAAAGGTGGAATATTTTCATCGGCAGCTTCGAGAATTTCCTTAAAGTCCTTTTCACTGTTGTGTTAATTCTCGTGGAAGGTATTTCTGTATTTATCTATAAGCATTTTAAAAAATAAATACTTATAGACCGATGATGATATTTGGTGACCAAGAGATTCACCTGTTGAACGCTGCACTGCACATATATTTTGTGAACGCCCCTGACCCGCTCATGCCTCTTTAGTAGCCATGCCCTCTTTAGGGTTGCATATGAGAGGATTTGGGGGTGGATCATTATAGAATCACATGCAGGCAGATCTGTGTACAAATCCAAATTAATTAATGTCAAGAATTAACAGCCAATTATTGACTAACGGTTCATTATCCTTATTTATTTGCGTTGAAAAGAACTTAAGTATCTTGTGGTGAAATAAATAAGAGAGCCACTACCGACATAGCTACATTTCGACTTCTGCATCAGGGCAATAATTCTCCTTAAGCACATAAGCATTGCCTCTGCCGAGTCAGACCATAGGTCCATCGTGCACAGCAGTCCGCTCCCGCGGCGGTCCCCCAGGTCAATGACCTGTAAGTGATCCTTTATTAATACATTTTATACTGTATAGTACCCCTCTAATTATACCCTTCAATCCCCTTTTCCTTCAGGAACTTGTCCAACCCCTTTTTGAAACCCAAAATCGTAGTCTGCTCAACCACCTCCTCTGGAAGCGCATTCCAGGTATCCACCACCCTCTGAGTGAAGAAGAACTTCCTAGCATTTGTTCTGAATCTGTCTCCCTTCAATTTTTTTGAGTGCCCTCTTGTTCTTGTTTCCCCCACCAGTCTGAAGAATCTGCCCCTCTCTACCTTCTCTTTACCCTTGTAAGTTTCTATCATGTCCCCTCTAAGTCTCCGCTTTTCCAGAGAAAAGAGCCCCAGCTTCTCCAGCCTTTCAGCATATGAAAGGTTTTCCATGCCCTTTATCATTCTTGTTGCTCTTCTCTGGACCCTCTCGAGTATCGCCATATCCTTCTTAAGGTGCAGTGACCAGTAATGAATGCAGTATTCCAGATGCGGGTGCACCATCGCCCAATATAGCGGCAGGATAACTTCTTTGGTTCTGGTAGTGATTCCCTTTTTGGTAATGCCCAACATTCTGTTCGCCTTCTTTGAGGCTGCTGCGCATTGTGCCTCCGGCTTCATTGTTTTGCCCACCAAAACCCCCAAGTCCTTTTCTAGGTTGCTTACCCCCCAATACCATCCCTCCCATCGTGTAGTTGTACATCGGGTTTCCTTTCCCTATGTGCAAAACTTTGCATTTCTCTACATTGAAGCTCATTTGCCATTTATTTGCCCATTCACTCAGTTTGTTCAGGTCCCTTTGTAGTCCTTCATCGCAGTTCTTCTCTAGATGCATTAAACAGCCTCTACAAGATATGTTCTTTTCATTACATAGAAACATAGAAAATGGTGGCAGAAAAGGGCCATAGCCCATCGAGTCTGCCCCTGCCAAGTATCCGCCCCTCTGAATTTACTCCCTCAAAGATCCCACGAGAGCATCCCATTTTCTCTTAAAATCCGTCACGTTGCTGGCCTCAATCACCTGCAGTGGGAGTCTGTTCCACTGATCCACCACTCTTTCGGTGAAGAAGTACTTTCTGGAGTCGCTATGAAACTTCCCTCCCCTGATTTTCAGTGGATGCCCTCTGGTGGTCGAGGGTCTCACGAGACAGAAGATATCATCTTCCGACTCGATGCAACCCGTGATGTACTTAAACGTTTCAATCATGTCTCCCCTCTCTCTTCGTTCCTCAAGTGAGTACAGCCGCAATTTTTTTAGTCTTTCTTCATACGTTAGATCCTTGAGCCCCAAGACCATCCTGGTGGCCATTCACTGAACCGACTCGACCCTCAGCATGTCCTTACAGTAGTGTGGTCTCCAGAATTGAACACAATACTCCAAGTGAGGCCTCACCATGGATCTGTATAACGGCATGATGACTTCAGGACTCTTACTGTGTTAATTCCACATGGATGTCCAGACAGATTTGCTAGGGCATCAGGCAGCCAAGTGATATAAACTCATATCTGACTATATGAATAAAAAACCAAAAACAAGCTTGAGAGACATTTGGAGCATTGAGATTAAGCAGCAGATTTCTGCTACTCAATGGCCACGGATTTGGACTTGGAGGATGAGATGTGCAGCATCAGCATCTAAGAGACAAACATGGTTTCATTTGTTACATAGAAGTTTTTGGACCCCCCTGTTCATTTACAAAAGTTGGACTGTTCCAAGTCTAATAGATGCTGGCACTGTCATCTTGATGTAGGGACACTGGATCATTTGTTGTTCTATTGTTCTTTGATACACTTCTCCCTCCGTATTCGCTGTGATGGGGGATTAACAGAACCGCAAATACGGAAAAACCGCAAATAACTTTTTTATATGTTATTTGCTGTTTTCTGTTAAAAAACATCGTGAATATGGTGAAACCGCAAATAATATGGAGGGAGATTTGGCCTGTTCCTGAGGAGAGGCAACACACGGTGAAGAAAGTGCCGGGAACCAGCGATTTTTCTCTGTAAACGCTTGGAATCGGCGATTTCTCTGTGCAAGCTGATGTAATTTGGGGAGAGGAGCCAGCAAGCTAAAACCCGTGAATAATCGAAACCGCGAATACGGAGGGAGAAGTGTACTTAACTTTTGGAAATCTGTATGGAGACATATTAATTTGATTCTGGAGACTGATTCCGCTGTCGTATGAAGTGGTAATGTGTGGGACATTGTTATCTCCTACACCTCCAATGGATAAACATAAAATCAGATTATTTATTTTAATTTATTTATTCGATTTTTTAGCCCGTCCTCCCAAAAGAGCCCAGAACGGGTTACAATGAATATACTGGTGCATTAAAATTATAAGTAAGATAGGCACTTAGAAATTCCCTAACTGTCCCGAAGGCTCACAATCTAACTAAAGTACCAGGAAAAATGACAATTAGAAGAGTAATAAAGAAAGAAAATAGAGATAGAGGAGAAAAATAAGAAAATAAACATACTAATAAGATTACAATGATCTAAAGGAATTTGAAAGGTTAAAAAGAGGGGAGAGAAGAATAGATGCAGAGGGAGAACCGTTGAAGCAATAGAATTCTGGGGAAATTTAAATGAAATTTGAATGATAAAATAAAACAAAATAAGTGAGATTAAAAAATATATCATAAACTAAAAAGAAATGAAAATAAAATCAAAACAGCCAAAACTGAAGTCCAGCTTGAACGGGCCCCCGAGCCGACCGTTGGTCCGATGGCCGGACTGCAGCCCTGCTTCGTCGGCTCTCCCCTGCTGGAATGGTGTTAGATGGTGTTACAGGGTTTGGTTTTGGTCTTTTACTTTTTCCATCTGTAGCAAATACAGTATCCAATGTAAGTTGTTTTCTTGAAGCCATCTGAAATCACTTTAGTTAAACTGAAGGGATTAAATAGTTATAAAATCTTTAGTGAGAATGTCCAGGGAGAGGAGCTCTGCACTCAAACTGCCATCCTCCTCGCCTCCAAGTTCTGGATTACTTGGTATAATGACTGGGGTAGCCATGCAAATGGTCACTAAAAATTGGAAGAATTTTGATAGATTAAGGGCTCCTTTTACTAAGCTGCGGTAGCATTTTTAGCGCGTACTGCAGATTAGCGCGCGCTAACCCCCACTCTACACGGAGAAACTAATGCCAGCTCAATGGAGGCGTTAGCATCTAGCGAGCGCTAAGACCGCTAGCACATCTTAGTAAAAAGAACCCTAAATTTCACTTTTGGGTGGAATTCATTATGCTTGTGTTATAAATACGAGAAAATGAATTTTGAACTAATGGTTAATAGTAAGTTGTTTAAACTGACGTGGGGACCGTTGACCAATTTTATTAATTTTAATTAATGGTTTATTCCCCTATTACTGGTTTGATTTGCACATCCAGGGAAGGGGGGTGGGTGGGAGGGAGAGGGTTATTATATTAGGATTTGTTTATTAATTACATGTATGTACTATTGTATGGTTTAATTGAATAAATTGGAATTAGGGTGGGTGGGAGGGGGGAGAAAATGGTTTCTCATGTGTTTATTGATGGATGTAAGTGCTGTTTTTCAAATTACTTGTATGTATTCCTCTATGCACTGTGTTTAGACTGAAAAATTAATAAAGATATATTAAAAAAAAATTCCACATGGATGATATTTCTGTATTTATCTATATGCATTTTTAAATAAATATTTATGGACTAATGATGATGTTTGGTGGCCATGAGATTCACCTGTTGAGATTTTCTGGGCGATTAGCTACTGGCGACTGGTCCCAAAAAAATTTTTCAAGGATATTTAAGGGCTCCCTTTACTAATCTGTGATAGCGATTTTGGCACACGTAGAATAGCCGCGCGCACTAGACACTAACGCCAGCATTGAGCTGGTGTTAGTTCTAGCTGCGTAGCGCAGGTTTAGTGCACGCGGTAATTTACACGCTAAAAACACTATCGCAGCTTAGTAAAAGGAGCCCTAAATTAAGTATATCGTATTCTTTGTGTATAAATAAGAAGAGCACTGGGATATTTTCATAATGCATCGCTGATTGTTCCTCCACTGTTTAGGACAGTGTTCAGTGCAAGGTCCGGGGGCCAGTGGTTGCCCTCAGAGACCTCTGGGGAGGACCCCATCATCTTCCTGGGTTTGTTTCTGCTACTCTGTCTCTCTATGCAGGATCAGTTTCAGAAAGTAGATGGGGGAAGAGCCACATGCTTGAAGGAAAAGGCATTTCTCAATATGAGAATGCATTTGGAAATTCTCACAACCTTAAGACTACCCTCTAATGAAGCGTGTGTGGTGCAGGGGTTAAAGCTATAGCCTCAGCACCCTGAGCTTGTGGGTTCAAGCCCACGCTGCTTCTTGTGACCCTGGTCATCACTTTATCCCCCCCCCCCCCCCCGCCCCCCCCATTGCCCCAGGTACATTAGATGGATTGTGAGCCCAATGGGACAGGCAGAGAAAAATGTTTAAGTACCTGAATAAATTCATGTAAACCATTCTGAACTCCCTTGGGAGAACGGTATAGAAAAATGAACAAATAAATAGTGTGAACATTTTCAGCCTCTGATAACCAGAGCTGGTATTGTGACATCATAATGCCTCATTCCACCAATGCCTAATAGCCAGTCTCATCAGTGATGTCACAACGGCTTGATTGTCCTATACGTGGCTCACTTTTGCTACACTTTGATTTCTAAAGTTGCGCAGTGGTTAAAGCTTCAGCCTCCTTGAGCACCTTGAGCTTGTGGGTTCAAACCCATGCTGCTTCTCGTGACCCTGGTCAAGTCACCTAAGCCCCCTATGGCCCCAGGTACACTAGATAGATTGTGAGGGAAAAATGCTTGAGTACTGGAATAAATTCATGGAAACCGTTTTGAGCTCCCTTGGGAGAACGGTATAGAAAATTGAATAAGGAAATAAATAATGAAGTTTGAAGGTGAGCTGGTGGGTATAGATGTCACTAACACACACTGATCAGCAGTGTCGTGGCATTGCATGGGAAGATATTTGGTGGCTCTCCTTCAGCTCGTTAGAATCCAAAGTGGCCCCAGCTTAAACATTACTAAAGACCGCTAGTTTAGGACTTTTAAGTTACTATTTATAAAATACTAGCTTAAGCGGCAGAAATCATGGCTACCTTCCTGGCGTGGACATTCATGCCTTCATGCGTAAATTAGTATATTTTAACATCCTCTCTTGTATTGTACTGATTAGATGAGTTTATTTCCCTTAAATTTACAAGTTTAGTAGTGGGGGGGAAGGGGGTTATTTTTATTATTACATATTCTATAAGATATTTGATCATATATTAGGAAAGGGTGGGAAGGGGAGTGATAAGAGTTTATGATTTGTATCATTGATGGTTATTAAGTGATGTATTTATTGTTAATTGGTTTCAACATTTATCACACTTATTCTAAGTTTGAAAATGAATAAAGAATTTAATTTTAACATCTATGCGTGTACTTGTGAAGGCCACCCACACTCCATCCCTGTACATCATTGCCGTCAAAGTCTGCTCCGTCATGTCATCAGCCATCCTTTACTCTGGTCGGTCTTTTAGAACAAGCCATTTATGCACACATGTAGCCTTGTACATATTACGGCGTCGTTTTTCAGTTGGCGATGATGAATATTTGTTTAACCGGCTGCCCAGTGTTGCTCACAGGTTTTCAATGCCAGACCATGTCCAGGCACCGGCATTAAATATTCAGTTGTATGCAGCCGGCTCTCTTTTGTGCAGGTCCGTGCAGTGTTCAGCACTTACCGCTAAACTTAGGCGGTTAAGGGCTGCCCAGCGATGCCTAACCTAAAAATCTGCACCTAACCAAAATTAAATCAATTAGCTTAAATGACGTGGTAATTGACTGAGCTAATTTAATAGTTACTAAAAAAAAAAAACACCTCACAAAAAAACTGAAATTAAAAGTTAGGTGTAGAATTCCACGCAGCGCCTATCAACACTTAAGTGAAGGCGCCTTCTGGCGCCTAACGACACCTACCTGGAAAGTAGGAGACTAGGTATGGTTGCGTGAGGCATTGCTAGGCGTCCTAGATAGGTGCCAGTAAATTAGACCACTGAAAACCTGGTTGACGTAGCAGCGCCTACCTTTAGGATACCTAGCAACGCCTAAGTCCGCTTAGGCACCGCGAGGCGTGATTCTGTAAATAGCACCTAGAGATTTAATTGATGGCCATGCTGAGCGGCACCTACAATAGAAGCTGGCCCTAAGTGCTGAATCTTGGCACTTAACCGCGTAAGTGCCGACTCCGCCCATGGACTGCACACAAAATAGCAGGCTATGAGTTTAGCAGTCTAGGATGATATTCAGAGTCACTGGTTAAGTGCCGCTGAATATTAGCAAAGAGCCCTGAACAAGCAATTTAACTCAGTGGTCTCAAACACGCGGCCCGGGGGCCACATGCGGCCCGCCAGGTACTATTTTCAGGCCCTCAGTATGTTTATCATAATCACAAAAGTAAAATAAAACATTTTCTCGATCACATGTCTCTTTAGCTATAAATTACAATATCATTATTAACACTTAGCCAAAAGGAAAGATTTATAAACTATAAAGAGTTTTACCTCATACAAAATTGTCATTTCTTTAATAAGACATTAACTATTTTTTCTGAGGCCCTCCAAGTACCTACAAATCCAAAATGTGGCCCTGCCAAGGGTTTGAGTTTGAGACCACTGGCCTATAGGAAGAGGAGATGCAAATGTTAAAAGCCTTAGCCAATAGGGAGAGGAGGAGATAGTGGATGCTCTGGATGAGCCATTTGGCCTTTATCAGCCAACATAAAGTTCTATGACATCACAATGCAGGTGTAAAGAGCCCTAGCCTATAGGAGGAGGAGATGCAAATGTTACAAGCCTTAGCCAATAGGGAGAGGAGGAGATAGTGGATGCTCTGGATGAGCCATTTGGCCTTTATCAGCCAACATAAAGTTCTATGACATCACAATGCAGGTATAAAGAGCCTTAGCCTATAGAAGTGTTCTCATACTGGTGGCCCGCCAGGTACTATTTAGAGGCCCTCGGTATGTTTATCATAATCACAAAAGTAAAATAAAAGAGTTTCTTGATCATATGTCTCTTTAGCTATAAATTACAATATTATTATTAAGACTTAGCCAAAAGCAAAGATTTATAAACTATAAAGAGTTTTACCTCATGCAAAATTGTCATTTCTTTAATAAGACATTAATTATTTTTTCTGAGGCCCTCCAAGGACCTACAAATCCAAAATGTGGCCCTGCAAAGGCTTTGAGTTTGAGACCACTGATTTAACTGGTCCAGGAGCTGTTTCTGGCTCGTTCAATTGCTTTAAATATCGAACCGTATAAAATTACCCCCAAAACGCAAACATTTATATACTGTATCTGTATAGTCACCGATGCTATTTTTTCATCCCAAAAGATTCATCGCTGCCTAATGGAGGGATGAATTCGCACAGCCCTGTGAAACGAAAACTGGAAGTGGTAAAAGATTACGTATTTGATAAAAGACTGAGGTACAGCGTCCGGCAGAACGAGGGCAACTGCCGATTCCGAGACATCGTGGTAAGGAAGGAAGACGGTTTTACGCACATACTGCTTTCAAGCCAGACGTCGGATAACAACGCGTTGACGCCCGAGGTAAGCACGTAGCCACGTAGAAATGTAAAACGGGACCTGAAACGGCAAAGAATGAAACCAAATATAAATGGACCTAATGAGTGATGTGTGAGGTCATTATAAGAGGTTTGCATGGCATTTTTGCGTGCCCTGTGCATGCATATAAACAGTGATTTTAGGAAAGCTGCTCCTTATACATGTAGATCGACTGTAGACACAGTTTTAAAGACTGCGCATTACGGGCATGGTATGGCCAGAAAAATTGAGTGTTGCCAACTTGGCAGCAGTAATATACATGTGCTAAAAAAAAAAAAAAAAATCTAAACATTCACAGGTGAAAGTATCAGTTAAGTGCAATGTTTGGTTCTTAATTCCCTTAACATGTATTCAATCCTACACGCAGCAGAAAGGAATTATCTCACAGTTGCCATTCATCCTTTCAATTGGGTTGTTCTGCATATCTGCTATGTGTGAATTTGTAACTTTGTTGCTATCTTTCCACTATGTATGTAAAATTGTAACCCGTTCTGGGCTCTTCTAGAAGAACGGGCTAGAAAATTGGCTAAATAAATAAGTTGAAAGTGGGTAGCCGAGTACTGGCCTTTGAAAGGTAGCGAATGCTCATCGCCCTGGAGTCGCCCAAAGGAGCTCGCCCAGGAGGCAGGGCAACAAAGAACCGGTGGCAAATCTTTGGAAACGCAACACAAATACAGAATAGTCAGCAGTTATAACGTAACCCACGTCAGTTAAAGAGACAGTTGCAGCTATTATGTGCTTTAAAATACTTTTTTCCGGGTCCAACGTCGACCATGTGTGACCACATTAGTGGCCAGAGCTTCGGTCCGGGACAGGCAGGGCAACAAAGAACCAGTGGCAAAACTGCGCATCTCCTTAGGGGGCGGAGCTTCAGTCTGGGACAGGCAGGGCAACAAAGAACCGGTGGCAAAACTGTATCGCCTTAGGGGGCGGAGCTTCAGTCTGGGACAGGCAGGGCAACAAAGAACTGGTGGCAAACTGCATCGCCTTAGGGGGAGGAGCTTCGGTCTGGGACAGGCAGGGCAACAAAGAACCAGTGGCAAAACTGCGCATCGCCTTAGGGGGCAGAGCTTTGGTCTGGGACAGGCAGGGCAACAAAGAACCAGTGGTAAAACTATGTATCGCCTTAGGGGGCGGAGCTTTGGTCTGGGACAGGCAGAGCAACAAAGAACCAGTGGCAAAACTGTGCATCACCTTAGGGGGCAGAGCTTCAGTCTGGGACAGGCAGGGCAACAAAGAACTGGTGGCAAAACTGTGCATCTCCTTAGGGGGAGGAGCTTTGGTCTGGGTCAGGCAGGGCAACAAAGAACCAGTGGCAGAACTGTGCATCACTTAAGGGCGGAGCTTCAGTCCAAGACAGGCAGAGAAACAAAGAACCAGTGGCAAAACTGTGCATCGCCTTAGGGGGCGGAGCTTTGGTCTGGGAAAGGCAGGGCAACAAAGAACCAGTGGCAAAACTGCATCGCCTTAGGGGGCGGAGCTTTGGTCTGGGACAGGCAGGGCAACAAAGAACCAGTGGCAAAACTGCATCGCCTTAGGGGGCGGAGCTTTGGTCTGGGACAAGCAGAGCAACAAAGAACAAGTGACAAAACTGTGCTTCGCCCTAGAAGGCCGGAACTTCGGTCTGGAACAGGCAGATCAACAACTGGTGTCAAAACTGTGAGTCATCTTGGTGGGGGGGCAGAACTTTGGTCGAGGACAGGCAGGGCAACAAAGAACCGGAGGTAAAACTGGAAACACAGCCCAAATACAGAATAGTCAGCAGTTATAGCCTGACCCATAGAAGGTAACACTGCAAAGGAATGCTCCCATTTATGTTTTGCTTAGATTAAATCTGTATTTGTAGGAGTGCAATACAATGTTCTTGAAAAGCGAAAGCTGGATACAGCGATCTGAAGCCTGACACATCCTGCCTTACGTTCACCCTATATAATCGGGGCCCACCAGCTTGCTCTGAGCTGAGCTCCCTCAGTTCGCATGAAAGGAAACCTAGTTCAGGCGACCCCTTGGCCACATGTCATAACCTGCCCAGTGGTTATACGTGGGCTTAATTTTACCCATTACCAGCAGAAAGAAAAGTTTTATATACTTCTCGATTACTGTAATGTTATCTACTTGACAGTCGCCAAGAAAGAACTAGCAAGACTTAAAATAATACAAAATACAGCGGTCAGAATGATTTATGGCCTGAAGAAATTTGATCATGCTACACCCTTTTACTGGGAATTGCATTGGATGAAGACCTGGCTATTCTCAAAACTCTGATACTTATTCCATCTCCGGCATTCTAAGCCCTCTAAAACTCTTCATACTTGGACCTCTAACCCTTCATTGTAGTTCCTTTCCATCCCATCTCCTGTAAACCGTGCCGAGCTCTACGAATGTGGAGATGATGCGGTATACAAACCTAAGATTTAGTTTAGGCTGACAATGGAAGCCTGGGTATTGTTTAAATTGGGTTGTTTCTGTTATAAGGCTGTTTATGGTACAGCCCCTTCTTACTTAGTCAATAGATTCACTTTAGCATCATACAGACTTAGTAGAAGAATTCATCCTTTGTTTAATTTTCCATCCTTCCAGGGCTGTAGGAGTAAGAAATTTCTCAATCATACTTTGGCATCTCAGGCAGCTCTTCATGACAACGAATTCCCAATATTGTTGCTTACTACCCATTCCTGTGGACACTTCAGAAAACAACTGACCTATATTTTTTCTAAATATTTGACTGCTTAATTAATTATCTTATTCTATGTAACATGTTTACTTTTATTACTTTTTGTAAACCGCGTTGAACGTCTGGTTATGCGGTTAATAAGCACTATATACAGTGAATGAAGCTCCATCCTACCACATCAACGCTGAAAAGAATCTATAGGTTTTAGAAACCTGCGGTTGGTGGTCACACTTATGGTGCACTGAAAACAAATACCGCCTGGCACTTTTTAATGTGGTTATGATTAAAGCAAAATCTCTCTCTTCTGTGGTGAGAGATAAGAACATAAGAAGTTGCCTCCGCTGAGGCAGACCAGAGGTCCATCTCGCCCAGCGGTCCACTCCCACGGCGGTCCATCAGGCCTATTGCCTGAGCAGTGGTCCCTGCCTATTTCTATAACTTACCTCTTACTCCTATCCCTATAACCTACCTCTACTCCTATCTGTACCCCTCAATCCCTTTGTCCTCTAGGAACCTATCCAAACCTTCTTTGAAGCCCTGTAACGTGCTCCTGCCTATCACAGCCTCCGGAAGCGCATTCCATGTATCCACCACCCTCTGGGTGAAAAATAACTTCCTGGCGTTTGTTCTAAACCTGTCCCCTTTTAATTTCTCCGAGTGCCCCCTTGTACTTGTGGTTCCCCATAATTTGAAAAATCTGTCCCTGTCTACTTTTTCTATGCCTTTCAGGATCTTGAAGGTTTCTATCATGTCTCCCCTAAGTCTCCGCTTCTCCAGGGAGAACAGCCCCAGTTTTTTCAATCTGTCAGTATATGAGAGGGGACAAAATTGAGAAGAAAGGCACATTAGTACCCTTTATGCTGGTAGAAAGATGGCGATTGTTAAAGGCTTATTTACCTACGTGAAGATGCACGACCTGAATGGCTCAATTGGCCTAGATGCTATAAAATGGTCACAAAAATCGAGCTGGATGCTGTGGGCCGATCCCTTGTCCGGCTTTAAAACGGCGACTGATGCGTAACTGACTTTGCATGCAAATGAGTTTCACGGGGGTCGGCCATAATCCCGCCCCCACCAATTGCTGAAAAAGTGACTTTCACACATGGGAAGCCCAAACTGAGTGAGTGGGGCAGGGGAAGCCCCGAAGCAACCTCCTACCGCTCAGCTGTTCGGGACAGGAAACATTTTTTTTTTTTTTAATTGTGCATTTAATTGTGCATGTGGGACAGGGACTTTCAAAATTTCCCCTGACGGCTCTTCTTCCTTTCCTGCCATGATTGTCGCTCCCATCACAGCGGTCAGGAGCTCCAAGCTCTCTGGTTCCTCTCTTGCCACACTCCTGAGGCAGCCTTAGCTTTTCTTCAGGGAGTCCTTGTGCATTCATTACCTGATGGTCTGTGTCCCATAAATGACAACAGGCAAATAAAGATCCAGCATCTCCAGTAGTTGGGAGCCAAGGCCACTCCCACAAAAATTTCTATTGTCTACATGTCATAAGTAGCAAATGACAGATGTCGATCAAATCCATGTATTGTATATTACATTAATATCATATGTTATCAGTGAGAGCAATGTGCACCTCAAGGGTGGCGAGAAGACATCCTAATGTTGAAATTTAGCAAGCTACTAAAACTTGTTAAACATGAATTGCTCCAAGACGGCATCATATTTAATGATTTATATGTGGTTGTCTTGATGGCAAATTGTCAACCAGTGTTGAATCAGGAATGAATGTAACCTTCACAGAGTAGTGGATATGGCCTCTGCATGCCATGTTGAACAAGTCATCTTCTGCCATCATTTGCTAAGCTACGGTGTTAGAACTAAAAAAGCTCAGACTGCGGTACTCTTTTTGAGGGACTGTCAAGTTAAGTTTTCAGGCTGGATTTAAACCCGCTCGACGTTAAACTCAAGTTCATGGCGCTAGGTTCAACGGTGAGAAATCTTGCCAAAACGATAACAAAGATTAATCCGTTTAGTAATATGAAACTGTTGTTGACAACTCGCAGATACAAAAATAACACAAGGGCAATTTCAAACCATACAAATCCTGGGGGGGGGGGGGGGAAAGCGCATTCTAAGGTTAGTTCATTTGTGGGGGCGACAGAAGAGGAAGCAACGGACAAAGGCCCAGATGCACTAAACTCTCCAGTCGTGTAACGATTGTCGCTAAACCAGTTTGACTGGTTTAGCAACAACTTAATTTGCTGACCCGATGTACACAGTGGCTCACCGCGTGCTTTTCCACGTGTTCGTACATTCCCTGACTCTGCCATGCAAACAACCTCATTAGTATTACAGTGAGGTCATTAATATTAAATCTAGCCCACCAATCGATGCCAAAACATCGCTTTGCCATGCACTAAATTTAGCGATTACCTCAAATGAAACTAAAAAACTGACAGGTGTTATCAACAGGTCTGCCATATTTTTTCTTTTCTTTTTTTTTTTTTTTTAATGAGCACAGATGTTGTGCATGTGTTATGCACACACAATATTTGTCCCCATTAAAAAAAAAA
The DNA here is from genome assembly GCF_902459505.1 of Geotrypetes seraphini. Classification (NCBI taxonomy): domain Eukaryota; kingdom Metazoa; phylum Chordata; class Amphibia; order Gymnophiona; family Dermophiidae; genus Geotrypetes; species Geotrypetes seraphini. The sequence continues at coordinate 23,435,563 of NC_047087.1, read as the reverse complement.
GTCCTGCTGGCCCCCCAATGACAGTCTCTCCCCGATGACAACCGCAGGCCCCCCGATGACAGCCACTGCACTCCCCAATGACAATGGCCACCTTCCCCCCAATGACGACAATGGCCCTTGAAAAATCAGAGAGACAGAAGAGATGTCCACTCCCTCCTGTCTCAGCAATCTGGCCTTTGTAGTGCATCTGGGCCACCTGAATCCCCACCCCCACCCCACTCCTCCCCAACATGAAGGCCCCCTCCAACCACCCCACCAACAAGTACCCAAAAGAAGGCCCTTGTGTTCTGGTGAGAGTCAGCTCAGAACCCCCCCTCCAGCTCAAGCACCCTCCACCCCAACCCCCTTAACTCATCATAGAATCCAGCAAGAGGGATGTCCACTCCCTCCTGCCAGCAGGCCCACCTCTTAAAAATGGAGAGCTTTCCCCTTTCTAGTGCATCCTGGGATGCACTGGGTGTGACCTAAGATTCTAATTGGCCTACATAGCTAAGGTCCCTCCCACTGGGAAGGGGGCCTAAGGCCCTAATTGGCCAAGGTGCCTAAGGCCCCCCACCATGGGAGGAGCGTTGGCTCTCCACGCCAATCAAAGTCTTAGGCCCTACCCAGTGCATCCCAAAATGCACTGGGAAGGGGAAGGCCTGCAATTTTGAAGAGGCTGGCCTGTCGTCAGGAGGGAGTAGGCATCCCTCTTGCTGGATTCTATGATGAGGTGCGGGGGAGGAGGGAGTTTGGGGTGTGTGCTTGAGCTGGAGGGGGATTCTGAGCTGACTCCCCCCAGCCCACTAGAGTCTTCTTTTGAGTACTTGGTGGGGTGGTGGGAGATGGCTTTCATGTAGGGGGGGGGAGTGTGTTTATGTATGTGGGTGGTCCAGATGGCCCGGATGCACTACAAAAGGCTGGATTGCTGAGGCAGGAGGGAATGAGCCGTTGCTATCATTGGGAGAATGGCTGTTATCTTGGGGAGGTGGCTGTCATCTTGGGGGAGTGACTCATCTTGCGGAAGCTGTCAGCGGCTGTCATCGGGGTTTGCGGCTGTCATTGAGGGGCCCCCGCGGGGGTGTCTTCGGGGGTGGAGGATCCAACTGTCATCAGGGGGGGCCTGGCACAACTTTTTTTAAAATGGGGACAGGTATTGTGCATGTGTAACACACGCACATCTGTGCTCATTAAAAAAAAAATGCTTCCTTTCCTGAACAGCTGAGCGGCAGGAGGCTTCTTCGGGCCTTCCCCAGCCCCACTCAGCTGTTCGGGCTTCCCCTGGCAGCCCCCACTGCACAATTAACAAAGAAAAAGAATGTTTCCTTTCATAATTTTGTAATAAGCGTAGTTGTTTGATTCCTGTCAGTTTACTGGCTTCTGTGACTCCCAACTGCCTTACATTCTGATTCTAGTTCTGGCGCTTTGGGGGTGTGGGGAGGGGTTGGCCATCTCATTTGTTGTGTCAGGCAGCAGATTGCCTTGAGCCGACCCCTGATTAGACTAGAGGAGCTTGATGCCCTAATTATCTTAAAACGTGAGCAAAGCATGACAGGACACTAGGCCCGGCACTGCCTTCCTCACGTCAGAGCCGATTAATGAGAGCCAGGTGGAAAATGGACCAACGGATGAGGAATGGCCAAGCCAGTACCAGGCAGTTCTTTGGCCATTTGTTTGGAAAGTCGGCATCCCGTATGTTCTCATAGTATTGTTTCTTCCGTTTCTTTGACAGATCATGAAGGAAGTCCGGAGAGCGCTGTGCAGTGCTTCAGCCGATGATAGCAAGCTCCTGCTCCTCAGTGCCGTGGGAAGCGTCTTCTGCAGTGGCCTAGATTACTCCTATTTAATTGGCAGCCTGTCTAGCGACAGGAGAAAGGAAAGTGCCAGGATCGCAGAAGCCATAAGGTGACGTGAGCTTCCATATTTCTGGACTGCGACTCTGAACTATGAAATCTGGATTTACGCTCGCCGTAAATGCGTTGAACTTGAGCTTGACAGCTGGCATGCAAGTAGGGGGGTAATATCGTAATAAGGTGTCTATATGAAATGTCCAAACAAATCGCATGTAAAATAGGCTGCTACAATTGGTTCATAGACAACGGCGCGAAAGACAAAAGCGCGCGCCGACAATTGAGCGCAGCGCGCGCCGCCGCGCCGCTCTAAATTACAGTTTTTAGGGGCTCCGACGGGGGGGTTTGTTGGGGGAACCCCCCCCCAGTTTACTTAATAGACATCGCGCTGGCGTTATGGGGGGTTTGGGGGGGGTTGTAACCCTCCACATTTTACTGTAAACTGAACTTTTTCCCTAAAAACAGGGAAAAAGTGAAGTTTCAGTAAAATGGGGGGGTTACAACCCCACAACGCCCCCACAACGCGGCACGATGTCTATTAAGTAAAGTGGGGGGGTTCCTCCCACATGCCCCCCCCCCCGTCGGAGCCCTAAAAACTGTAATTTAGAGCGGTGCGGCGGCGCGCGCTACGCTCAATTGTCTGGGCGCGCTTTTGACCTGACACCGCTACAATTAGCCCCTGTAGCGCGCAAATGGTCATGCACAAATTTACGCCCATTCTATGTATAGATGACTTCTATAAACTATCCACCTATATCGCAACTGTGCCTCAGCTCTGTCCAAAATATGCCCCTGCGAATGCCTAAAGGAGGCGAGTGTGGCGCAGTGGTTAGAGCTACAGCCTCAGCACCCTGAGGTTGTGGGTTTGAATCCCACACTGCTCCTTGTGACCCTGGGCAAGTCGTTTAATCCCCCCCCCATTGCTGCAGGTACATTAGATAGATTGTGAACCCACCAGGACAGACAGGGAAAATACTTGAAGCACCTGTATGTAAACCACTTTGAGTGTGGTTATATAACTACAAAAAGGCAGTATACAAGTCCCAATCCCTCCCCCCCCCACCACCACCATATGTACGTGTAATTTTATCTGCATGTGTATTTAGAGGAAATTTTTGAAAGAGCCTTTTTCAGTGTATAAAACATGCTGAGAAAATGCATCATAAAATTATCTCGTTAAAAGGCATGGGGTTCCTTCCTCCCTCTGTTATCAAGAGTAGAGCACCTCATTTCAGAATTTTTCTTGCAGTCTTGATTTATGCGTAAATGATTGGTGGATTCTTCTAACATTTTTTTTTTAGCTTTCAGTCTTTTCCTGTCTGTACTCATCATCGTTATAAGGGATTTCAATATAAACAGCAGATAGCCTTGTGTTGGAAATATAATCTGCTCAGATATAAATATAATAATGTTTAAAACCCAATGCATATTGCTAGAATGAAAATTTGATTATAATTTTATAAGAGAGTACATTAAAGCACTTTTCTGTAACTATGACTCTTCCTCTAACGTCTACATTTAGCTCCCCAGAAACACTTTTACAAAACAGCAAAATCGGTTTTTAGCACAGGCCGGTACGCTGAATGCTTGGCACTGCTGCCGACACTCATAGAGTTTTGTAAAAGGTGGGGTTAGTGACTCTCTAATCATTTCTCTTTATATAATAGAAGCTGAGCTATGTAGAGAACGGCTTCTGTCAGCTAAAGCCACAGTCCGAGGCATAAAGGAAGTGTCGGGGGTTTTAGTGGCACCAAAGCTACCACTGGACATCTGTGGCAGGCCAAAATGGCTGACTTATTTATTTATTTGAAACTTTTTATTGCTTCCAAAAATCTAAACGGTTTACATCAATAAAAAACAAACAAACCATGAACATACCTGAAAAGTAGGCATGTTAGACTTAGGCACTGCTAGGCATCTGAGGTAAAACCTGGCCTAATATACCGACATCTACATCTCGGATGCCTACCGATGCCTAAGTCTGCTTAGGTGCCACTAGGCATGATTCTGTAAAAGGCGCTGCCCAGTGCCTAGAAGTTAGGCGCAGTTAGGCACCATTTATAGAATCAGGCCCAAGTGCGCCTAAACAGTTTTAATATGTGTTAAAAAAATTAAAAAAAAAAAAAAAATAGCAAAGAACCAACTGAAAATCAGGGGAAAAAGAAGATAAGACAAACCAAGGGGGCTTTTACCGATTTAGCGCGCACTAAATGCTAACGTGCTCGTTATATTCTAAGGACGCGTTAGCGTTTAGCGCAAGATAAATCGGCTACTGCACCTTAGGAAAATGAGCCCTCAGAATGTTTCTGCTGCATGCACTTGGCCACCGGCTCACCATTCCTTGTTTATACAGGGGCGTCAATACCTCTTTTTTTCCTACTGGCTATTCCTCTCCCTATGCACCCTGGCATCCTTCTAAATTAGATAAGCTGCTTAGGTTGTTGTTTTTTTTTTTTTACTACATACGGGAATATGTCAAAAATTGCAGTTGGCTACAGCTATCCACGATCATAGGCAACAGTAGGTAGATAGACACAAATAGCAGGCTCCAGGCCCCTCTCTGCCCATTATAAGGAACTGGCTGGAGCAGGCGGAAGAGAAGAAAGTGCACTAAGTATTTTGGGATCCAAGCGGTCTACAATGCAGATTTGAGTGAAATCGCCACAGTGTGTAAACCATACTATTCAAGAAATTCATCCAAATGTCCTAACCCCCATTCTTTTCACCCTCTCTCTCCCTCTTAGTATCCTCCCTTCAAAATTGTTTTAGACCTAACGCCTTTAATTGTACTCCTCTTCCTGAAAACGTCCAGCTATCGTTTTGATGTATTAGGCCCAACATCTTTAATTGTATTCCTCTTCCTGGAAATGTCCAGTTATCTTTTTGATGCAATCCGCTAAAGAACTGCAAGGTACAGGCGGAATAGAAGTCATTAATGTAATGTAATGTAATTCAGCATTTGAACAGCTGTTTCAGCGGAAGCACTAGACTCTTAAAGGAAACAACGGCATCGCGTGTTCAGGTTTATTAAGGGCGCCTTTTACAAAGCCGGGCTAGCGGTTTTATCGCACGGACCGGATTAGCGCGCGCTATTCCGCGCGTTAAGGCCCTAGCGCGGCTTTGTAAAAGGAACCCTAAGTTTCAAGTTTATTAATATTTTGATATACCGACCATCACAAGTATCCGGTCGTTTACAATAATAAAAAAAGAAAAATGATTAAAAAGTTATATATAAAAAAGAAAAAATAATCAAAATGGGGGGGGGGATAAGTTCGAAACAAAGACTTGATTACGAAGGGTATGAGACAAAAGGGAAGAAAAAGGAAGGGAAAGTTTTTAAATTACATTGTATAAATGAAGATAAAATCAGGGGAGGAGAGGAGGATAAAACAAGAGGAAAAAATGGGGTGTCGTTTCCTGGAAGCGTTTTTGTTGTCCCGTTTTTATTTGGGGACTCAATTGGAATTTTGATAAGCATCTTTAAAGAGGAATGTCTTAAGGAGTGTTTTAAACTTGTTTAAGGAATTTTCAGAACGAAGATTCGATGGCATTGTTTCTACACTGTGACGGTTTTGCTGACATCTGCACTAAAGACTGGTCTGGCTATTCACTCATCATCCAGTGATACATCCTTAGAATCTTATGACTCCTAATGCAGGCGATGTTTTGCTGAAACACGGCTGTGTCGGGTCCCTAGATCTGTGCCATAAGCATTTTTCGATGACTTGAAGATTTTAAATCTCTTGATTTCCAATTTGAATCGTCTGGTTGTTTTGTTACCTTGGACTTCCCATGCGTTAATGTTGCCCTCGAACCCTTACTGCCGTTCATTTTGTAGACAGTAAGGGGGGAAATTATCTAAAAGGTGTCAAAAGTTAGGTGCCTAACTTAATTAATAAATAGGCTTCAATAATGCGATTTAACAAGCTCATAACTGAAAAAAATAAAATTGAATTGGGAGATAGGCGTTTATCTTCTTAGGCGCAATGCTACAAACAGCCGTCTAGTAATGCCTAACACCAAAGTAGGCGTGTTTAGGGGTTGGAGGCATTACTAGGCAGAATTCTGTAAGAGACTTAGATGACTAAAATGTAGCCCTTTAAAACCCTGGCCTACATATCAGACGCCTAAGCTTTTAGGCACCGCTGAGCGCGATTCTATAATGGGTGCCTAAGTGTGATTGACATGTAATAGGTGCCCATTACAGATTCTAATGGTCCCTAAGGGCTCACTCGATATTCCTACACTAACCAGTTAGGTCCCCTTTTACAAAGCCACGGTAGCGATGCTGCTGCACAAATGTACCAAAGCCCATCGGAATTGAATGGACTTCAGTGGGTTTACTGTGGCAACATCGCTATCGTGGTAACATAACTGTGGTGACCAATTCACACAGGAAGTGCCTTCTCTTTGCTCCCCTAACACACCCTCAAAAAATGTAAAATATTTTTTTTGCATACAGTTAGGGTACTAGTGACCCGGATTGGCCACCATGGGCTAGATGGACCATTGGTCTGACCCAGTTTGGCTGTTCTTATGTGTGCCAAGTATAGGGCAATCAAGCCATTGTAACATCACTGATGAGGTTGGCTCTGAGGCATTATGACATCACAATCTCAGCTCTGGAATGTTGCTCTCATTGGGGTTCCGGAATCTTGGTATTCTTTGAGATGCTGGAATGTTCCTGCTCTTTGGGTTTTGGCCAGATACTAGGGACCTGGAATGGCCACCGTGAGAACGGGCTACTGGGCTTGATGGACCACTGGTCTGACCCAGTAAGGCTATTCTTATGTTCTTAATTTGGAAGTTACCATAGGATGCCTGAGTGCGTCCCAGGGTTGCCATTTTAAGCTGCTTAGGCACCTATATCAGTACCATTACCACCACCACCACCACATGTTGGCGCCTAATGCAGCTTAGTAAAACCTAGTTTTGAAATGGATCTGCAAATTAACTACAGCATATTTTACTTCCTAACATAGTTGTAACTACAATGAAGGTCTCATATTCCACGCATTTATTTTATAGAGCTATCTGCCTCTCCTCTTATCTACTACTACTATTTATTATGTCTATAGCGCTGAAAGGTGTACGCAGCGCTGTACATTCTAACACACAATAGACAGTCCCTGCTCAGAAGAGCTTACAATCTAATTTAGACGGGACATTTCAGGGTTGAGGAGATTATAGTGAGTCTAGGTACCTGACAGCAGTGAGTGGGAGTTAAGAGTTAACCCTTTCAGGACCATAAGGATCGTAGGCCAATTTTTGTGGTTTTGACGACATTTTTATGGTAAAAAGGGCTTGCAGATGCCAAAAAATTGATTTTTTTTTGTGAAATGTCATTATTTTTTTTTTTTAAAAATCAAACTTCTGGCTTATGGACAGTGTGGCAAGTGAATCTTCTCGTCAATCTGGCAACGACGCTAATGAATGAATGTCGGAACCAGTTTGTTTACATAAAGGCAGTATCCTATGGAATCCGTACATATCAAATTTAGAACTGTAGACTATCCCAATCAAAATTTATAGGATTTTAAAGTTATGGGACAAATATGTCCCTTGGTCCTGAAAGGGTTAAAAGTAGTTTCAAAAAAGTGGGCCTTTAGCCCTCTTATTTTCAAAGAGTTGTATATCCTTAGACTTGTTCGTCGCCTTGAACCTAGTCAGGTATAGAGCGACTCATAAATACTAGATTAGATTAGCCGTAGTTCAGATTCGGTTATTGTTAAGATTCCTTTTTTTTTTTTTTCTTTTAGGGATTTTGTAAAGGCCTTTATTCAGTTTAAAAAGCCGATTGTGGTTGCTATCAACGGCCCCGCTCTTGGCCTGGGAGCATCTATTTTGCCACTGTGCGACATTGTGTGGGCAAGTGAAAAGGCCTGGTTCCAGACACCCTACGCAACGATCCGACTTACTCCAGCTGGCTGCTCATCATACACGTTTCCCCAGATCCTGGGGGTTGCTCTGGTAAGGGTTTTTATCTCTAGAATGTCTCTCTAGATGTTCTTAACCAAGAATCAAATGTGTGCATTTATACTTCAAGTTAGAAATGTTATCTGGGCATTAAGCAGAGCAGTCTACAAAGACTTCAGTTAATACAGAATACTGCAGCTAAGTTCATTTCTGGGAAACGAAAGAATGATCATGTTTCCCCTTTGTTGATAAAGCTTCATTGGCTCACAGTTCGCTATAGGATTCAGTTTAAATGTGCATGCATAATCTTCAAGCTTCTCTATGGAATATTTGATCCTTTTGTCCCCTTATGTTGGAATACCCTTAGACTTTGCCATTTGAGAAACACACAAAGATATACATTAGCCTTCCCTTCCTTTAAGGGAATTAAATCTGCTGGGAAGCTCAGTCGATCTTTTGTTTTCAAGTTTGTAGAGATCTGGAATGAACTTCCTGACTCCATTAGGCTTTTTTTTCCCTTTTCTTCCCTACCTTTCCTGATGTTGTTCTTCCCTAAAAAAGGTTTTTTGTTTTTTTTTTTTTTAAACAAATGTAATTTTATCCTAGTAATCCTTATGTATTTTTTATTGTCTGTGGATATGTCTTTATGTCTATTGTTTAAATAATTTATTTCCCCAAATTTTAATTTTTGTAATACGCATTGAAAATATTTGATATTGCGTGTAAATCAAAATCTTAATAAACTTGAAACTTGAGGCCAGCTGCAATTATTTCGTAAATTCCTGAAAACTTTGTTGTTCTCGCAGTTTTTAAATGGTTTAACTACAGCCTCAACGAAGTGATAATATTACAGTTATTTTTCCTATGCTTTTCATAGGTTCTTTAGTTTTTAATTAGTTCTTCCTTCTCTTACGTTTTCTGCTATGTACTCTAGTCTTAATTATATTTGAACTTAGTCGTCGAGCTCCACTGGAAGATGACCCGGTATATAAACCAAAGATTAGATTAGTTTAGAAAGATGTTAACATTATTTTGAGATCTCATGAATAAGGTTCTTTTTTTTTTTTCAAGTCAGAAGACAATAACAGAATATCAGTGCAGCAGCACCTGCTGAGAAATCAAATCCAGCAGCCACAGAAGTCGGATATAGAGAGCCGCACAGATCTATGTTACATTTTTAATCAGAAGAAGAGCTAGAATGTTTTGAGATGATACTGGCAGGGTGTTCTTAGCAGCGGCCTTTGGAATTCACTTTCTAGATAAATTAAAAATTGATTTGCGGGCACTGAGGCAGGTTTATACTTTGTGGTGTTCCTCCCCTCCCTTTTTTTTTAATAAGATCTGATTTAAACATCTAATATCAACTGAAAGTAGGTAACTTCAGGCATGAATTATTCCTTCAGAATGTATTGCTTAAAATGTTTTGAAAGAAGGTGTTATGGAAATGTTTTGCCCATTATCTGGTGGAAGGCATATATTTTCTGGCGTGTTATTGACAGAGAAGAAAAATAGGCAATATATGTGATATTAATCATAATCATATTTATTTTATATAACCACAAATATAATAAAAATAGAAAGTACAACTTAACAAGAAACAAAAGGGGATGTTATAAATTTCAGAGCTAAAAAGTAATATTAACATAACATAGCGCTCCTTTTTAAGCCGCATTAGGGCTTTAACGCGCCGAATAGCGCGTGCTAAATTGCCGCCCACACTAAAAACGCTAACGCGGCTTAATAGAAGGAGCCCATAGTAAATAACAGCAGATAAAGACCTGAACGGTCCGTCCAGTGTGCCCAGTTGCCACACTGCCTTAAAAGCGGCTGCCCATCAAGTAAGAATCACGCGACGGCACCTTTTAGAGAGTCGCGCCTCTGGCAAAGGTAGGTGCCAGAAACGTAGGCCAGGGTTTTCAAGGCCTACATTTCTGGTGCTGACCTTTGACGTGAATCACGCCTCCAGAAGTGCTTACCGGCACCTAACGCCACTTCCAGCATTAGCCATGCCTACAGCGGTGTTAGACGCCGGTAGGTACCTCCAGAGACGATTTCAGTGCCATTTTTCTTAGGCGTCAGTAGTCGCCTTGAAATTCCTTTTAAGTATCATTTTAAACAGCATTTCGGACTTAGGTGCCTAAGTTAAGGCGCCATTTAGAGAATATGGGCCTAACTTTCAATTAACTCCACTTAAGAGGTGTTGAGTGATGATATAGAGCAGTGGTCTCAAACCCGCGGCCCAGGGGCCACATGTGACCCACCAGGTACTATTTTGAGGCCCTCGGTATGTTTATCATAATCACAAAATTAAAATAAAAGAGTTTCTTGATCATATGTCTCTTTAGCTATAAATTACAATGTCATTATTAACACTTAGCCAAAAGGAAAGATTTATAAACTATAAAGAGTTTTACCTCATGCAATATTGTCATTTCTTTAATAAGACATTAACAATTTTTTTCTGAGGCCCTCCAAGTACCTACAAATCCAAAATGTGGCCCTGCAAAGGCTTTGAGTTGGAGACCACTGGCCTATAGGAAGAGGAGATGCAAATGTTAAGAGCCTTAGCCAATAGGGAGAGGAGGAGATAGTGGATGCTGTGGATGGCCATCATGTTACTATGTTTCTATAACCATAAAGTTCTATGACATCACAATGCAGGTGTAAAGAGCCGTGGCCTATAGAAGTGTTCTCAAACTCGCAGCCCACCAGGTACTATTTTGAGGCCCTCGGTATGTTTATCATAATCACAAAAGTAAAATAAAACAGTTTCTTGATCATATGTCTCTTTAGCTATAAATTATAATATTATTAAGACTTGGCCAAAAGGAAAGATTTATAAACTATAAAGAGTTTTACCTCATGCAAAATTGTCATTTCTTTAATAAGACTTTAACTATTTTTTTCTGAGGCCCTCCAAGTACCTACAAATCCCAAAATGTGGCCCCGCAAAGGGTTTGAGTTTGAGACCACTGAGTTAGACTATTAATTAAGTTAGACGCCTAAAGTGCTTAAGTATGCCGATGTAGGTGCCTAACTTTAGAATTGGGGGGTTTACTGCGGGACATGCTGAAGCATCCTCCAGTAAAATCACAAAGTGCATTCGCAAACCACACACTAAAGAAATATCTCTGAACGTTTCTCGGAGAGGACTTGTCCGGGAGCTGGAAAGTGGGCGTGACAGAGCAGTAAGTGCAGCCACATTACCGCAGGATTAACTCGTGAGCCTTTACTGCCTACAACATGGGTAGCAGCAAGGGCCCATGCACTAATTTTTGTTATTGGCCATATACTAATGGCAATATTAGCACAAGACTATATAGGCATGCTGAGCTTCAGTGTGCTAATCTCTTCATAAGTTCATACTCAACAACTGCAGCATTAAACATTCATTTATTTGATAAAATCATATTCATCTTTTTAGTATTCTTCCATCATAGGCTAGGGATATCACATTTCACCAAAATTGGCTGTATCAAGGAATATCCCCCAATAAAATAGTATCAATAATTCAGCCTTTATCCAAGTAATACTCTTGCAAGTCGTACAAAAAAGATAGTACATTGCCATACCCCCTCTTTTACAAAGGTGCGCTAAGCTTTATAGCACGCGCTAAACGCATGCATGTTATCCTATGGTCGTGTTAGCAGTTATTTCATTGTATGTAATTTGTTGTAAACTGCTTTGAACTTATGGTATAGCGGTATATAAGAAATAAAATTATTATTATTATTATTATCGCACACGTTGATTTAGCGCACGCTAAAACCCTTAGTGCGCCTTTGTAAAATGAGGGCCATAGTTGCTCAAAATTTTCCTACCTTTGAATTACATGCCAGTCATCTCAGCATCTTTACTCTCTAAGATGGTGCGGTTTGTTTCTTGCATATCATCTTCATCACATGATCTTAAATTAGCCAATCACAGAGCAGAGATTTCAAACCAATGACATCCATTCAGCCTCAGCATTGAGAACGGATAGATCCACTGCTGTTCTCTGTAATTAAGCAATCTCCCACCTACTTTTATCTGATCAATAACTTTCCACCTTATATTAGTTACTGTACGAGAACTGTTCAACCAATGTTGAACCAACAGAGCTTGCAAATTATTTGTAATAATTCTTGAGTTATGTTCTGTCAACAGATAACGTATTGGTTGACTACTTCTCACCACATACACTAGATTACAACGGCATAGTATTATATAATGTATACCACTTGGGTACTAGTACAGGAGGTCAACAATTTGGATCCAGTACATCTACCAGATTGATAGTCCAACTGGAACCAAGCAAAGCCATTTTATACCATTGGCAGTGACCACAGACAACATGACCTGTGTTCTCTCGATCCTTCTCAACTGCCATGTATCAATGATGTTGCAATAATTATCCCACTATGCTTATTCCTCTGAAACACTGTCACGGGAGATACATCAAATATTGGATGAAGCTAGATAGCTTCTAATCGATTGCACAAATATTTAGAAATTGTAGAAAATGGCAAAATACGTTAAACAATCTTGATCCATTTTAGTCTTTTGAAGTAGCAACAACTCGCGTTGGGCAAAACATCCTTGAATAGTTAATGCTGCAATTGTTGAGTATGGAATTATGAAGATATTGGCATACTGAAGCTCCGTTGGATAAATTTGAGTCCTCTGAGGATATTCACTGAGGTCTGAAAAACTTTTTGGGGAAAACTTGTGAGTAAGAGGATTTCTTTCATATGGAATATTAGCACATGGCCGTTAATTAAAAATTTTATATTATGTAATTATTAGATTTTTAGGGTTTTTAGTTATTGGTTTTTTACTCTCTAATTTTCTTCTGCTTTTATTGTATTTTAAATGTATTTTAAATTATATAAACTGCATAAAACTTCACGGCTTTGCGGTATATAAATAAACTATTATTATTATTTATTAGGAAAATGGAAAATCAGCCATTTTCCATTACAGTAAAAATGGCCTTGATGTGTGGGAAATGCCAGTTATTACTGCAGCTTAGTAAAAAGCAGGATTATATATCCTACATTTTATTAAAAGTGATCATAATTTTGACAAATGTATGCAGAAAACAAGCTTTATATAGTTGGGGGGGTTTTCTTAACACAGGGGAAATATGATTCAAATATTCAAATACTTGAAAGGTATTAACGTAGAACAAAATCTTTTCCAGAGAAAGAAAAATGGTAAAACCAGAAAGCATAATATGAGGTTGAGGGGTGAAAGACTCAAGAGTAATGTTAGGAAATTCTTCTTGTGGTTGATGCCTGGAATGCACTCCCAAGGGAGGTGGTGGAGAAGAACACGGTGGCAGAGTTCAAAAAAGCATGGGATGAACACAGAGGATCTCTAATCAGAAAATAATGGTATATATTGAAGAACTAAGGCTAGTACTGGGTTGCTTGGCCTGTGTCTCGTATATGGCCATTCAGTTGAGGATGGACTGGGATGGTTTAGATGAGCAGGAGTGAGCTTTGACGGAGACTCCAGTAAATGCACAATACCAGGCAGAGCTCTGGGTTTCTGGCCCAGAAATATATAAGAAAAAGAACATTTTAAATGTTTGGGCCAACTGGATGGACCATTCAGGTCTTTATCTGCCGTCATTTACTATGTTGCTATGTATGTGATAAGATATGTTTATGTAATTTCATGAGTAGGTGATATGGATGAGTAGACTGGATAGGCCATTTTCTGTTTCTGTTCAAAGGCATTGTGATCATTTCTTTCTACCCATAAAAGGCTCCCCTCAACTTATAAAATGGCTAGAATGAGCTCTTTCTTTTGTAGGCAAATGAAATGTTGTTTTGCGGCCGAAAGCTTACTGCCCAGGAAGCCTGCAGCAGAGGGCTCGTGTCACAGGTATTCTGGCCAACAACATTTAGTCAAGAAGTGATGCTCCGAGTTAAAGAGATGGCGTCGTGCAGTGCAGTGGTAAGATCATCCTTAAGGGGGAAACTTTACACCTGAGCGCTCACGTGGAGATAGCAGGTGCGTGCTTTGTCCGGTGAACTTTCAGAACAAAAGGGCACCCGCACTTCTGCTTTGGAAATTGCCCCAGGGAATGTATGTACCTTACATTAGCACCTGCTCTTCGGCTTGATCACATTTTTAGAATTGCTTTTTTTTTTTTTTTTTGCATCTGTGCTTGATTTCAAAAATCTGTTCAGAAATGCCAATTATCCCAGGACAAGCAGGCAGCATATTCTTTACGCATGGGTGACGTCACCGACGGAGCCCCGGTACGGACCTTTTTAACTAGAAAGTTCTAGTTGGCCGCACCACGCATGCGCGAGTGCCTTCCCGCCCGACGGAGGAGTGCGTGGTCCCCAGTTTCTTCGTTTCTGCGGAGCGAAGAAGACGCGTGTATTCTCAACAACCGTTGAATCCACCTTTTTGCCTTCCCGCTCGCATTTTTTCTCTCTATTTTTCTCCCTTGCCCTTCGGGTTTTTCTCTTATTTTATTTTTCAAAAAAAAAATAAAATTTTTTTTAATAAGAACTGGGAGAACCCACTCACCGTTCCTGGGGCTCCCCGTAAGCTGGATAGCCTTTACAGGGTCATCCCGATCCCAGGTTTTGACAAACCTCAGCTACCTCATGAGTTTCTCCTAGTTGAGTCTACCTTGAAGAAAACTCAGGGCTCCAGTGTTTATGCCTCCACCCCTCCTGGCAGAGAGGGCAAAACGATGGACAAGTTTGGCAAGCGCCTTTATCAAAACGCTATGCTGGCCAACAGGGCGAACAATTACACATTTCATTTCTCATTTTACATGAAACACCTGGTGCAACAACTGTCCGCCCTTCAAAAATACATCCCAGAGCGCAAAGTCCCGCTCTTCCAACAGCAAATTTCCAGCCTCCTTCAACTGCGAAAATTTATGGTGCGCTCTATTTATGACTCCTTTGAGCTGACCTCCCGTGCATCTGCCATGGCCGTTGCCATGCGCCGCCTGGCCTGGTTGAGGGTATCTGATTTGGACATCAACCACCAAGACCGCCTAGCCAACGCTCCCTGTCTTGGGGATGAACTTTTTGGGGAGTCCTTAGATTCAACCACCCAGAAGCTCTCCGCCCATGAGACCAGGTGGGACACCCTTATCAAACCTAAGAAAAAGGCTCCACCTGCTCGTCCTTACAGACCACAGTCCTCGTACCAGCGCAGGTTCTTTTCCAGACCCCTCAATCCGCCTTCACAACAACCTCGGCGGCCCCGTCCGCAACATCAACACACTCAGGCTCGTTCTCAATCTACTCAGCCTGCTAAGCCTCTCCCTACTTCGAAACCCTCTCAGCCCTTTTGACTTCTCTCTCCAGGGCATAGCCAGTCTTTCTCCCTCGTTGCCTCTTCCTCAACCAATCGGGGGACGTCTCCAAATCTTCCTCAGCCGTTGGGAGGTCATCACATCAGACCAATGGGTCCTCAACATCATCCGCCACGGCTACTCTCTCAACTTCCAGACTCTTCCACCAGACAATCCTCCCGTAGAGTCTGCTTTTCTCTCCTCCCAAACCCCCCTCCTCCTGAGGGAGGTCCAATCCCTCCTTCTTCTCAATGCCATCGAAGAGGTACCTCCGGCCCAAAGGGGTCAGGGATTCTACTCCCGCTACTTCCTGGTTCCCAAGAAGACAGGAGACCTTCGTCCCATCCTCGATCTCAGGGACCTCAACAAGTGTCTGGTCAAGGAGAAGTTCAGAATGCTCTCCCTTGCCACGCTGTACCCTCTTCTCTCTCAACACGACTGGCTATGTTCCCTGGACCTCAAAGAGGCCTACACTCACATCCCAATCAATCCGACTTCACGTCGCTACCTACGGTTTCAGATACAGCACCGTCACTATCAGTACAAAGTGCTACCTTTTGGCCTCGCTTCATCGCCCAGGGTGTTCACCAAGTGCCTTATTGTGGTGGCGGCCTTCCTCAGGTCTCACAACCTCCAGGTGTTCCCCTACTTGGACGATTGGTTGGTGAAAGCTCCTACATCGACGCTTGTGCTACAAGCCACTCATCACACCATCTCTCTCCTCCATCTCCTGGGGTACGAGATCAACTACCCCAAGTCGCATCTGCTTCCTACACAGCGACTTCAGTTCATTGGAGCAGTTCTCGACACCACACTAATGAGGGCATTTCTCCCCTCCGATCGTCAGCGGACCCTACTCCACCTCTGTCGTCAGGTGCTCCTGCATCACTCCATTCCTGCCCGACAGATGATGGTCCTCCTGGGTCACATGGCCTCGACAGTACATGTACTTCCTCTGGCACGTCTCCACCTCAGAACACCTCAATGGACTCTCGCCAACCAATGGTCACAGACCACGGATCTTCTTTCTCATCCCATCTCTGTGACATCGTCTCTTCAGCAATCTCTTCAATGGTGGTTGAACTCCTCAAATCTTTCCAGGGGTCTGCTCTTTCATCTACCCCCTCACTCCATGATCATCACCATGGATGCCTCCCCCTATGCGTGGGGAGCTCACCTAGGAGATCTACGCACCCAGGGACTCTGGACCCCACAGGAGCGTCAACATCACATCAATTTTCTGGAACTCAGAGCCATGTTCTACGCCCTCAAGGCCTTCCAGCATCTTCTCTGCCCTCAGGTCCTTCTCCTGTGCACAGACAATCAAGTCGCCATGTACTACATAAACAAGCAAGGCGGCACCGGATCTCGCCTCCTTTGTCTGGAGGCTCTACGCATCTGGACCTGGGCCACGGCCCGTAATCTCTTCCTCAAGGCTGTCTATATCCAGGGCGAACAGAACTCCCTGGCCGACAATCTCAGCTGCATCCTTCAACCTCACGAGTGGACGCTGGACCCTTCAACACTCCACTCCATCTTTGCTCACTGGGGCACTCCGCAGGTGGACCTCTTTGCAGCGCCTCACAACCATCAGCTGCCCCAGTTCTGTTCCAGACTCTTCTCTCCTCATCGTCTGACCCCAGATACATTCCTGCTCGACTGGACGGATCGGTTCCTCTATGCCTTTCCTCCACTACCTCTGATGTTGCGGACATTATCCAAACTCCGCAGGGACAGGGCCACCATGATTCTCATCGTTCCTCGGTGGCCTCGCCAACACTGGTTCTCCCTCCTGCTTCAGCTCAGCTCCAGGGAGCCCATTCCTCTTCCTGTGTTTCCTACTCTACTTACACAGCAACGTCAATCTCTACTGCACCCCAATCTGTCTTCGCTCCACCTGACAGCTTGGTTTCTCTCGGGCTGACCTCTCCAGAGAATCTGTCTCAGCCTGTCCGTCGCATTTTGGATGCCTCCAGGAAACCGGCCACCCTCCAATGTTACCATCAGAAGTGGACCAGGTTCTCCTCTTGGTGTCTCCTGCATCATCACGATCCCACCTCATTAGCAGTGGAAACTGTACTGGACTATTTGCTCTCTCTGTCCGAGGCTGGCCTCAAGTCTACCTCAATCAGAGTCCACCTCAGTGCCATCACTGCATTTCATGAGCCTATCCTCGGAAAACCTCTCACGGCTCATCCACTGGTTTCCCGGTTCATGAGAGGCCTCTTCAATGTCAAACCACCTCTGAAGCCTTCTCCTGTCGTCTGGGACCTGAATGTGGTTTTATCAGCCCTCATGAAACCCCCTTTTGAGCCTCTTGCCACAACTTCGCTCAAACTTCTAACATGGAAGGTGCTTTTCCTCATTGCCATCACCTCTGCCAGGAGGGTTAGTGAAACGCATGCACTGGTCGCCGATCCACCGTTCACTGTTTTTCACCATGATAAGGTGGTTCTGCGTACCCATCCTAAATTCCTTCCCA
Organism: Geotrypetes seraphini; assembly: GCF_902459505.1. Lineage (NCBI taxonomy): Eukaryota > Metazoa > Chordata > Amphibia > Gymnophiona > Dermophiidae > Geotrypetes > Geotrypetes seraphini. The sequence continues at coordinate 23,418,024 of NC_047087.1, read as the reverse complement.
AGGTGGTCTCGGCTTTTCACCTCAACCAGTCCATTGTGTTGCCTGTCTTTTTCCCTAAACCCCATTCTCATCCTGGGGAACAGGCGTTGCACACGCTGGATTGTAAGCGTGCCCTTGCATACTACCTTGATCGTACCAGGGCTCATCGCTCGTCCCCTCAGCTCTTTCTGACCTTCGATCCTAACCGTCTGGGTCGTCCTGTCTCTAAACGGACGCTTTCCAACTGGCTTGCTGCCTGTATTGCGTTCTGTTATGCTCGGGCCGGTCTCTCACTGGAAGGTGCTGTCACGGCCCACAGGGTCCGAGCTATGGATGCTTCTGTGGCTTTCCTCCGTTCCACTCCCATTGAGGAAATCTGCAAGGCTGCCACTTGGTCCTCAGTTCACACGTTCACTACTCACTACTGTCTGGATGCCTTCTCCAGACGGGATGGTCACTTCGGCCAATCTGTGTTACAAAATTTATTCTCCTAATGGCCAACCATCCCTCCTCCCTCTCTGTTAGCTTGGAGGTCACCCATGCGTAAAGAATATGCTGCCTGCTTGTCCTGGGATAAAGCACAGTTACTTACCGTAACAGGTGTTATCCAGGGACAGCAGGCAGATATTCTTACGTCCCACCCTCCTCCCCGGGTTGGCTTCTTAGCTGGCTTATCTTAACTGGGGACCACGCACTCCTCCGTCGGGCGGGAAGGCACTCGCGCATGCGCGGTGCAGCCAACTAGAACTTTCTAGTTAAAAAGGTCCGTACCGGGGCTCCGTCGGTGATGTCACCCATGCGTAAAGAATATCTGCCTGCTGTCCCTGGATAACACCTGTTACGGTAAGTAACTGTGCTTTATGGCCTCAGGAACGCCTCTGCTCAGTTCAGGAAAAGCTGCATGTGTACAAACCGTATGCATGTAAGGTAACGCCCATAAAATGCTACTTTGGTGGTGATTCTGTGAAGTAGACGCTAACATTTATGCTCCAGTTGCGTGCATACACTTCCCCCTCCCCATTCGCAGTTTCGGTAATCGCGATTTCACATATTCGAGATTTTTTGGGGAGGGGGAAAAAGAAAAAAAAAAAAACATTGTTAAGTCTTCCCCCCGGCATCCCAGCCTTACCTGGTGGTCTAGCGGGTTTTCGGAGCAGGAGCTATCTTCCTACGCTCCTGCTCCGTGCAGATTGCCATAGGAAATAGCTGTAGGGAGTTCCCGTCGTAGTCTCGAGAGACTACGGAAACTCACAGCAGCCATTATTCTATTCTGGCCTTATTACTATGGGTAATTGAAATCACCTATTATTTTACTGTTGCCCAATTTGCCAGCTTCCCTATACTCTGTAAACATAGAAGCATGATGGCAGATAATGGCCAAATGGCCCATCCAGTCTGCCCATCCACAGTAACCATTATCTCTTTCTCTCTCCGAGAGATCCCACGTGCCTATCCCAGGCTTTCTTGAATTCAGACACAGTCTCTGTCTCCACCACCTCTTCTGGGAGACCGTTCCATGCATCTACCACCCTTTCTGCAAAAAAGTATTTCCTTAGATTATTCCGGAGCCTATCGCCTCCTAACTGCATGCTATGCCCTCTCATTCCAGAGCTTCCTTTCAAATGAAAGAGACTTGACTCATGCGCATTTATTCCATGAGGGTATTTAAACGTCTCTATCGTATCTCCCCTTTCCTGCCTTTCCTCCGAACATTTCTTCATCTGTCTGCTCATTCTGTTCTGGGGGACGATAGTATATCCCTATCTGTATATTCCTTCCCTTTCACACATATAGATTTCTATTCATATAGATTCTGCACTGTTATTTATATCATGCAGAAAGTTTATTTTGTTCGATTCAATTCCCTCTTTAACAATTCCCTCTGCAATCTCACCCACCCCACTCCAATATTATGTCCCACGGGTTATCTTCCATCCAACAGGTCTCAAAGGTGCCTATTATATCTATCCTTTCACTTAGTGCCATATATTCTATTTCTCCCATCTTGTTTCTTAGGCTTCTAGCAGTGAATTCAAACATTCTCATATCATATAATAAATGTGGCCAGTCAAAAACAGAACTGGAGAATTGATGTAGAACAGCAATAATTGCCATAAACAATGTCGATAGGACACACAAGAAGGGGGAGAAAAGTAGCAAAGGTAAGCATTTCCTGAGGCCATACTTAGACTCGGAGGAAAGTTGTCCATTATGAGACTAGGTCTAGATAGGCTTGAATGAAGAGCCAGGTTTTAAGAGCAGTCTTGACTATCCTAAGAGACATTGTTGTCTCCTAAGTAGCTTTTGATAATTTATTTATTTATTTATTCAATTTTCTATACCGTTCTCCCACGGGAGCTCAGAACGGTTTACATGAATGTATTAAAGGTACTCAAGCATTTTCTCCCGTCTGTCCCAGTGAGTTCACAATCTATTTAATGTACCTGGAGCAATGGGGGGATTATGTGACTTGCCCAGGGTCACAAGGAGTAGTTTTAACCACTGTCCCACTCTAGAAACCAAAGTGTAGTAAAAGTGAGCCAAGTAAAGGACAATCAAGCCATTGTGACATCACTGATGAGGCTGGCTCTTAGGCATTGGTGGAATGAGGCATTATGATGTCACAATACCAGCTCTGGTTATCAGAGGCTGAAAATGTTCAGTCAGTTTATTCAAATTTCTCTACCGTTCTCCCACGGGAGCTCAGAACGGTTTACATGAATTTATTCAGGTACTCAAGCATTTTCTCCCATCTGTCCCAGTGGGCTCACAATCTATCTAATGTAACCGGGGCAATGGGGGGGATTAAGTGACTTGCCCAGGGTCACAAGGAGCAGCGTGGGTTTGAACCCACAACCCCAGGGTGCAGAGGCTGTAGCTTTATCCACTGCGCCACACACTCCCCTTTTTTTCCAGTTGTAAAACGTTTGATTTCTTTTTCTTTTAGGTACTGGAGGAATCTAAATGCCTGGTGCGAAGCTTCCTGAAACATGTTCTTGAAGATGTGAATGAAAAAGAATGTCAGATGTTAAAACAGCTGTGGAGCTCTTCCAAAGGACTGGATTCGTTATTCAGCTACCTGCAAGACAAAATCTATGAAGTCTGAATTCATTACCCTAAAGAAGAAAAGACATTTTTTTTCCTACACAAAAGTCTCACGCTTCCTTTGATAAAGAAGCAGAAGGCTGGCACATTGGCGAAGAGTGATGGTGGTGTGTTTCAACACCTACCTCCAGTTTCCTGGCAAGGGGTTTTGAAGAAGTCGCCAAACTGATTCTGGCTGGTTTTGATTTCCTGTAACAAAAAGAAAAAAAAGGTTGGGAAGTAGACATGTTCTGCTGGTCACTTCCTCTTCTACACATTTGTGAAGTGAGATGTGTACATTCCAGGTGGTGAGAAGCGCTGCCCTGGGCTGATGAGGTCAGTCGGCCTCTCTGTCCTTTAAACCCACGTCAGCCCGCTCCTGTGGCTCATAATCTTTTAATGCTCTGGTTGAAGTAATAACTTAGGGAAAATGTTGGGATTGCACTTTTGAAATACATAAAAACATTGTTAATATATTATTTCTTACTGGTGTACCAGGCCATCTGATAATTTATATGAAAAATTTGTAAGTTTTTTTTGTTGTATTGAATTTTTTTTGGTCTTGTTTTGTCTTTGATTCTTTTTGTACAAAACTACAAGAAATGTTTTACTCTAAAGGAATCTAATTTATTTGCTTCCATATATGTTTTCTTAACTGTATTTTTGCATCAGTGACTTTATGATATATCTGTGCTCACCACGCTGTGCATTTTATCAATTACTGTGACCTGAAAAGAAAATATTAAAATCCCTCCAAGCTGCTGTGAATGTTACAAAAATGCCGTTTTGCAGGTCCTCGTAGAGCAAAAGAATGCTAGCTTCAAAAAGTAAGTTTGTGGGAATTAACATGCATCAATCAAATTAAAATAACCTAGCCGAAGCATTCGAACAGCTTACTTGCTCTGCTCCCAGTAGCTTCCCTTTTGCATCTGACTTTATGGGCGGAAGAATTCCTATGAGTGTTGGAGCTGTTACCATCATGGCTGGCGCTAAAAACCATGCTACACTTTTGTAAAAGGGGGGGGGGGTTTAGTTAGGATTTATGGGGGTAATTTTACAACAGCCCTATGTGGGAAGCTTAAAAAGATGCCCATATTATAATGGCACGTCCAAAAAAGAGAGAAATTTTCAAAAAGTTAACCCTACAAGAATGCAAAAGTTTGAAAATATCAGTGAAACAAGACCTTGAAATGGGGGAGCCACACACTTATAACCAATGCTGTTGGTTACAAGCAACTCACCACAATTATTGTCATCGGTCCAGGCAATGAAAATTCAATAATATCAACAACTCACATGTGTTAAGTCAATGTGAACGTTTCCTTTTGTGCTTTATCTTGAGAAAGAAATCACAGTATAAATGCAAAGGGTGATGTTCAGCATGACGACCTGTTTCACAAACATAACATAACATAAAGGTATGGAAAACTTCCCATACGCTGACAGATTGGAGATGCTGGGGCTATTCTCCCTGGAAAAGCGGAGACTTAGAGGAGACATGATAGAAACCTTCAAAATCATGAAGGGCATAGAGAAGGTAGACAGGGACAAATTCTTCAGGCTGTGGAGAGCCACAAGTACAAGGGGGCACTCGGAGAAATTGAAAAAGGACAGGTTTAGAACAAATGCTAGGAAGTTCTTTTTCACTCAGAGGGTGGTGGACACATGGAACGCGCTTCCAGAGGCTGTGGTAGACAGGAACACATTAAATGGTTTCAAAGAAGGTTTGGAGGCTGTGATAGGCCAGAGCACGCTACAGGGGTTCAAGGAGGGTCTAGATAGATTCCTAAAAGAAAAGGGGATTGAGGGGTACAGATAGAAGTAGAGGTAGGATATAGGAATAGTCAGTGACCACTTCACAGGTCATGGACCTGATGGGCCGCCGCGGGAGCGGACCGCTGGGCACGATGGACCTCTGGTCTGACCCAGTGGAGGCAACTTCTTATGTTCTTAACAACTGCCCAACTTACACATCCATCTAGAGAAGAGCAACTTTTGCATTTACACTGTGATTTTCTTCTTAAATCAATTTGAACTTTTTCGTTTTTGGTTTGCCAGCATGCAGAGCTCATTCCTTTTATTCCCCCAGTTTAAAATCGCCAGATAGTTCAACTCACAGGCAAGAAGAGATGTTTGCTGTGCAGGAAAACGGTGCCATTCCCCTCTCCCACTCTTTGGGAGTTAAATCCAAGCTGGTCTTGCTCATAATTGCTCGAGACCTCACGAAACCTTATTCTTAGCAACCTACCAAGTTTTGCTTGATTGTTAACACATCGGCACAAGTCAAAGAAGCTGTTTTACCAAGCCGTGTTAGAATATGGACTTACCCCTAGAATCTATATATGCATGTCTAAATTAAGTAACTAATAAGCCATTAACATTGATGTCAACAATAAATTATTGCAGTTAATTGGCAGTAATTAGGTTTTGCATGTTCATCTTCCTGCACACGATTTTAGAACCCTTCACACCTAAATCCCCTAGCGTACAACTCAGAAGGAGGCAGGGTAGGGGTGCTATAGAAAATACTGCCATTCCTATGCCCAAATGCCAACAGTTGGGCGCTAAGAAAAACCTAGCGTTGTTGAACTTGAGCCTACGCCTACAAATCTACTCAAAACCCAGATTGAAACTCATGCAGAAATCAACTACTAAATCCCATTGGGTGAACTACATACATAACGTGGGTCTTCAGGACGTGAATATTCAAGATAGCAAGTTAGCAAACGCTCCTGCAGTACTCACTTCACTTTCCATAAGTCCCATAGTTCAATTTTTCTTTTTTCATAATGCAAAAATCTGCCCTCATTTGATACTATAATCTTTTTTATGCAAAAATAACTTACCTTAATCTTGCCTTCTGCCGCTATAAATGTCCGTTCTGCCACATAACACCCAGCACAGTACTACGAAATACACAGTACTCGTATGTTTCACAATAAGGCTGCGTCAGGGGAATATTATCTTGCTCAAACTCTGCAGTTACCTCTTCAGCTTGCTTGCGGACCCACAACAACAATGTTTTTTATTTGGTTTACCCAATGGGATTTAGTAATTGATTACAAACATAAGAACGTAAGAATTGCCGCCGCTGGGTCAAACCAGTGGTCCATCGTGCCCAGCAGTCCGCTCACGCGGGTCAAAGACCAGTGCTCTAAAATGAGTCTAGCCTCACCTGCTTATGTCCCAGTTTAGCAGGAACTTATCGAGCTTAGTCTTGAAACCCTGGAGGGTGTTTTCTCCTACAACAGACTCCGGAAGAGCGTTCCAGTTTTCTACCACTCTCTGGGTGAAGAAGAACTTCCTTACATTTGTACGGAATCGATCCCCTTTCAACTTTAGAGAGTGCCCTCTCGTTCTTACCATGAAGCCACTCATTTACATGTTTCTAAATAAATCACCATTTGCACTAGGTTTGCATCCAAATTTGGATGCAGGAATGGGCTCTAAGCGCCATTCTAAAATTGTTTCTAAATTTGAGAACTGAATTCAACCGTTAGTGCATTTTAACACAATTTTCCTATGCGCCCAGACCATTTCTAGCATGGCTATGTCAATCATTTTTTACAAAATTTTCAGGTCTTGCACCAATTTTCCCATCAGCATGCTTTACCTTAAAAAAAAAAAATTTAGGGCTCCTTTTTCGAAGGTGCACTAAGGCCTTAATGCACGGAATAGTGCGTGCTAAATTGCCGTGCGCACTAGCCGCTATCACCTCCTTTTGAGCAGGTGGTAAATTTTCAGCTAAGCGCGCTAATCTGGTGCATGCACTAAAACCGCAGGCGCACCTTTGTAAAAGGAGCCCTTAATGCAGGAGCACTTACTGTATCCTGTTTGGGAAGTACTAAATCCTCCCGTATTAACGCTTCCACATCCCTTCTCCACCCATGGCATACCCCCAGCAAACTTTTTTTTTTTTAATAATTCTTTATTCATTTTCAAAATTACAATGTGTTATATATGTTCAATCAAAATAACAATAAATACATCACTTAAAAACTATCATTGGTACAATACATAAACTCTTATCCCTCCCCCCTTCCCACCCCTCCCTACCATGTATTCCATTATCTTATACAATATGTAATAATAAAATATCCCCCCCTTCACTATTAAACTTATAAATTTAAGGGAAACAATGTCAACTAATCAGTACAATATTTTGTAAATGGTTCCCACACATCCTGAAATTTCCTGAAATATCCCCACTGTATTGCAATAAATCTTTCCATTTTATAAATATGACATAGAGTTCCACCAAAAATTATAATTTAATCTACTCCAATCCTTCCAATTATATGTAATTTGTTGAATGGCAACACCAGTCATTATAAGTAATAATTTATTGTTGTTCGCAGAAATCTGACTTTTTGCTCTCATTTCCATACCAAATATCACCGTATCGTATGATAATGCCACTGGGTTATCTAATAAATTATTAATTTGGTCCCAAATTGATTTCCAGAAATTCATAATAAGTGGGCAATAAAATAATAAATGATCTAAAGTTCCTGCTTCTAGATGACAGTGCCAACATCTATTAGACAAAGAGCTATCTAATTTTTGCAACCGAACAGGGGTCCATAACGCTCTATGTAACAGAAAAAACCAAGTTTGTCTCATAGATGCCGACACTGTACATCTCATCCTCCAAGACCAAATTCGTGGCCATTGAAATGCAGTAATTTCATGCTTAATCTCAATGCTCCAAATGTCTCTTAGACCAGTTTTTAATTTCTTTTTAATAAATCCATTTAATACTTTTTTTAAAAAAAAACAGCCACACGCATTAAACACAAATTAGTAAAGTGGTCCGCAAGTGTGACAGAATCTTGTTGCCCTTCAAACGGTATCAAGAGCTCCATAGGGCCTGAAAGAACCTGCAATTCAAATTTAAGAAGAAAAAAAAAATCACAGTTTTCTCCTTTAAATTTGGTCTGTATTCTCATCTCCACTTAAAAATCAAATGCACTTTGGTACGGGTTTTCTGCTTTTCATTTGCTAGGGCTTTTGTAAAACAAGACACTTGAAAGCATTCTCGTAGAGTATTGAAAACTCCAGAACTGATTAAACCTCTACATTCCTCTGTCCCAGTGGTATTCAGACTTAACAGCTGTACCGGAGAGATTAGTCTGAGTACCTCAACGAAAAATTCACAGTGTTTGAGATGTGTTGCTAACTGTGTTATTTTATTCAATTTAAAGTTTGTTTTGTAAAATCTGCAGAGGCATTTTTGCATTTGTACATTACTGAACCAATTGTTACTGCGGGCCTGCATGGAAATTTGATTTTGTTGTCATAAACTGTGCCACATCCGTACATTTCTCTTAATATAGTAACACAACGAATGACAAATGACTATACTTAGAGCCTTTCAGACTATAAACTTTTGTATTTATGTGGTAATTTGGGCATTATACATTCTAACTAAGGCAGGGGTGTCCAATGTCGGTCCTCGAGGGCCGCAGTCCAGTCGGGTTTTCAAGATTTCCCCAATGAATATTCATGAGATCTATTTGCATGCACTGCTTTCATTGTATGCTAATAGATCTCATGCATATTCATTGGGGAAATCCTGAAAACCCGACTGGATTGCGGCCCTCGAGGACCGACATTGGACACCCCTGAACTAAGGGGTCCTTTTTACTAAGCTGAGGTAAACGATAATGTGTGCTTATCACACCTTAAAATGCCTCACCATGGGACATGCTCAGGTGTCCCGTAGTGATTTTGGGACTGGCGCATGCTACCCATGTGTTAAAAAAAAACAACATATTTTAGGCGGGTCTGGAGGCGGAAAGTGGGTGTGTTCGGCACTAATCGGTTAGCAGCTACATTGCATTTTGGTTACCATATGAGTCCTTACCATCTACACTTTTTGGGCTTGCGAGCTACTTTTAAAATGACCAAGTCAAAATGATCTACCAACAGTAAAATTTAAAAAAAACACAAAGCACACTGTACGCAGAGAAAATGTTAATTATCAATCATATTCCGCGGGTTTTCAAAGAGGTCAAGGCAGCTGACTTTATGCAATGTCACCTCAGTAACAACTATACAAAAAATAGATGAATATACCCCCCTCTCCCTTTTTACTAAATCGCGATAGCAGTTTTTAGCGCAGGGAGCTGCACTGAATGCCCTGCGCTGCTCTCGATGCTCATAGGCTCCCTGCGCTAAAAAACGCTATTGTGGTTTAGTAAAAGGGGGCCATAGCGCAAAATATAGACAGCAGATAAAAATTCTCAAAACGGACACATTTTGAGCACTAAATTGAAAATAAAATCATTTTTCCTACCTTTGTTGTCTGGTGATTTCATGAGTCTCTGGTTGCACTTTCTTCTTCTGCTTGTGCATCCAATATTTCTTCCCTTCTTTCAGTTTCCAGTATGCTTCCCCTCCTCCAGACCTCATTCCCTCCCCCAACTTTTTCTTCCTCTCTCCCTGTCCTCCTCCCCTTTATTTCTGTATGTCTGTCTTTCTCTCTCCATGCCCTCTTTCTTTCTTTCTGTCTCCATGCCATTTCTGTCTGTCTCCCTGCCCTCCCCCAAGCCACCGCCGCCGCCGCCATCGGGGAACAGGCCGCTGCTGTAAAGAGGACGCTGAAGCGGCGGGCCAACCAACCTTCCCCACCCCACGTCAATTCTAACATCGGAGAGGAAGTTCCGAGCCAGCCAGACTGCGATTGGCTGGGCTGGAACTGCCTCTCCGACATCAGAATTGACCTCGAGTGAGGAACGTTGATCGGCCCAGTGCTTCAGCATCCTCCTTACAGGGTCGGGAAGCAGGTAGAATGGAAGGCAACGTGGGCTCCACGATTGACTCACGTTGCCTTCGTGATCTACTGTTCGATCGCGATCGACCTTTTGGGCACCCCTGATCTACAAAATAGGTGACGGTAGGGGCTCACACGCTAAAGGCAAAATTAGCTCGTGCTTATTAATACTGAGAATGGAAAAATCGATCCTTTTGCCCCTGCAGTATAAATGGCCTTAATGCATGGGAATGACCCGTGTAAGAATGTCCTAAGGCCACTTTTTACTGCAGTTTGGTAGAAAGGCCCCTAAATCTTTTTCCCTCTCTTCTACTGTTCTCTGAGCGGGAGTCCTCCAACTGCATTGCTAGCAGTAGGGGCAGAGCAGGATTAACCAATAGACCAAGTAGGCACATGCCTAGGGCCCAAAATGGTCAGGGAGTCCTGATGAAGGAGGGCATCAACATTGTTTTTTCCAAACGGCAATGGGCCCCCTCCAACATTGATCAGCAATGCGGGCCCCCCCCCCCCCCCCCATTGATGGAAAGTAAGACAAGCAAGCAACGCGGGTAAGGAAGGCAACGGGGAACTTTAATTGTGCAAGCGGTGCTGCTTGCCCAAAGTTTTCCTCTGATGCAGCTTCCTGTTTCCGCCTGGGCACATGGTGGGGTGGGGTGGGGCAGGGGGGCCCAGTGTACTTGTGTGCCTAGGGGCCCTTGACGAATTAATCCTGCCCTGATTAGGGGGTGATGCTTCAATATTGGATTTTCAGTTACAAGTAGACAATTTAAATTTTAAAAAAATCTTTTTCAACACCTAGCAGTTTGGGTTTCAAAAATGGCAATTTTTGTGTGTTCAACTTTGGACATTTTGCAGGAAATGTCCAAATTGGACTTAGATTTTTTTTTAATTCACCCCCCCCCCCCCGTGTGGTTTATGGTTTAAATGTATTTGATATACTCCTATTCATATAAATACAGAGTGGTTTACAGTTGGAATTAATTTAATAGAAAAAGAACTCCAAATTACACAGGAAAGAAGCATACAAGAAACAATATCATTTCCATCTTTATCAACATTCTTCAAAATCAAGACATGATCCACTGACACCCGGTGCCAATCACCTGACCATCTCCATATGCCACTTTAAATATGTGAGTCTTAAGAGCTGCTTTAAACTTTGAAAATTACAGTTCAAAATGAAGAGCAGATGGGAACGAGTTCCATAAAGATAGTTCTGTGCCATATAAGGTCGATTATCTAGGTCAGGGGTAGGCCATTCCGGTCCTCGAGAGCCGGAGCCAGGTCAGGTTTTCAGGATATCCACAATAAATATGCATGAGATAGATTTGCATCTCAAGGAGGCAGTGCATGCAAATCTATCTCATACATATTCATTGTGGATATCCTGAAAACCTGACCTGGCTCCGGCTCTTGGGGACTGGAATTGCCTACCCCTGATCTAGTGGAATCCAATCATGCCAATGAAACTGAAGGAATATGTAATTGATGATTGTTTAAGATATTGGACGATAACTATAGAAAGATGTAAAGGAATTCCTGAAGAGAGAGTTTTATAAACTTAAATTGAATATGGTATGCTACTGGAAGCCTATGATTCTGAATAAAAAGGGAAGTAATATGATCATATTTCCTAGCTTGAGTGAATATTCTCAACTGATTGTAACGTTTGGAGAAAGGCCTGAGTTATGCCTGCATAAACAGCATTGCAGTAATCCAAATAGGTTAACAATCCAAGATAAAGACGAGTCATTTGTGAATTATTGTCTAAATAGTGACAAACTGCATAAAACTGTTGTAAAGCCACAAATATCTCATTAATGCTGTAATTTGTGGAACAAATGATAGTTCATGATCCAGAATAATGCTCAAATTAATTTTATTCCAGTAACTTCAAGAGATGGTGAAAGTAAAGGGGCTTCACTGTTTCTGATAATCCAACAAGCAGTAATCTTGGATGAATTGAGCACTAATTTATTTTCCAGAAGTCAAGATATTCTATTCAGACCAATTTGAAGAGCGGTAATATCAGGAGATGAAAAATTAGTTTAATGAATTAGCAAGATATCATCTGCACAACAGCATTCTCTAATTCTAAGATCATAGATCAGGGTTGTAAGTGGGCTAAGTTAGTGGCACCAGAACCAAGCCCCTGGGGGACCCCACATTGTAAAAGTATGCAGTAAATGGTGATGATGAATTGGCAAATGGAAAACCAAAGTATCAGTAAGATAGGAAGAAAACCATTGAAGTACAATAAAACCTTTGATTGCAAGTAACTTGGTATGCAAGGTTTTGCATGACAAGCAAAACATTTTATTACATTTTAACTTGATAAGCAAGGTCTTGCAATACGAGTACATACAGTATTTTGTATTAAAGTTTTGGGGTTGTGGAATGAATTGGCTGAGTTTCCATTATTATGGGGAAATTTGCTTTGATATACAAATGTTTTGGATTACAAGCATGTTTCCGGAACGAATTATGCTTGCAAACCAAGGTTTTACTGTACTTTCCCAATTAAACCTATTTCTGAAAGTCTAGGAAGCAACAAGCTATAATCCACAAGATCAAAAGCTGCCAATAGATCCAATTAAATCTTCCCCTTATCGATTCAGGGTCCCAGAAAGCGACAGGGCAGGTGGTCTGCAAAATCCAAGATGATGATCCAAAACAGCAAATCAGCCAAAGCAAAGTGTCCATGTAACTTTATTGTTGTGGAGACACACAAACACAACCAAAAATAGGAGTCAGAGGTCCAACTGTCTGCAGTAAAAAACAATCCAAAGCAAACAAAACAGAAGACTGCAGACCTTGTACACGATGCAGGCAGACTTTATTTATAACAAGTAAATCATTAATTAAAAACCTCTTTCTAGGCAAGGGACCCAACACGGTCCGTGTTTCGTACAATCTTCATCAGGGGTGAAGACACACAAGACATTAAAATACTGACACAGGCCGTATTTTGCCCATGCAAGGGCTATGTCAGCGGCCCAGGAAAACCAGGTGGTATCTAAAAACAGTATCACCAGCCAGGTTGCAATATTATAATTCTAAAGATAGCAGTGTTCCAGAACTAGAGTCAGCAAGTTGTTTATCAGTATGCATAAACCCAAAATTAATAGGAAACTGAGTGCAGAGAGAGGAGTCAACTGCAAAGGATCACAGTAGGAAAAAAGTGTTTACATGAATTTATTCAGGTACTCAAGCATTTTCCCCTCTCTGTCCCTGAGAGCTCACTATCTAATGTGCCTGGGGCAATGGGGGGGGATTAAGGCCCTGATTCACTAAAGTCAGCTACCCACCCAATTCACTAAACGGCCCACCGTGTATTTTCCGATCCGATCTGACCCAATCCGTAAAACCCTATGCAAAATAGCCAAGCAATTGATTCACTAACATTTGCTTGGCTATTTTGCATCGGGTTTTACTATACTAAAACCCGACTGCTGTAGACCTGTCGGTTACTGTGTTATCGACAGGTCTGCCTAGTTTTTTTATTCATTTTTTTTCCATGGTGCAGATATTTTGCATGTATTACACATGCAAAATATCTGCCCCGTAAAAAAACATGAATCAAAAACAGGCAGACTTGTCAAAAAACCATGCCCCACCTGTCGCACAAATGGCAGGAGGGATGCCCACTCCCTTCTGCCACCCAACACTTCCCCCACTGTGCTGTAAAATATGACAGGAGGGATGCCTGGTTCCTCCTGCCATCGGCACCATCAGGTCCCTCCTACCCCGCCCGCAGCTGGCTGAACACCCACGCTTAAAAATATGGCAGGAGGGATGCCCACTCCCTTCTGCCATCGGCCCCTCTCCTCCTCCCCCCCCAAACAAACAGCAGGAGGGATGCCCACTCCCTCCTGCCACTGGACAGTGGAAGCCCCCTCATCCAGCTCTTTCCACACAAAAAATGATTGCTCAGGCAGAACTGATCCAAACCACTGAAGGAGCTGGTCCTGAATATCAATCTCTGCCAACAGTTGTAAGTGTAGTGGATGACCTACAGCTTTTGTGCTGGTAGATAAGTTCAAGGTAACTGCTATACCAAAAATTAGAGAAGAGGGGAGCCAAGACAGCATTATGAGCGGACGCTGAATAAAGGAGCTCTTCTTACCTCCCTTTTCTCCAGCTTTTGCTACCCAATGGGGAAGTGAAAATGCAGGTCCTACGTTTGTCCTCCAAGCGGGACCCTGTGCCTTGATTGTGCAGACAATGCTGGATACCTGTTTTGGCAAACCTTAGTGATGATCAGGTCTCACTTAGTCCCAAGACTAGGCTGGCATTCCCAAGACCTGGAAACAAAAAGAGTGCTGGGGCAGCAGCTGGATTAGCTGCGGTAGAGAACGCTGAGTTTCTGCCTAGACTAGACGCTGAGAGCTACAAGTATCTCACCATGCAACAGCTTAGCAAGATCCCTCTACTATTGGAGGAAGATCAGCCCCAGGCTGCTGGTAGAGTGAAAGGAATCTGCTCTGTTTAAGTAAAATCTGTCTTTGGTGAGTTAAAGAACTGCCCTTTGGTTGATGATGGACTTTAGCAGAAAGTGGAGGGGGTGTTTTTTTGACCAGTAACTATAGCAGCTCCTATGTTACTGTTTATGGACTATTGAAGTCCTAAGTAAGGAGTGTTGCCTCTGTCCGAGGTCTTTTCTCACCACTGTTATATTTAAAAATAAGAATTTTATGTTGCTGTGAAACCTGTGAGCTTTGTGCAATCCAAGTGTGAGTCATTTTCAGAGAAAGCCATTGTAAATCTCATTCTAGATGAGACATAGGACTCCTTTGTACTAAACTGTTTTTTTTTTTTTTAATAAATGTTTCAAACCACCCTCATATAAACTGAAGTCACCCAATATTACACACAATCATTTCTAATATGGAGTGTTTATGAGTATTTTGATCATTCATTCAGCTGTTTAGGGTAAATTTAAAACCCACATCAAGACCTGGCTCTATCATGAGACCTTCAACATCTCCAGGTAACATGTACTTTCTAAATATTCTTTCCTTTTTTTTTTTTTTTACTCCATTTTCCTGACATACTTGCTTTGGTTTTTTTTTGTTAATCGCATAAAAGCCAAATCATTTTTGTTATTGCGGTGTATCAAGCAAATATAATGCAATATGATGAAATCCAGTCTGTCCAACAAGGTGGCCAGAGTAACACCCACCACTCCACGCAGGTTTCACTCCTTCATGATTAACCACTAGCGTCACAAACACGGCAGTCGGCAATTTGCAACCATGCCCACCACATATATAGGCAGTTATACGGCATATGGTGCAATCTTGGACCACAATACCACTACACGCATTGCATCCACAACCAAGAAAGCATTAACCCACCGATGATTTCAACAGGGGAACTGTATAAAAAAATTAAAAGGTCACCCCTATAGTAAAGAAAAAGCTTTCATCTTGCTTGAGTGGCCCTAACCACCTCAGGAAACATGGCTACCTTTTGACCACAAAAGGTACCTTAAGAAGGATATGGTGATACTCAAGAGGGTTCAGAAAAGAGCAACGCGATTGATGAGGTATGGAAAACCTTTCATATGCTGAAAGATTAGAGAAACTGGGGCTCTTTTCCCTGGAAAAGCGGAGACTCAGAGGGGACATGATAGAGACAAGATCATGAAGGGCATAGAGAAAGTGGAGAGGGACAGATTCTTCAAACTTTCAGAAACTACAAGAATGAGAGGGCATTCGGAAAAATTAAGAAGGGGCAGATTCAGAACCAATGCTAGGAAGTTCTTCTTCACCCAAAGGGTGATGGATGCCTGGAATGCGCTTCCAGAGGGTGTGATAGGACAGAGTACGGTATCAGGGTTCAAGAAGGGATTGGATGAATTCCTGAAGAAAAAAGGGATAGAAGGGTATAGATAGATAGGGAAAAAAAAGGGATAGAAGGGTATAGATAGAGATCATTATACAGGTCCTGGACCTTATGGGCCGCCGTGTGAGCGGACTGCTGGGCAGGATGGACCCCTGGTCTGACCCAGCAGAGGCACTGCTTATGTTCTTATGTTATGTTCTTATTGAAGGAGTCACTCCATTGAAATTCACCACCACATGCTGGTTGTTTATGGTGATGACCTTGTTGATATGATGTGCCACTGGTCCCCCAAAAATATAAAGATTGTGGACTGTGAAGGGCTGAACATGTGATTAAAAATGAAGTGGATGACCCATGACAGCAGTGGGCAATTCTCATATGAGAAAGGTTGATGAATTCATAAAGGCAATCGGGGGATAATTAGAAGTGTTACATTGCAACCCTGAAAACTTTGCAAGAATAACTGGAAGTGCAAGAAGGAAATTTTGTTGCAACATGACAATGTTAGGCTTCACATAACACAAAACACCACAGAGACAATTGTAAAGATGGGTCCCACAGTTTTACCCACTCCACCCCTAACTCCCAGCCCCAGCCTCTTCTCTCTGCCACAACCTACGTCTGAGGAAACAGGAAGCAAGAAGTGTGTCACAGAGGTGGGCTGCGATAGAGAGAAGAGGCAGGCAAAAGTTGCTCACGCTAACAAAGATAATACAGAGGTACGGGGTGGTGGAGAGGGATGGCGCAAGCAAGGCATGGTGTTGCAGGGCAGAGAGCAATGTTCCCTCTAATTTTTCATAGGCTGTGTGCGCAAAAAATTTCATCTGTGCGCATTTTAAAGAAAAACTAAATTTGTGTGCGCTATAAAAATGATTGCCAGAGGGCCCAGAGTTCAGTTATGGGCATTTATGGGCAGGTCTTTGAATTTAGTCTGAATTAATAAAAACACAATGTAATTTTAGTTACACTTTATGTAACATAAAGTCTCATTTTAATAAACATAAATTATGTTTCATTGAAATGTTTCATTGAGCGCTACCTATAAACAAGGTATCATTGTACTTTATACTTAAAATTTAGAAAATAACAGCAATTTAGTTTTCAAAGTTTTTCCCTGCGATCTTTCATATTTATCCATTCCGAATAAATTCTGTCAAGATCTGTTGAGCCTCCTTCTTGAAGGTGACTCTTAACACGCATCAGCATTTCCAAATGCTCTAAATGTAAACGATTCCTTTGTTTAGTCTTCAAATTGTTCATTAGACTAAAACTACACTCACAGTCTGAACTAGATGCTAAGAATGTGGCACCAATGTCCATCAATTTAGCTAAATCTGCAAATTGATCATTCTGAAATGCAAATTTCGTCATATCTGGAAAGCTGTTTATCAGATTGCTTTTGATTTTTTATGAAACAAGGAATTTAAAGTCATTGTATTGCTGAATAATAACACTTTCCTCAGGAAGAAATTGTTTATACTTTAAACAAAGAGATCTGATATGTCCATTTCCAAAGTCAAAGTCGCATTGTGATATTGCTGTACAGTCAAAAGCAGACCATTCCACAAGCACACAGCTTAGAGGGAACAGTGGCAGAGAGGTGCCAGTACCCCCACCGACCCAGCGTCCCAGTGGTCCGCGCCCCCCCCCCCCCCTTACTTCAACCGGAATCTCTGAAAGTAGCACCTACTGTTATCCTTTGACTGACAATGTCCAGAATGTTCTGTCTGCAGCTAAATCACTAGCATTTGGGCAGCCCTGCTACACCTGCATTTGCCAGGATAAACAATGTCTAGAGGACATGGGATAGCAGGAAGGGTGTTGCTGTATATGATGTGCTTGTCTGGAAAATCTCTTAAGCGTGATCTTCTTTGGCAGCTCGTTTATGGAGAGGGCATATGGCCTAGCCTCAATCTGACAGGAGAATGGAGAGCAACACCATTGCCCTTTTTCACCAAAATAAAGCCCTCAGCCTACTAGCAGGCAGCAGCGGTAGACCAAATAGGCCCGCTGTACTGCCGTAACCCAAAGAAAAGCCGATGATAAGGAAGTTGAAGGTCTTTGTAGCCATGACTAGCATCACATTCCAATGCTCTGGTAGAAACGCAATCGTTACCAACCCAGTTGCTGTTTTTCTGAACGTGCCACTTTACTCTCATTTAAAAATCTCATTCTTAGGGTATAGTTCAGCTGTTTTCAGGCAGCAGCTGAAGGTTGCTCTAGCTCTTAACTTTTACACATAATGTGGTTTAATCCCTGAAGACAGGGACTCCCTTCGGAGACTCTCGTCATTTCAAAATCCCAAATTAACAGTGATAATACACTGATGGCGAGGAGAGTGGTAATAGGGTTTGGGACACAGTGTGTGTATCTAGACAGGAAAAAAAATAGGTAAAATGAAATCTACTACTTTTAATTATTTCTATAGCACTAATCTAGAAAACAGAGCTAGAGAAACTTCAGCCAAGATGTTACAGACGGCTTCCCTCTGTCGAGGCTCCCAATGTATTTTTAGACAGGCATACAAAGGTGACTTCCTCTTCTTTTGGTTAATATTTGCTGCATTGCAACCAGAGACAAGAAGTTGCTTGCTCTCAATCCCAAAACATATCAACTCCATGCAAACTAATATTTTCTCCGTAACTGCCCCTATGCTCTGGAACTCAGCCCCTAACCACCTAAGAGAGGATACGTCACTAAACATCTTCAAGTCCAACTTTAAAACACTCTTCTTCAAAGATGCCTTTGGACTATGACTGTCCTTTTAAGGATGTTTTACATGCATTTTAGACCTGCACTATTGTCAGCTTCTATGTTTTCCCTCCTAGCTGTTCTACCCTACTTCCTCTTTTCTCTTTAAATAATGTAGTTCTCCCCCATTTTCCCTCTCGTCTTAGTTTCAGTCTGTGTTCCATTACTACCTGTCTGTCCTATTGATTATGTACACAGTACTCCCCCGATATTCGCAGGGGTTCCGTTCCAGGAACACCCGCGAATGTTGAAAAACCGCAAATACGGTTTTTAGCAGGGGAGACAGGAAAGGGCAGCCGTAGAGGCAGGAGAGGGCAGCCAGAGCGCCAGCGAGTGAAGGAAATCACTCGCGGTATGCTCCGACTGCCTTTTCCTGAACTAAAGTCGGGCCTCACCAATCAGGAGTTCCACCCATCCCTGCCCCAGTCCCGCCCCCTGCTGCCTGCTCTCGTTGGTTAGGACATCCGCGAATGTGACACGATGTGGAGAAAAGCTTTTCAAAACCCAAAGTACCAGGTTTTGAAAAGCCGTTCGGACCCCGCAGCCTCGCCCCCTCTTATTGTCAATTTCCTGTTCCGGGGCAGGGGACCAACAGCCAGAGGCTGTGCGCAAGCGGACTGTGGTCCCATGACTGTTTCACATACCCTCATGCTGCTAGGAGGGGGTGCTCCACCCAGGGTAGCCAAGAAGCCAGGTACCCCACCGGGTAGCTGTATACATACAATGATATAATAATAATATTCTACCTGTGTTTAATACAGAGGTTCTCACCCCAGTACTTGGGATACAGTAAACCAGAGTGTTTTTCAAGATACCCAATAAATGTGCATGAGATAAATTTGCATGCATTGCCTCCATTGTATGCAAATTCTCTCAGGCATATTTCATTGTGGGTATCATGAAAACCTGACTGGCTGGGTGTGTCCTGCAGACCGAGGGGAAGATTCTCTAATGTTTTCGGTAAAATCTGATGGGCCGCTCCCATGACCTTTATTGTAACAATTTCAAAAAGAGAAAGTCATTCTCAAAAAATACCCCCCCAAGCATGCAAATGAGGTCTGTGGAGTTTCACGAAGGGCCGTTACATTTACATGCAATGAATCGCTGGTGATAGCGATCAGCGCATGCAGAATATGCCACGAAAAGAGGCTCAAATGTGTGCATGCGTTGGGAAAAGCAACGCCGTCGTTATCCCGTTGAGGTCTCATTGCATAGTTTCTCATCAGGAGAGCATGGAAAGCGTGAGGTTAAGAACCAGCCTCCATCAAGCCATCCACTATTTTGGCACAAAACACGTGCGGCTCACAAACGCCTCTAATTCACAGGCTTTGGAATTTGGTAATTTTTTAATGTTAAATTTTAGCATGATCCCTATAAAGAAGTACATTTTAGCAAAAATTTTTTGCCAATTTTTATAAGCTACTTATTATAGTTGTATTCACATACAGCCAAGTATAATTTATACATTTCATTCATATTACCGTATAACCCCGACTGCCCTCACCGTAACAAGCTAATAAAGTGCATTGTGCCTAAAATATTGTACCCCCCCCTCATTTTATATAAATATAAGAAATAGATCATTATATATATATGATATATATATTTTATATATCATATAAGAAATAGATCATTATTTTTATATATATATATAATGATCTATTTCTTTAATAATCTAATTTTCCCTCCCCTCACATGTCATATTATAATCAGGGAAGAATATTTTTAATCTTTGCAATAATCTATCAATGGCCTCCACACATCCTGAAATTTGCTATAATTTCCTTTTTGGACAGCTAATGAGGGTGGGGGGGGGGACAATATTTTAGGATGATACGATCAAATGTAATAATTCAAGTGTTTTTAAATGTTCAATTGTTAAACATCATTTACTGTACTTGATTTTTAAATATGAAATGAATAAAGATTTTAAAAAAAAAAGGTGCATTGTGAACAATGACAAATTCCAACAAATAATCTAAAATGTCCAGTTCATAGACTAACAAAATCAATTGCAATTAGATGATCAATTGCTTGTGTTGAATACAGTATTTCCCTGCATATAGGCCATAAAAAAATGCCTATATACTGTATTAGCCCCATTGTATTAGCCGTGGCTTATCTACCAGTAACAAGCGGCATATAAAGTTTTAAAAAAATTATCCCCCCCTTACCTCCCTTGCTCCCTCCTTCAGCTAAAGCTAGCTCAACACGTGTGGTGCCGAGGTAGGGTAAAGGCTCACTTCTCACCCAGAGGAATGGCTCTGTAGAACAACGCAGCTCGCGGGCTACCCAACGGAGGAGGCTCATTTTCGTCATCTTTCCCAGAGCTGGTGGAGCTAAACGTGGGTGGGCAGGTGTACGTGACCCGCCATGTCACGCTGCTCGCCGTGCCGGGTGCATGTTTTCGCATGAACACTTCTTCCTCAACCGCAACGGCTTCCTCTTCCGCTACATCCTGGACTACCTGCAGGACCTGCGGCTGGTGTTACCCCGACTACTTCCCCGAGCGAAGCTGGCTGCAGCATGAGGCCAAGTATTTCCAATTGCCCAAGCTGGTAAAGTGCTAGAGTCCGCCGCGCTACAGCAAGGAGAGCTCTCTAGGTGATGATCCCCCCCCTTGCCGGCGCCCCCACTTCTCCTGCACCCAGCGCTGCTTGCCGCCACCGCTGCTTACCTTGAGCCCGAGTCTGAAGAAGCTTCATCTGGTGCTTCTGCCTGCGTCTTCACCCACCTTGAACCCCTACCGCTTCACAGCCTCATCCAGCCCGGCCTCGGAGGTAAGAAGGGGGGGCATGATTTTTTTTTAATTGTATAGGCCACCCCAGTTTTGCAAGCCGAACCCACTGGGCAGGCTTGCAAAATCCATATATAGGCCACTGCCTATATATGGGGAAATACGGTATCAGGAGACTTTGCAATTTTGTTAACCACTCCTTGTAACAAATATTGTGTTAGTTCCACTAGCCAGACAAATTGAACAGCACTTGCAGTAGCCTAGCCAGAAACATATGCCTGAGATGCAATTTTCACAGTGCCAGCACCTCTGAAGCAGTCGGTTATTTTTGGTCACTAAAAGCTTGGGGAATCACACGGCCATGATAGAGAATCACCCGGAGTGCTCCTTTGAATACTGATAAGCCCATTTTGCTACCATTTTAATATTAATGACATTTGCACGGCAGAGTCAAAGACTGCTAGAAAGCTCAGAAAAGACTGTGGCGAGTCATTTTGATAATCGGTCGTTAAAATACATACACGCTAAACCAGCTGAAACTGGTATAGTGACCATCGTTAAGGGCACGGTAAGTTTTGAGAATCTGCCTCTGAGTTGAGAACCCCTGATCCATAGAGACATACTACTGTGTTTCCCTGAAAATAAGCCCTAGGCATAAGCAGCCGTGCTTCCCCCCCGCCACCGAACCCCTGCTGACCCTCCATCCTTCCCACCCAACCGATCCTCGTTGACCGCGACCATAAATACCTTGCTGCAGAGGAGCGTCGGGCCAGCAACACTCACAGGCTAGTTCGCGGCCTTCTCACTGGGGTCATCTGCGTACTGATGACATCATCAGTACACAGACGGCCCCCAACGAGAAAGCCACGAAGCAGCCTTTGAGTGCTGCTGGCCCGACGCTCCTCTGCAGCAAGGTATTTATGGTCGTGGTCAACAGGGATCGGTTGGGAGGGAAGGATGGAAGGTCAACGGGGGTTTGGCTGCATTGCGGGGGTGGCGGCGGGTGCTCAAGGGTTCTGCTGCACGAGGGATGGGAGGGAGGGAAGGATAGAAGCTGGGCAAGGGTTCTGCTGCACAGGGGGATGGGAAGGATGGAGGGATAGAAAGATGCTGCAGAGGGAAGGCACAAGGGGATGGGTGAGAGGGGAGGAAAGATGTTGTACGTGTGGAGGAGAGAAAGGAAAGAGGAAGAATTGGGATGAAAGAGAGGAAGGGAGAGAAGCACTACCTGAAAATAAGACCTAGTGCCTTTTTAGGGCCCGAAATGAACATAAGACACTGTCTTATTTTCAGGGAAACACTGTATTAGTACTGTACTAGCATTGCTACTTGTTCACAGTGGACTAAAATCTCTCTTTTGATAAACAGATTACACAAATAACAGGTATATCATCTTGCTAAACTAAAAAAAAACAACCAAAAACCTTTGTAAGGGGGGGAGGATAAAGACAATTTACTTTCCTTCCATTACCCTAATGTTTACATTACCTGCTGATATAATGAAAGCAAGGGATTTTTGTGGTTTCATTGGCTCCAGAAAAAAAGGGACGGATTGAGACATCCGGGTTTTACTTCCATTGAAAGCAACCAAGATGTTTCAATCTGTTCTCCTTACTTCCATTGCTTTCAATGGAAGTAAAACCCGGATGTCTCAATCCGTCCCCTTTTTTCTGGAGCCATATGGTAACACTAGGTTTCATTAAATCATTCCCTCTTATTAAATGGTGCTGAATCATTTCCCAACCAAAGAAATGACCTCTTTTAAACTTATGGCTATCCTAATTTTTTTTTCACTTGGGCTGTTTCTTCCTCCTGCTTGGAAATTGTGAAAACAAAGCCGATCGGGGAAGGGGGGGGGGCTGCTGGAGTCTGGGGGTTACTGCCACAGTAGCAATCTGGAGGGGGCTATGCTAATTTTAGACATCCTGTGAGAATTGGATCTAAGCTTACAATTTTGTGAGTAATCACCTATGCAAGGAATGCTCTAATTGCACTCGGGTGGTGTTTTAATCCCCCAAGTGTTATATCCAGCTGTTTAAGTTTAGCTAAAGAAACGGTACACCGATCTGACGATTTAAATGTTAATCTGTGATAAATACAAATAATAGCACCTAAAATTCTTGGGATAACTCCAAAAGTCAAAATGTAGGATAGCAAAGTGACTCATGCTCTTTCTGATGACTACCTCGTTATGCATGTATATTCAGCACAAGCTACAGTTTCTGATGGAAGTTCAGGGATAGATTCTATGGGAAAGGCTCAACAATTCTGCAGTATTATTTATTTATTTCGATTTTTATCCCGTCCTCCCAGTAGCTCAGAATGGTTTACAAGTAAACATTCACAATGGAGTGAATTGGACATACAAGATTATACGGTAGATTTAAATACTTGGACATACAAGACTGTGCAGAAGTTTAGATATAGGGACTATACAGCAAATTAAGAACAGTAGTTTAAATATAAGTAGTTTAGTTTAGATACAAGTTATTTGAGTATAGGCTGAGAGTGGACTATACAGAAATTTAGGCAGAAGATTAGAATGGAGAAAGAAGGGTAGAGGTGGGGTTTAAGGGGTTGGGTGTAGACTGAGGGTGACCTTTAGTTGAAGAAGGTCTTTACAGTATTATGTACTATACTGTACAGAATTACCAGTATATATGTTTGCTTTACTTTATAAAAAGTAAAGTTGGTTCCTAACTTTTTGTGTGTCCAGGGGGGGAGTGGGGGGGTGTTATTTTCACATAAGAGTGGGATGTTTGAGTTTTGGGGGTGGAGAAGTAGATCTTAGTGACAGGTAGAGGAAGGGATGGGCAGGGACTGGGACCAGAGAGGAAGAAAGAAGAGATTTCAGGAATGGGGAAGATAGAAAATATCAGGGATAGGGATGTGGGTAACTGGGGATCAAAAACGGGATAAGGAGAGTTTGGGCCAGGTAAGGGAAAAATCACCTTTCACACACCCTCTCTTCATTCTCGTACACAAACCCCTCATATCCTTACTTACAAACACTACCTACTCTCCTGTCCCTTATTCTCACTCTTCTCTCCACTGATTCCCCTCTTCCTTTGTTGATTCGCTGCTAGCAGGAGCACCCAGGGTAGACAATAATAATAATAATTATTATTATTGTAATTATTATAACAATAGTAGTTATACACAGTACAGTGTGTTGGTGATTCTACTCAGATTTAATGTTTCTGCCCCTGAGACAACCAGAGATACAATCCAAGATCATAGGTGTCGGGTGGTAGAAATGGGATTCGAGTCCTGGCTTTCAGCCCACTGCTCTAATCTGACTGTCACAAGCATACAGTAATAGGACATTCCATACAGTTCGAAAGAGAAGTCGATTCTCTAACTGCATGGCAGGAGAAGCTCTGCTATTCACCTTCTTTTCCAACAGTATGAGGGGAACAAAGAGATGAGGAGCACCCCCCCCCTCAATATATATCTACAGAGCCAGCTAGCTGCTGCAATTCTGTAGTATTAAGAGAAATTTTGCAGCCCTTGCTCTTAACCGCAGAATCACAGCAGACTAGAACAAAGATGCACATGTAGTAATACCTTTAGTCCACAAGGAGGCAGCACAAGCTAGTGTGTAGCAGTCACAGGCATAAAGGGGGAAATTCTAAAAGGGGCGCCTAGAAGTTAGGTTTCTAAATAAATAGGCGCCTAACTTACTGCTCCTTTAACTAAGCCTCGATAGAGATTTCTACTAGAGAATGACATGGAGGAAAAAATGTATCACCATTCCTGCCCTGTCCCCGCGAGCTCAGTCCCCTGTCTCTGCCCCAACCCCATGAGCTCAGTCATGGTCCCAGCCCTGCAAAATGTCAGATCCCATCTGCATAAGCCTTGAATAGTTATGATTTTATACTGAACTTATTTTATAAACACAAATACAGAGCAAGGATTAACAAAACCCATCTCCCCTCCCTTTCACAAATTATCCCCTCCACTAACAAACCAAATTACTAGAATGCTACATAGAAAAATCAAGTTAACAGAATACTTCAGTCACACATGGCAGGAATAGTGTTAGGGGAGAGCAACTAGGGCAAGTGCCCCCTGGTCAGAGAGAGAGCCCTAAGCCAGCTGGAAGCTAAAGAAGCACAGCCTGGACTTTGCGGTCCCCAGTTATGTCTAATACCAGCTCTAGCAGGAAACATATTTCAAATCTGAAATATTCTAATCGCAAAATATAAAATAAATTTATTTTTCTTCTTTTTGTTGTCTGGTAATTTTATTCTTCAAATCACATTGGTCTCGGGCTTTGGTTTTGGGTTTCTTCTCTCTTCATCGTGGCATGGCTGGCTCCTGAAGGTAAAATAGGTGCAAGAGGAGCTGGGGAGAAGATGCCAAGTCTGACACGGGCGCAATTTTTTTTTACCACAGGAGCAAGACTTTTCACCACTCCCACGGGGCGGTAAAAGAACTTGTCCCCATTCATGCGGTAAACCAGTTGCAAATATCTCCATTCCTGCAGATTTACTGCAATGACCACAGTTTACCATGGTAAACGGTCCCCGTGTCATTCTTTAATTTCTACTGCAGCCCGGAGCACTAAATGCTCTGACATTCATAGAATTTCTAAGAGCAGCATTGGAGCGTTTGGTACCCTGGGCCACAGCAGAAACCTCAACTGCGGCTTAGGACAAGAGGGCCTTAATTGGTAAATTGACTTCAATAATGAGCTTTAACAATTTAATAATTCGTTTTATTGGGAGATGGGCGCCTATCTTCTTAGGCGCGATTCTACAAAAAAGACAGGTGTCTATCACATGGTGCCTAACTTCAAAGTAGGTGTATTTAGGGGGGAGAGGTAGAAAGACTTGGGTGCCGCTAGGCACAATTCTCTAAATAATAATAATTTTATTTTTCTATACCGTCATAGTCAAATGACTTCTAGGCAGTTCACACTGAAAGAAGGCGAATTATAGAATGCATGAAGAAAAGATGTTACATAATAAATTGGAGTTACAAGGGGAAAGAATCCATGAGAGAAGAAAGAAGTTACATAATACATAGGGGTTACATGGGGAAAGAATACATGAGA
Organism: Geotrypetes seraphini; assembly: GCF_902459505.1. Taxonomy (NCBI): domain Eukaryota; kingdom Metazoa; phylum Chordata; class Amphibia; order Gymnophiona; family Dermophiidae; genus Geotrypetes; species Geotrypetes seraphini. The sequence continues at coordinate 23,391,792 of NC_047087.1, read as the reverse complement.
CAGGTCTTCTGCTTAGGCAAGGAATTTATCAAATAGAGCGGTTTTAATTGATTTTCGGAATGCGTTGTAGGTCTATCTGGCTTTATTTATGTGGTTTCCTTTGCCAGGATTAAAGGACTAAGGGCTAGATTCACAAAGCAAACCGATTGTGTACCGATCGGTTTGCGACCCCTTTGCGACCAGATTTCCCTCCGGCACGATTCACTAACCTCTCCTGTGATCCGCTTCCAATCCGTGCATGCAAATGAGGGGAAACGCATGCAAAGTAGACAGACGCAATTCACCAAAGAAATTTTTGAAACCGACAGAAGCGACTGTTGGGGACCAGTTGAAAATGTTTTTCCGACTCTCCAGCTCCACAGAAGCCCTGCTCTCTGAATGCCCTGAATCTCCCCTGCCTGCCGCCCCGATGCTCTTCCCCGGATCTCTCCTGCCTGCTCCAAATCACCGCCCTGCTCTGTCCCGATTTTCTCTTGCCTGCCGCCCCCGAATCTCTCCTGCCCTTCCTCACACTGCAAGCCCGTGGTTTTAACCCGTGGGTTTAAGCGGGTTAAAACCACAGCTCATTGGGCTAAAAACAAAAAAAAGTTGCGGCTCGGACAGGTCTAGACGCATGCACAGACTATCTACAGATGGTCTGCGCATGCATCGGGATCGCACACCAGCGATCCGTGCTGGCAGATAGGTGTTCCTCCGATCACCCTCATCTGCATATTTGAGTTTGAAGAATCCATCGGACCTGCCCGATCGGGCAGGTTTGTGAATCTAGCCCTTAGACTCCTTTAAGCATAGGCCTTTAAACCCCTGGCCTATAGTGCAGGCAGGCACTATGTTTTAAGTTAGACACCCATTAAAGAATCGCACTTGGTGGCACTTAAGTGTAATTGATATGTAATTGGCACCAATTACAGAATCTGGCCCAACTAATCCAGCGTTTACCTTGTCATCTATTCCACCTCTACTCTCACAAGTAGTCCTGCATCTCTCCCTCCTGTCTCATCCGGCAACCATCTCCCCTTGTTTCTTTTCACCCCCACTCCCCCTCCCCTACGTACCTTTTAGAAATTTTGGCTCTCTCAGTAGCAGTAATTCATACATCCTGCTTGCATTAACCCTTTCCTCCAATGTAGCTTCCCACCAAAGCAGAAGCTACATCAAGAAGGCTCCGGGGTTAATACAAGTAAGATGTATGAATCACTACCACCGATCACTAGAAAGTTTCAAGTTTATTAAAATATTTTTTAAACTGCTTAAGCAGGTTTCTAAGCGGTGTACAATATAAAATCTACATTAAAACATTAAAACTGGGGATACTGGATAAAATCTAAGTGTCATAATAAAGCACTGATAAGACGTATAGACCTACCTCAGACAATAGGAAAAAGGGGAAGAACTACAATCGTAAAAGAAAAGTACAACAAAAAAGGGAAAATACAATAGGTTAGGGTAAAAAGTTATAATTTTAATTTAATTTTTTGTCCTTAAAAGGAAACTTTTAAAAGGTACACTCCGTGCCAGTCCAAATTAAGCTGGTTCTTCTAACAAATGACTATCAACTCCCATGGCAAACTTGCAGATTAGCCGCAGCACACCAGTTGAAACCCCAACCACTGCATTATATAACAAACCCCCTCTTCTACGAAACCACGCTAACAGTTTTAGCACGGGGAGCCACACTGAATGGCCCGCACTGCTCCCAACGCTCATAGGAACTCAATGAGCATCGGGAGCAGTGCGGGCCATTCAGCGCAGCTCTCTGCATTAAAAACCGCTAGCGCAGTTTTGTAGAAGAGGGTAAAAGTATCCCAATTAAAACTGCAATTAAAAGGTCACCTTACTATTACATTAAAATACATTTCTACACCGCAATACCTTCCAGATCGATGTGGTTTACATCAAGAGACTGTATATCACAGTGAAATACAAGAGAAATATTATCTTCCTTAACTTCCTAAGAATGTTACAAAAAAGATGCTTTAATAGTTTTCAGTGTACCACCATTCATTCCAATTACACCGTTATGTATTTCAATGATATCATATACATTGAAACTGCATAAGGAACAATTCTAAAAGATGCTGGACATAAAAATGAATCAGAACTGTTAGATCTTGGTATTAAATATTTTTATTACAAGTTGAGAAATTTGTACACTCGAAAATGACCTGAACGTAAGAGATCACTCAGTCCCTTTATCTGTCTTCCAAGTGACCATATGGCATAATCATCCTATTAAAAATCTTCTTAATTTTCAGTCTGGTTTGATACATTCATGATTCTTTTTCTCATCTCTTCAGCGCGCGCTTGACTTTTGGCACGATTTGCCTGGTACTACAAAGCAAGCAAAGGGAGAAGGAGAAACCAGTTAAAAGCGTTGCAATCAGATGTACTAGATCAGAGCTTCTCAACTTCAAGCCAAGTACCCCCTAAGTCTAACAAACATCAACCGAGTACCCCAACCACTGACTGCCCAAGCTCTGCCCCAGACCCTGCCCCCATTTCTAACTGTAATGTAAATTTATTCCATTAATTTTTCATATACACTCAATATATACAGCAGGTATAAATTCTCAAAACTGGCACATTTCAATCACTAAATTGAAAATAAAATCATTTTCCCTACCTTTGTTGTCTGGTGATTTTATTTTTCTAATCATCTTTTCCCAGTCTCTGGTTGCACTTCCTTCTATCTGTTCTCTTGTATTTCCAGGGCCTTCTTAACTATGGACTGTTTTTTTCTCCTTCTTCATTTTCTGCCCTGCATCCATCTTTAATAAATGAAAAACTGACTATAACTTTGAATACCAATGGTAAGAGAGCTAATGCCATCCACAAGTTGCTCAGAAAAAGTGAAACTCTGAAGGGAGGTGGATACCTTCCCTTGGTAAAAGAGTTTACCATCCAATCATTGCATTTGTTTAAAAAGGCATCACTCTTTAACCAGGTAAAACTTCAATTATATGAAAAAATGCTTAATCGACAAAAATTGTTCAAAACTCATATATATAAGAAAATCTCTTGTTTGCACTTATCTGTGCAGACTTGCAAAGCTGTGAATATAAGGGCTCTGGGGTCTCAACGTGGCCCCGTTTCGATAAACTGCTTCAGGAGACCCAATACAATGCTGCACACTGGTGTAAATGTATCTTCCCAAGAGATGATCTAAAAGTAACAACAAAAATTTTTGTAACAATCACAGCGCAACAAAGACTCAGAAATGAAGCGCTGAGAAACTAAATTACTTCTTGGCAGCCTAAGGGCAAAGGAGAAAAGCACTCACATACCGTTTGTCAAAATTTGAAGAATCCAAACGACGGAGACCGCTCACCTTCTCACTATTTTTATACTACAGTGAGGAGGAGGGGTGACCTCCAACGGAACGTGATGACGTCACTAAATTGATGACGTCAAAAAGGTTAATGTATGGAAAAGAGAACACTGTCATTGTGAATAAAGAGCTATTGAAAAAAACTACTGATAGAAAAAACTACTGATGGAAAAAACTGCTGTTAACCTTGTGCTGAGAAACCACCAATTCACAAAAACGCCACCCACTCAATCTCATTATTTAATCCACTGGGATGAAGTGTGTTGAGCTCAAAAATCCACTTCTGTTCCTTGCGCCAGAGGAGTTTGGGTATATCACCCCCTCTGGTAGCAATGACAATGTCAAGTACTGAAAATCTCAAAGTGGAGATGTCATGCCGCTGTTGCATCCAATGTTGCACAAGGGGAGCTTCTTGTATACCAGAATTTATCCTGCTTATATGCTCACCTATCCTAGTTTTAATACTACGTACTGTGCAGCCCACATAGCTCAAACCGCAAGGACATTGTATTATATATACAACTTGCTTAGTGTTACAGTCTGAAGCTGTATGGCAAAGTTTTCTTTTAGTGATCAAATTCATGTGCTGTAGGGGTACACTGTACTGACACATTCTGCAGTGCCCACAAGGATGATGTCCACTGTTTGTAGAAATGTCCTGAAAAGGTTGCTGGAACTGGGAATGAACCAGCTTTTGTTTTAAATTGTGATTTCTGGAGAATGCAAATCGAGGGGGTTCTGAAAACTCTGAATGGTATTGCATGACATACCAATGCTGTTTAATAGTCCGTTTGATGTGAAATGCCAAATGTGAGTAGGGTAAAACACATACTAAAGATTGCTCATCACTCTTGGGATGTGTTTCTCAGCGCTTCATTTCTGAGTCTTTGTTGCGCTGTGATTGTTACAAAAATTTTTGTTGTTACTTTTAGATCATCTCTTGGGAAGATACATTTACACCAGTGTGCAGCATTGTATTGGGTCTCCTGAAGCAGTTTATCGAAACGGGGCCACGTTGAGACCCCAGAGCCCTTATATTCACAGCTTTGCAAGTCTGCACAGATAAGTGCAAACAAGAGATTTTCTTATATATATGAGTTTTGAACAATTTTTGTCGATTAAGCATTTTTTCATATAATTGAAGTTTTACCTGGTTAAAGAGTGATGCCTTTTTAAACAAATGCAATGATTGGATGGTAAACTCTTTTACCAAGGGAAGGTATCCACCTCCCTTCAGAGTTTCACTTTTTCTGAGCAACTTGTGGATGGCATTAGCTCTCTTACCATTGGTATTCAAAGTTATAGTCAGTTTTTCATTTATTATATATTTACTTTTCTGACTAGCATACATATATGTCCCTGTAAGCTCTCTTGACTGCATCCATCTTTGGCATTAACTTAACATTCAACATTGTAACATCACTCTGAGGCACTGTGGAATGAGGCATTATGACATCACAATCTCAGCTCTGGGGTGGGATTGGGAAATATGTTATTTGTTAATTGATATATTATTAATGGACTAGTCTTTAAGCCCGTTACATTAACGGGTGCTAGAATAGATGTGTCTGTCTGTCTGTGTTTTTTTATCTCTCTCTCCTTGGCCGCTGTCTGTATCCTTCTGTCTCCCCCTCCCCCCCGAGCAAAGCTGTCTGCCCCTAGCACCCACCTCCCCCCAAATGTCTCTCCATGGCCCTCTTCTGTCTTCCCCCCAGAGCAAAGCTGTCTGTCCCCAGCACACCTCCCCCCAAAGCAGCCCCCTTTCCCTATCTCTCCATGGCCCCTTCTGTCTCCCCCAGCACACCCCTCCCCCCCAAAGCAGCCCCCTATCCCTCTCCCTGTCTCTCCATGGCCCCTTCTGTCTTCCCCCCAGAGCAAAGCTGTTTGCCCCAAGCACACCCCTCCCCCCAAAGCAGCCCCCTTTCCTTCTCCTGCTGACTCTCTCTGGCCTCCTTTCTCTGTCTGTCTTTCTGTCCCTCTCCCTGCCCCTGTGTCTTTCTTTCTTTCTGTCTCCCTCCCTCCCGCTGTCTGTCTGTCATTTTTCCCCATTTCCCTGTGCAGCAGCATAAGGGGTTAGGGAGTTTCTCAGGCTGGCAAGCTGTCCTCTCCTCTCCCTCTCTAATGCTCCTCCTATGCTTTACTTTTCTTTTCTGTTCTCTTCCTCCTTCACCATCCCCTCCTCTTTGTCCTCGCTCTCTCTCTGCTTCTCTCCTCCTCTCCGATTTTCTTCTTCTACCTTGCCTCTCCTTCACCCTCTGATGCTCGTCTCTCCTGATTCCCCCCTCTGGTGCTGGCCCACCCGTGGTTGGCACCCATTGGCTGCTGCGCACGAGACCTGCCAGCGGCCGGATCCAATGGGAAGCAGCTATCTGTTGGAGGCTGGAGTCGGGAGTCAGCGCCAGGAGCTTTAACGGCTGGTGGTTCCGCATAGAAAGAATCCCGCGCCTCTTTGAAAACTGTCACGCCGCTGGAGCCGGGAGGCGACGGAGAGGGCAGGGGGTGCTAGCGGCCGGCAGCTGCCGCTCCGCAGGTGTAGAGCAGGGAAGGGCGCGCATGCGCATTTGTCTTGCCTTGCGTGATGCCAGACCGTAATCCGCGCATGCGCACTTCCTAGCTACAGCTCACGGAAAACGGACGCACGCATAGGAAGTGCGCATGCGCGGCTTACCGTTTTATTATATTAGATGGGGGTGGGAAGGGATTCTTTTATACTTTAATGATAAGTAAGATTGTCAAGTGATTTGTTTAAATTTTTTTTTTTGATTGTTTATTATACACTTGTTGTAAGATATGAAAATGAATAAAGATTTATTAAAAAAAAAAAACACAAAAAACATTCAATTTTTCCATTTTTCTGCTTTCTTCTCAATCTAACTTTTCAATGGCTTCCCTTCCTCTCTCTCGCTCCTCTCCCATGGTCTGACATCTCTCTCCTTCCTTCCCTCCCTCCTCAAATAGTCCAACATATCTCTCATTCTATCCCTCACACCCTCTTATAAAATTACTCAAAAACTGATTATTGAAAACCCGCTTTCCTTTCACAATGTATGTACTTGGAATTGGATTAGTGGAGATGCTCCTAGTGGTATGTTTCATCAGAAATTGGAAAATAGTGCCTAGATGCATTATTTTCCACTGAAAAAAAAATCTACCACAGAGGTGCAAATATAAAAAGGGGCCCTTATTGTTTATATGCCATTTATTTTCACTGTGAGCATGCACAGGGCGGTGTTTGGGCAGTGCAATCAAGTATGTATGTTAATTATGAAATACAATATATTTATGCATGTAGTTGCAAAATGCAGGCACGTGCATTTATATCAGCTCTATTATTATGTTCTTGTATACCCTCTAAGGCTGGTGTAAGTGATTGCACCTTGATTTATTCATTCAGTTTTCTATACCGTTCTCCCAGGGGAGCTCAGAATGGTTTACATGAATTTATTCAAGTACTCAAGCATTTTTCCCCTATCTGTCCTGGCAGGCTCACAATCTATCTAATGTTCCTGGGGTAATGGGGGCATTAAGTGACTTGCCCAGGGTCACAAGGAGCAACATGGATTTGAACTCACAACCTCAGGGTGCTGAGGCTGTAGCTTTAACTACTGTGCCACACTCTGCCACATATGCTAATATTATCTTTATGAAAGAGGCATGATTTTGGCATGTTAATAAAATGCCATAACAAGGTGCTACATTATAAAATTACCCTCAAAGTGGACAAGTTGAACATTTCCTCCCCTAATAAATAGCCTTACCTCCTTTTTCAAGCACCGACGCATCTCTCGATCTGCGTCATTGCATCGACCAAAATACTTCATGAAACGGTTCTGGTATGAAAACAGAAGGACACGTGATCACATAGACATGACATGTTCATCTTTCCACCTCCATTTACTCTTAGCTTCACGGGAACAGCCTGATGCACATTTTGCTTTTCCCTTCCTTCATAAGAAGGCCAAGAGCAACTTTGCTATATCAGCAACTTATGTTCTATAGATCACCATGTCTGTTTGTCTTCCATCCCCTAAAAAAAAATAACTTTCTATGGTGCCACACTTGGACTGTTTATAGAACAGCGCTCAGCACACTTTTTTTTCTGTGCCATTTACTGAATCTAGCCTTTTATGTCCGTCTTCTAAGCACTGCATTGGCTGCCTGTTGCCTGGCAAGTACAATTCAAGCTGTTGGTTTTAGTTTATAAGAACCTAAGAATAGCCTTACTGGGTCAAACCAAAGGTCCATCAAGCCCAGTAGCCCGTTCTCACGGTGGCCAATCCAGGTCACTAGTACCTGGCCAAAACCCAAAGAGCAGCAACATTCCAGCGTCTCAAAGAATAGCAAGATTCTAGAACCCCAATGAGAGCAACATTCCAGAGCTGAGATTGTGATGTCATAATGCCTCAGTCCACAGTACCTCAGAGCCAACCTCATCAGTGATGGTACAATGGCTTGATTGTCCTATACTTGGCACACATAAGAGCATAAGAACAGCCATACTGGGTCAGACCAATGGTCCATCTAGCTCAGTAGCCCATCCTCCTGGTGGCTAATCCAGATCACTAGTACCTGGCAAAAAACCCAAAAGAGTAGCAACATCCCATGCTACCAATCCAGGGCAAGCAGTGGCTTCCCCCATATCTTTCTCAATAACAATGGACTTTTCCTCCAGAAAATTGTCCAAACCCTTTTTAAAACCAGTTACGCTATCCACTCTTAACACAACCTCTGGCAATGCGTTCCAGAGCTTACAGTGTTTTTCGCTCCATAAGACGCACCTGACCATAAGACACACCCTAGATTTAGAGGAGGAAAAACAAGAAACCCCCCCCCCAAAAAAAAAAAAAACCCAAAAAAAACAACAAACACACAACAAAACCATTCTGAACCAAATTGTGCACTCAGCCTCCCTCACTCCCTGCCAGGCTCTGCACCCTGTCCCCCCTTCCCTGTCAGGCTCTGTACCCTGTCCCACTGCCCTGAAATGTAACCTGCCCCCCCCTCACCTTTGTTGGTCTATTGGTAGGCTGGACAGGAAGGATCCGTCCCAGCTGACTAACAATATTTTCCTCCCCCTCCCTCCCAGTACCTTTTTAAAAGACCCCGCCCTTCCTTTTAAAACACCCCCTGCCTCACAGTACCTTTTTTTTTTAAAATGCTAGATATCAGAGATGTTTATTTCCAAAAGCTAACACTTAAATTAATGCAAAATAAAATACTTTTTTCTACCTTTGTTGTTTGAACATGTTTTGGGGGGGATAATTTACTTTGACTCCCTGTGTCTTTTCTGTTTTTATCTGTTTTTATCTGTTTCTTCTGTTTGTGCAGGGTTTCCTGTGCCTCTGACATTTCTTGTATTCCCAGGTCCACCATCCTTGTTCCTTCTGCACCCCTATTTGCTCTACCCAGCATCTTCCTTCTGTCTCTATCCTACCTACATATCCCCATCTGCCCCTTTTCCAGCATTGTCCCTCAGTGTCCTAATCTCCTCCATTCTCCAGCATTGCCTCTAATGTTTCACTGTTACTACCCTCTCCCTGTCTACCTGTCTGCATCCCTGACCCTGCGATCCCTCCTCGTCCAGCATCTCTCTTCTATGTTCTTATCTCTCCCCATGTTCAGCTTCGACCATGCCTCTTCCCTTCTTCTAAAGATCCCCTCCCCCCCACCCCATCTCACCTCACCTCAAGGCCACATATCTTCCCGGCTTCCCCCCCCCCGATGCTGGCATCTTTTCCCCCTCTTTTCCTCCTCCAATGCAGTCCCTTTCTTTCCTCTCTGCCTGCTCTTCTCCATCCCCATGTTCCTCCTTACTATGCCGGCAGCAGCGATTGCATGCAATCTTCCCCGCAGTACGTTTTTAAACGCCCCTTAAGCTTGGTGATCCAGCAGTGTATGGGCCAGCAGGAGCATACTTTCTGCGCTGCTACCTGGGCCCGCCCCCCCTTTCTGAATGGGTGCAGCCTTTCAGAAAGCGGGTCGGGCCCAGGCAGCAGCGCAGAAAGCACACTCCAGCCAGCCCATACATCGCTGGATCACCAGGCTTAAGGGGCATTTAAAAAGGTACTGCAGGGCAGGGGGTGTTTTAAAAGGAAGGAAGGGCCAGCAGGCAGTATTTTAAAAGGGCCAATGGGTGGTGTTTTAAAAAGTTACCAGGAGAAGAGGGGGGGGGTCGTCTTTGCTCCATAAGACACACCCACTTTTCCACCCCCTTTTTGAGGGTGGAAAAAGTGCATCTTATGGAGCAAAAAAATAGGGTAACTATTCTCTGAGTGAAAAAAAGTTTCCTCCTATTGATTTTAAAAGTATTTCCCTGTAACTTCATTGAGTGTCCCCCAGTCTTTGTAATTTTTGATGAGTGAAAAATCAATCCATTTGTACTCATTCTGCTCCACTCAGGATTTTGTAAACTTCAATTATATCTCCCCGTAACCATCTTTTTTCCAAGCTGAAGAGCCCTAACCTTTTTAGTCTTTCCTCATATGAGAGGAGTTCCATCCCCTTTATCATCTTGGTCGTTCTTCTTTGAACCTTTTCTAGCACTGCAGTGTTCTCCCTAGGGCCTTTTAGCTGGGCGGTCCGCCCACCTAATTTAGACCAGCGCCCGGCTATCATCTGCTGCTGCCTCCGCCACTGCTGAACATTAAAAAAAAAACAAAACAAAAAAAACCCGGCTTGGAGATTTCAGCCCGTAGCGAACTTATGCTCCGGGGCTCTATTGGGGGAAATGCTGCCGGGTCCTGCCTTCGCGGAAACAGAAAGTAGGCAGGACCCGGCAGCAAGAAGAGCAAATGCTTCACTAAGCTGTCTCCCGCCTTAGCCCGTAGCGAACGTTTGCTTCAGGGCTCTCAACGTGTTCGTGCCGGCTTCCCTTCTCTTCCCTCCAAAACCGGAAGTTATGTTCGGGGGGGGGGGAGAAGGGAAGCCGGCACGCACATGTTGAGAGCCCTGAAGCAAGCGTTCGCTACGGGCTAAGGCGGGAGACAGGTTAGTGAAGCATTTGTTCTTCTTGCTGCCGGGTCCTGCCTACTTTCTGTTTCCGTGAAGGCAGGACCCGACAGCATTTCCCCCAATAGGTGGATCGCGATCTTGGGCCAATCAGCCTTCCTCTCCCCGACGGCAGAATTGACTTCGGGGAGAGAAATACTGGTCGGTCGAAGCAGGGAGAGCTTGGGGCGGCGTCGGCTTTCGGGCCTGTTATTGGTGGCGGTTTGGATCCTGGTCCCCGATGGCAGTGGCTTGGGGGAGGGCAGGGAGAAAGAAAGAAAGAAAAAGGGCAGGCAGAGAGACAGAAGGAAAGACGAGAAACAGAAAAAAAAGAAAGGGAGGCAGAGAGAAAGAAAGGGCAGGGAGAGAGGAAGGAAAAGTTGGGAGAGGGAATGAGGTCTGGAGGAGAGGAAGCATACAGGCTGAAAGAAAGATTGGATGCACAGTCAGAAGAAGAAAGTGCAACCAGAGAATCATGAAATCACCAGACAAGGTAGGAAAAATTATTTTATTTTAAATTTAGTGATCAAAATGTGTCTGAATTTATATCAGCTGTCTATATTTTACACTAAGGTCCCCTTTTACTAAACCGCAATAGAGTTTTTTAGCGCAGGGAGCTTATGAGCGTCGAGAGCAGTGCTGGACATTCAGCGCAGCTCCGTGCGCTAAAAACTGCTATCGTGGTTTTGTAAAAAGGGAGGGGGTATATTTGTCTATTTTTGTATGGTTGTTACTGAGGTGACAGTGCATAGTCATCTGCTTTGACCTCTTTGAAAAACCCTGGAATAGGAATGATAATTAACATTTTCTATGCGTACAGTGTGCTTTGTGTTTTTTTTTTAAATTTTATTGTTGGTAGATCATTTTGACTTGGTCATTTTAAAAGTAGCTCACAAGCCCAAAAAGTGTGGGCACCCCTGCTCTAGAACATCGCTCCTTAGTTTTATCAAGTGGTGCAGTGAGGGGCCAGCACTTTACATCTTATCACCTCATTCTTTCTTTTTTTCTCCTCATGTACAGCACGGTTCTTTATTCTAAACAGCTCTGGCACTAACAGTATTACGGGTGCCTTATGCTACTTTCACTACCACTTGCAGTCAGGTTCGGCATTTTATCATGGTTTTGGTTTTTTATTTAGTTTTTCACCAGTATTTATTTATTAAAGCAGCCTTTTTTAACAGCCCGATGCCCCTCCCCTATCAGTGTGCATTCAATCCACTGCCGACACTGTTTTGGCACCTCTTTCAACAGATCAAATATCATTGCCCCACTGTCGCGTGTTCACATTTATTCTGCGAACGAGTTTATCTCATCAGTGCAGAGACCTTTTCGTTAAGTCCATTTTACTCTCCCTTTTTTACTTTCCCGAGTGCTGTGGTTTTATTCTTTGGTTTTAATAGAAGCTCATTTGAACAATAATTTAGATCTTTCCCAGGTTTCACTTTTCATCTACCTGGTCTTTTCTGGTTTCCTTTCTATAGTCTGCTTTTCGTCTGGAGTCTTTTGAGTTTAGAATTACATTTTATGACATATTTTTGTGGTTATAATTGTATGACATGTCTAATTCGGTCAAGTTATCCATTCTTTTTATTATTTTTTGTCCCCTCATACAGTGGCAGACCGTCCTGGGTGCCAGCCTTAGGGGGGTACACAGCCAGCTGGATCCAGAACTTCCGAGCTGCTCTAAATGGCACCTGCACCTCAGCGCGACTGCCGTACTTATTCCGAAGCATAGTCGGCAGCCACACTGAAGTGCAGGAAGGTCCTGCGATGACTGCATTTGCCGCCTCTGCCTCCGGAAGACGTAAGTGGTGTCGGAAGGGGTGGACTGGCAGCTGCAGTCATTGCGGAACCTTGCCACAACTCCCTGTGTCTGCCGGCCCACCCCCTCCAACATCACTTACATCTTCCAGAGGCAGAGGCAACAGAAGCAGTCATCATGGGACCTTGCTGGTTTGGAGGGAGAGAGGAGCATAGAAGGGTGTTAGAGGGAGAAAAAGGGGGTCAGGGTGGTATGGAATGGTGGTGGAGGGAGAGAAAGGGGGGCAGATGCTGATGGAATTGGTGTGCAGGGAAAGGAGAGAGAGACATAAGGGGGAAGGATACTGGATGGAATTGGGTAGGAGGGAAAGAAAGGGGGCAGATGCTGATGGAAGTGGGGGGAAGGGAAAGGAGAGAGTGAAATGCCAGACCATGGGCGTGTGGGAGAGGGAAGGGAAGAACAGGAGAGAGATGCCAGACCATTGGAGGAGGGAAGGGAAGAAGATGGATGTTTAAGTTTCAAGTTTATTAAAAATTTGTTTGACCGCTTAATCAAACTTCTAAGCGGTTAACATAATAAAATTACACAAAAATAAATTAAACATATTAAAACAGGGGAGACAAATGACTTACTCAAAACATACTGCAACAGTAGAGCAGATGGGGAGGAACTACAATAAGTATAGGATAGATAAGTCATAAGGCTAAAACAGTAGGTTAGGTAAAAATTGAAAAAAAGGAAAAGAAAGAAGAGTGGCAATTTAACAAAAGGCGTCTCGGAATAGAAATGTTTTTAATGCTATTTTAAATTGTTTTATATCTAATTCATTGCGGAGATTTATAGGCAGTAAATTCCAAAGAGAAGGGGCAGTGACAGCAAAGTTGTTGGTACGTAAAGTATTTATTGATTTTAATGATGGTATAACTAAAAGATTTTGAGAAGTGGAACGTAGGGATTTAGTTGTTACATACGGGATTAAAAGACTGTTAATGAAATCAGGTTGGTTATTCATTTTAGTGGTAAATGTTAAAAATATAATTTTATAATTGATTCTGTATTCGATTGGCAGCCAATGAGCATCAACTAAAAGTGGGGTGACATGATCATATTTCTTTGCCCCGCTAATGATTTTAATAGCGGTATTTTGAATGATCTGTAATCGCCTGATCTCCTTTTTTGTGATTCCCTTATAGAGGGCATTACAGTAATCTAAACACGAAATAACCAATGAATGAATTAAAGTTTTCAATGCGGCAGCTTCCAGTAAATTAGAAAGGGAACGAATCATTCTTAATCTATAAAAACATTTCTGGACGACTGTGCTGATATGGGAATGATATGAAAATTTGCTGTCTAGAGTAACGCCTAAAAGTTTTAAAGTTGAAACAGTTTTAATGGGAGTAGATTCAAATTTCAATGGAGCCAGAAGTGTTGTACCTTCTTTTAACGGAAAGATCATTAGTTTGGTTTTATTGATATTCAACGAAAGTTTATTGACGTCCAACCATGATTTAATTTTTTCCAATTTTTGATTAATGAGGGCAATTTCTTCCTTATTATTTAAGTCGATAGAATGAAGAAGTTGGACATCATCCGCGTAGGCAAATGTAGAGAAACCAATAGATTGTGAAACTGTCAGAAGAGGCGATAAAAAAATATTGAAAAGTAAAGGAGATAGTATAGATCCTTGCGGGATTCCGTATTTGCAAGACATGTATTCAGATGAAGTGTTATTGAAAACTACTTTAGAAGATCTATCTTTGAAATAATAGGGGTGAAGGGAGAGATGGAAGGGGAATACAAGGAGAGACGATGCCATATAGAAGGGGCAGAGGGTAGACAGTGGATGAAAGGAAGAGAGTGACAAGACTATGAGGAAAGCAGAAACCAGAGAAGACAATGTAGAAAAAAATTATATTTATTTGTTTTGCTTTAGGGGAGATGCATCGCTGTTTCTGTGGTATTGCATTGTATACAAAGTCCAGCTTCATTGTGGTTCAATTTAACCTTTGTCTACGTTTTTCTATTTTATCCCCCCTTTTACAAAACTGTAGAGGGTTTTTTTTAGCACCAGCCATGGTGGTAATTGCTCATAATTCTATGAGAGTCTGAGCTGTTACCAACATGGCTAAAATCCACATTATAGTTTTGTAAAAGGGAGAGGGGTTAGTTGTGATTACATATTCCATACTAGGCGAAGGTGTTCTGTGTGTTCGAAAGACATGGTTTTCAGTTAGGATTGACTGTGTAGGATTGATCTGTACTAGTCTGGCTTGTTTAGTTTTACAATGGGTGTATTGATGTTGTATTGCTCAGTGCAGTATGAAAGATGCTGCCTTTTCCTAGGTACACTCTTGTGTGATGTGTGAATTGTTACTAAAAATCATGTTTTACATACAGATGGGGGGGGGGTGTAAAAAAATGATGGGCCTCGGGTGTCACATATGCTAGGTACACCACTGCCTTCATAGTTTATATCTAATCCACAAGCCTGCTTTTAGGACCTACAGGGTATGTATCCCTCTGATTCATGACAATTTCACTTCTCATGTTATCTTATCCATTCTTTTTATTATACAACTGCTCAGATAAGCATCAGTCTTTGACATGATTGAACCTTGAAAACTAATGGCAACAGTGTTCTCCCCAGAAATTTTTTCCAGCCATGAAAACTATTTGCTGCATTTAGTGTGCCACAAAAAACATTTGCTCTGTTTAGTGTGCCGGAGTTAAAAAAGTTTGAGAGATGCTGCTCTATATCATTTGAAAGAGGGCAAATATCTAATTATTCACTTCTAGAATTGCATACTTCTTAAATGTAATAAAAAATTATGGAACAAGTGTCAAACCTTAAGAAAGGCTGCCATATTGAGCATTGGAAAATAACTAATAATAATTAACTAATACAAATAGTACACATTTAGGGCTCTTTTTAGTAAGCTGCGCTAGCAGTTTTACCACACGTTTAGCTCGCGCAGAATTGCCGCACGTGCTAAACACTAATGCCACCATTGAGCTGGCATTAGTTCTAGCCGTGTAGTGCGACAATTCTGCATGCGCTAAAAACACTATTGCAGCTTAGTAAAAGGAGCCCTTAATTTTCCCCACCACCAAATTTCCCCGTCCCGCCCCACCCGGCTACTTTTTCATGCCACCCGGCTGGAAAAAATTTCTGGGGAGAACACTGCACTGCTATATCTTTCTTGAGATAAGGAGACCAGAATTGAACGCAATACTCCAGAGTTCCAATTACTGATGCCCCATTGAGAATTGCTTCTTGTTGAAAAATTGTATTGGCCATCTCGTTCTTTGAGATCTCAGAGCAAATGTTTACTGGATATCCATTCAATCAAGTCTGTTTAGAAGACAAGTATTCTTGGATATTTGGGATTTAAGTCCTTCCCTGTAGAATGTTTCCTTCAGGAAACATCTAAAAGCTTTTTTGCTTAAGCAAACTTTCCCAGAAGTTGTGATGGTGTTGTGTAAACGCTCTCAAAAAGTGATTGTAGCCTCATTTGTTTAAACAAGTCTTTTGAAGAGTTTAAAAGATGTTTTTAATTTGTTTTTGTACATTTGATTGTAACCTGCTTGGATTTTATGGGAAATACAGGACTGAAATATTGTTAAATAAATTCTCATCTCATTTGACTTACAACCATCCCACTATATCCACTATCTTTGTTCATGGCAGAGTACTAACAGAGGCATAAGTAGACAGCAATTAATCAGACAGTTATTCGTGTACCTTACCTTTTTAATTACAGAAACAGTATCATTTAAATTTCTCAGTTATACATTAAAATAATAGCCTTACAACCCTGTGTCAGAATTTATCTCATCTTACCTCTAGGTGGCACTGCTTGAGCAAGACAATGAGGACGTTACACTCCTCAGTGTGCAGATGAGGGGAGAGGTCTGGGTGCATCTCCAGGTCACAGGAACAAAACAAAGGAGAAAAACCTTCCACCTACTAAGACAAGAGGGATTTATTGATTGATTTTTTTTAGCCCATCCTCCCAAAGGAGCTCAGAAAGGATTACAAATCAGATACTCAAGCATTTTCTCTATCTATCCTGGCGGGCTCACAATATCAAGACATTTCTGAAAAGCATTCCTTCATGGAACATTTTGTGGTCTATCAAATGGGTATGGTGTATTGAGCGTCAGGATTGGTTTGATAGAATCATGTGACTAGACATCTACACAATATATTATAAGGCAGGGCTGCCCAAGTCCGGTCCTCGAGATCTACTGGCAGGCCAGATTTTCAGGATATCCACAATGAATATGCATGAGAGAGAAGGCATACCAAGAAGGCAGTGCAGGCCAATCTCTCTCATGCATATTCATTGTGGATATCCTGAAAACCTGGCCTGCCAGTAGATCTCGAGGACCGGACTTAGGCAGCCCTGTTATAAGGTATTCCCCAAAGGAAAGGGCTACTTGGAGAGATTGAAACATTTTTATGCTACAGGATCTTCATAGTACTCCTAACATGTTTCAACAGAGCTAGGCTCTGGGCAGAGAAATTAAGATGATCCCATAACCCCTGTGTCAGCCTAGGGGAGGTTTCCTCAGACCTCCAATCAGGTGGTGAATATCAGGGGCAGAAGTGTGTAGAGCAGCAGCCCTCTGTGAGGGGTGTGGTGTGTGCACCGTATTTTTCGGTCTATAAGATGCACCCGTCCATAAGACGCACCCCCCTGTAGAGGACGAAAAACCAAGAAAAAAAATTTCCTCCTCTACAGGGGGGGTGCATCTTGTGCCAAACTGCCTGAAGCAGCCCTCCTGCAACCCACAGCCGCCTACCCGCAGTCACCCACACCCGAAGCAGCCAGCCCACAGCCAGAATCTGCCTGCACCCGAAGCCACCCACAGTGAAGGAGACCGCCCGACGATGCCCACACGTGAAGCCTCTGGCCTGCAGCCCAGTCAGAAGCTGTCACAGTGAAGGAGCCCATCCGAAGCCACCCGCACCTGAAGCCGCCCCGGTATCTTTTTAAAGTGCTCTCCTGGGCTGTCTTGGAAGCAGAGCAGAGCTACACGACGCAGGAACGCAACCTTTGCACTTCCTGTCGAGTCCCGCGCCACTCGGTGATTAACTGATGTCAGTTCTCAATGAGAACTGACCTCAGCCAATCACTGAGCAGCATGTGACCCGGCAGGAAGCACAACAGTCGCACTCCTGCATCGCGCCGCTCTGCTTCCAAAGACAGCCGTCTGGCAGGAGAGCAACGCAACTTTTAAAAAGGTACCGGGGGGGGGGGGAGGTGTATTCGGGGGGTGGAAAAAGTGTGTCTTATGGAGCAAAAAATATGGTATATAGGGAATATCAACTGTAGGTAGGGTATCTAGGGCAACAGTGGAGCATGCTTCTAAGGCAGGATAGGTATGTGTGTCATGGACCAAAGGAAGGGGTGTTGGGTGCACAGCGATGGTGTTAAGGAGGTGGAACGAAGGGGCTAAGGCAAGGAGAAGGTAGGGAAGGAGTGTCCAGGTTGCAGTAGAGGATTGAGGGCAGGGAACCCCTATTTCTTTTCAGGGTTCACTCAATAGCTGCCAATAAGACTTCCCAGCTGTACTCTGTCCACCAATGATAGAGCGGAATTAGAAGAGTGACCAAGACGATAAAGGGGATAGAACTCTTCTTGTATGAGGAAAAACTAAAGAGGTTAAGGTTTTTTCAGCTTGGTAAAGAGATGGCTAAGGGGAGATATGATTTAAGTCTACAAAATTCTGAATGGTGTAGAACAGGTACAAGTGAATCAATTTTTTACTCTATTCAAAATTACAAAGATTAGGGAATACTTGAAGTTACAGGGAAATAGTTTTAAAACCAATAGGAGCTCTGGAACTCATTGCCAGAGGATGTGGTAACAGCAGTTAATGTAGATGGGTTTTAAAAAATGGTTTGGACAAGTTCCTGAAGTAAAAGTCCTTAGTCTGATATCGAGACAGACATGGAGGAAGCCACTGTTTTTGCCCTGGGATCAGTAGCATGGCATATTGCTACTATTTGGGTTTCTGACAGGTATTTGTGACCTGAATTGGCCACTGTGGAAATAGGATACTGGGCTAGATGGACAACTGGTCTGAGCCAGTATGGCTATTCGTATATTCTTAAGAACAGAAAGCTGAACATAAGAATAGCCTTACTGGGTCAAATTAAATGTCCATCAAGCCCAGTAGTCCATTCTCACACTTAGGCGGCTTCCGAGACTGAGCGTCCTATACAGAATCCGGCCCTTTCTCTCTACCACCTCGACTGGGAGACCATTACCACCCTTTCCGTGAAAAAGTATTTTCTGAAGTTACCTGTGAATTGATTCACTTTCAATCTAAGCCCCCTCATTCATGTATTTAAGCATCTCTATCATATCTCCTCTCCTGCCTTGCCTACAAAGTATACATACTGAAATCTTAAAGTTTATCCAAATAAACTTTATGACAAAGACCACTGATCGAAATCAAAACCCTACTTTTCAAAAAATTTATCCAGATATCTTAACCCAACCCTTCCCCCTCCTCCTAGATAAATTCTCCCCCAAAACCTCCACTTAAATAATTTCTTCCTCCCCAAAACACCAACCAAGTATTCAGATCCCTGAAATATAACGTAATCTTATTTGTACTCTAACTGTAAACTATTTGTTATATCACACATTAACATACAGTCAATTTAATATCCAATTTGCAAGTTCTTCCAGAATTAATCCAGGTACCTCTCCTCCCTTGTAACCAAAAAAAAAAAAAACCAAAACTGTTGTAACTTCACTGGAAATGTCCAGTTAGCTCTTTTGTAATCCGCCTTGAACTGCAAGGTATAGGTGGAATAGAAGTCCCTAATGTAATGTAATGTAGCTGCCTTCCTCTAGACCAGTGTATCGCAACATGCCACATGAAACTTAATGAACCAAAAAATTCTCATGACATTCCAAAAACATTGATAAATGGTCTATTTTATCTACTTATATGGATATACATGACGTCTATATTGTCTTAGGTTCCACATTGTCTTAGGTTTCTCTTTGTTCATATTGGAACTTTTACTTTTTCTTCATAGTTATTGTAACAACAATACAGTACTTGTTATGTAAATTCAGCAGACTACAATGTTTTTGTAAAAAAAAAAAAAAAAAAATATTTTTTAACTTTCAATAAAACATACAGTCTAAAAATACAAAAAAAACCTTAGCTACCAAATTTTGGTCTTTCCTCATGTCAATCCACCCCATCAGGGATTGTACTCTGTTACAGCTTATTTACCTGAGGCGTGCTCACTGCCCTCCGCACTAGCTCCTGCGACAGAATCACATTAACATAAAGATGCTACATCTCGTCCTCCGCTTCCTATATAACAGTGGTCTCAAACTCAGGGCCCCCCAGGTACTATTTTGAGGCCCTCAGTATGTTTATTATATTCACAAAAGTAAAATAAAAGTTTCTTGACCATATGTCTACTTAGCTATAAATGACATTATTATTATTATTAAGACTTAGCCAAAAGGAAAGATTTATAAACTATAAAGAGTTTTACCTCCTGCAATTATCATTTCTTTACTAAGACATTAACTATCTTTTTCTGAGGCCCTCCAAGTACCTACAAATCCAAAATGTGGCCCTGCAAATATATGCAAATGTAAACCAGGAATCTGACCTCGGCTGGTCCTGAACGTACAGCCCGACACGCCAATACCTTTGCCCGCACCTAACAGGAGGGTTCAACCTCCAAGTACTAACGAACCCACCCACCTCCTCTAATCACTCTAGCCAGTCTCCACCACCATTCATACCGGAACAGGAAAGACATCTCGGCCAGCAGCAGGCTGTCGGCGCTGTCACTTAAAGCCTTTGCCAATCAGCGAGCGAAACGCTCTGAGCGTTCAAGCCAATCAGCATACAGCGAAGACGGGCTCGACGTCTGCGTCAATCCCCTATCGGGACCTCCCTGGTTCGGCGATTCGCTTGGGGTTGCTTGGTTTCTCACCCTGGAGACGGTCGCGCTTCTGACGTAACGGAAGCGCCGGCTCTGATTGGTGGGTTTGAAGCGCTGGGCGCGTCGACCTGCTTCTTTCCTTATTGTGCGCTTCTGTCTACGTTCCTCAAGTGGGGTTTTCCCCCCGGGTCCGATGTTTTCTGATTTTGGAACAGTGAGGTAAAAACAGCAACCCAATATTCGGTGATACCAGTAGGGCAGGACAGTCCCTGGAAGGAATTCCTGGGAGAGACAGAACTCTCCGTTCCATCTATCGGCCTTAAGTCTGATTTGTCTACCACAATCATATCTGAGTAATATTTTCATTTGTGTTGTTTTGTCTCTTATAATGTATACTAGTCTTTAAGCCCGTTACATTAACGGGTGCTAGAACATATGTGTGTGTGTCTGTCTTTATTTCTTTCTCTCTCTCTCCTTAGCCGCTTTTTTTCTTTCTGCCTTTCTTTTTCCTTGGCTGTCCATCACCACCCCTTGCCTGCTCCCCCTGTCCATTTTCCCTTCCTTTTACCTCCCCTGTGTCCACCACCACCCCTTCACTGCTCTCCTTATGCAGCAGCAGCCCTTCTCCCTTTGTTTTACCTCCCCCCTGTCCAGCAGCACCTCTTTCCTTCTCCCCCTGTCCAACATTAGTCCTCCGTTCCTTTTCTTCAACCCCCTGTCCATCAGCATCTCTTTCGTTCTCCCCCTGTGCAACAGGTGCTAGAGTAGACGACTGTTTTTTTTTTTCCTTTCTCTCTCTGTGCTTGGATGCTGTATGTCTGTCTGTCATTCTTTCTGTCTGTGTCTCTGTCTTGCGCCATGCCTGCCTATCTCTCTGTGGCCCCCTTCTCTTCCCCGGCATGATTGGTGTGTGCCCCCAGAACACCCTTCCCCCCAAAGCAGCCCCGTTTCCCAATGCCCCTGCCCCCTTTTGTGCCATGCCTGCCTGCTCCGTGGCCCCTTTCTGTTTCCCCCCTATGATTGCTGTCTGGCCCAGGAAACCCCTCACCCCAAAGTAGCCCCCTTTCCCTCTCCCCTTGTTGAGCCATGCCTGCCTGTTCTGTGATCCCCTGCCCATGACTGCTATGTGCCCCCAGCACACCCCTACCCCCAAAGCAGCCCCTTTCCCTCTTCCCCTGCTTGCCTGCCATGCCTGCCTGCTCCCTGTGCATCAGCATCAGCATTTCCCTCCCCCTCACCTGTTCCTTCGTAGCAGCATGGAGATAAAACGGCTCCCTTAGTTCTTTGCTGGATTTTTTTTTAAGTTTAAAGATGCCTACGCGGCTCCTCTCACGATCCGGCCTGCGTCGGAAGCCTTCTCTGACACAAGCCGGGATCGTGAGAGGAGCCACGGCGGCAGTTTTAAACTTAAAAAAAAAAATGCAGCGAACTAAGGGAGCCGATTTCAAAGCCGCCGCCGCGGCTCCTCTCATGAGCTGCACTTATATTATGTCGGAAGATGAGAGAGGAGCCGCGGCGACGGCGGCAGATTTCAAATTAAAATAATTTATGCGGCCAGCCGGCTCCCTCGAAACCCTCCCCCCCTTTCCCTTCCCGCGGTCCGTCTGGCTGCGTTGTTCTCTCCCTCATTCTCAAACCGTCCGTGCCAGCTGAAGTGGGAGTGGGGGGGACTCAGCACCGGCTGGGCGACTCGAGCCGCCGGCCCCCAGGAGCTCGAGGCCGACGGCGGACATGGCTTGCGTTGCCGAGTTTGGTGACGTACAACCCGCGCATGCGCACTAAAAAAAAACCGACATCAGGGAACACGTTTTTTTAGTGCGCATGCGCAGCCTAGCATTTTATTATATTAGATTGTTTTCTCTATTTGTCTCTAAGTCAGGGGTAGGCAATTCTAGTCCTCGAGAGCCGGAGCCAGGTCAGGTTTTCAGGATATCCACAATAAATATGCATGAGATAGATTTGCATCTCAAGGAGGCAGTGCATGCAAATCCATCTCATACATATTCATGGTGGATATCCTGAAAACCTGACCTGGCTCCGGCTCTCGAGGACCGGAATTGCCTACCCCTTCTCTAAGTGATATATAGTAGGTGAGGGCAGATAAAGACCCGAATGGTCCATCCTGTCTGTCCAACCTGATTCAGTTTAAATTTTTTTTAATTTTTTCCTTCTGAAGTAAAGGCTGCTTTTGTTTACCTCATTGGAATAACTACGAGACGGCATTGTATCTTCCAAAACAGACAATATTTGTTTATTGTTAGTATAATGGCTTACAAAATTATAGCAGCAAACATAGCAGAAATAAATACTGTAAATATATTGTCAGTTCAGAATATGCAATGGAGAGAAGAACTTCACCATATGCTTAGTAGGGGGCTAGCAGTTCCCCGTAGCATAAGTAAGTGAATCTCTCTGGCCCTATCTGTGATGCACATGTTTTTTATACAGAGAAATTCTTCCTTTGTTCCAAAAAATACATCCCCGAATTCTGGTCATGTGACCCCCATTGGAAAAATGTACACCTAACTATTCCTTCTCTCAGTCCATGCCTCTCTCACTCCCACCCACCCCCTCCCCATAGGGGGGGGGGCTTGCAGAAACAGAGAACTCTTGGTGAACTTTCTTTTTCCAGCTCTGATATCATTATCACTTTGTAGATGCTAATTAGTTGTTTTACAATTCTGTGCATCTTCAGAGATGGTGTCCTTCCTTGTATGCTGAAAGTTGGCAAAGGAGACCATTCAACAATCCAGCTGCTTGTTTCCCATAACTTGGTTCAGAGAATGTTTTGGTACCAAGTTCTCTCATCTTGCACACCCACATCGTCCTGCAGGGATCCTTGCTCATTATAAATGTTTTGTGGCTTTCCAGGGTGCCTGGCATATGAAGTCATACAGCACTGATAACAGTTCAGCAGAACCTTGGAGAAATATCCTCCCAGCAGGGAATGGAGACAAAAACTTTGTAGCAGAGGTCAGCTGGGTTAGCATTGCAAAGGATACATGTGTTCACAGACAGCAAGGTACAGGCCGGGCCTGGCTATGGGAAAATATAGGTCTGTAGTGTCCAGCATACACAAGGTAGTCGTCCACAAGGTAGGCCTGTATGTCCAGGTTGTCCATCTCACTTCTTAGCTATTTCTGGGCAAGAATCCAAAGCTCTACTGCTGAAGTCTCTGTCAAAGCTCACTCCAGCCCATCTACACCCTCCTAGCCATTAAAGCCCTCCCTCAACCTAAAGGCCATATCTCTCTCTAGTTTTCAGCATTCTCTTTTTAAGCTTTTTAGTTCTGCTGAGTACTGTGTTTTTGGGGTTTTTTTTTAATCGCTTCTAGGTAATTTTCTCTCTGCTTAAAGGAGCTATAGATTCTAATGTGAATTCTATTACTTTCGTCCACACTATATGGTTTTTTCCAGGTTTAGGTTCATTGTTTGTAGGGAGGGTCCCAGCTTTTCCCAGAACGTATAAGCATCAATTTTTTTCTGTCTGGATTTGATTGATTTACTTATTGGACCTGGGTGGGTGTGCACTATTCTGCTATTTAAAGTGAATCCATATATAAGAACAAAAGAATTGCCGCTGCTGGGTCAGACCAGTGGTCCATCATGCCCAGCAGTCCGCTCTCGTGGCAGCCCCTAACAGACCAGCCCTACCTGTATAGTAATCTGACCAGACTAGTGGTGGCCATTCAATGAAAGACAATAGTTTTGGATCATTTTATTGTGATCATAATCACAAAAGTAAAATAAAACTGTTTCTTGGTTATCTGTCTCTTTAGCCATAAGTTACAATATTATTATTAAGACTTAGCTAAAAGGAAAGATTTATAAACTATAAAGAGTTTTATCTCATGCAAAATTGTCATTTCTTTAATAAGACTTTAACTATTTTTTTCTGAGGCCCTCCAAGTACCTACAAATCCAAAATGTGGCCCTGCAAAGAGTTTGAGTTTGAGACCTCTGGCCTAGAGGCTGTTGGGCAGGGTCTCTTGAGTTGACAGAATAACACCTCTATTTCTGGTTCACATAGAGAACAAACCTTTTCAATTTCTAGGAAATTTTTATATACAGTATCATTGCTACTCCCCTCCCTTTTTTCTCTGTCCGTTCATCATCTTACAGCCCTCTGGGCAAATCCCTAGTGTTACAGGGTCAGATTTGTTCTTTACCCTTGTCTCTATAATAAACATTATTCCTAGTTCAGATTCCATGATCATATCTCTGGTCAACGAGGTTTTATTGCATACAGATCTTGCATTTTATATAACAGCATAATATTGGTAGTATTGCTGAATTGGATTCAGGTTTTTCGCAAGTGATGGTTTTCAAGTTTCTGCTGGTATTGTTGTGGAATTTCTGTTCCTAGGTTTTCTACTCTTTGGGGTGATCATTTCTATATTGTGTTACATCCTATCAGTCCACTTTATCAGTTGTCTGTGTGATGTATTTTTCCATGAAATTGACTGTAACTTTCTGACATTGGATATAACAACTAGGATCCTGTTCTTAGCATCAAGGTTTGATAATTTATAATTATAGCCTAATAAGCTTTTGAAGGCCGCCAGCCATATGCATATTAGTAGTACCTATTTCATTGTATCTGATTTAGTGCATATGCCAGAATGAAAGGATTAGTTCACCAAGTGTGGATGATACAGGTAAGGTTCCCGTAGAAGAGCAGGTGTTGAAAAGAACAATTGCCTCTTTCTGTCCTGTTGCGCCGTTAAGAAGGATTGTCTGGTACTTGTGATGTCACAGTGGATGGGGCTTAATGCCTTGCCATTGGCTTCCTGAGATTAGCTCACCCAGGTGGTGCTGTGGGAGCAAAGTTGGATGATACAGGTGTTGAAAGGAAAGTAACAGTTACCTCGCTCAGTCCATTTGGCACTCAGTAGTGAGGAGGGTAAGACTCCACAGTTGATCAGGTGTTGGAAGGAACAGTTATCTATCTCAGTCTTGATGCACCTTTAAGAGGGAGGAGTGTCTGGTACTTGTGATATCACTGTGTTATGTGTACGTTGCTGTCTTTTTATTATGGATGTTTCATTGTAATACGGAAAGAATTGTTGGATAGGCAGACTATAAATTTTCAAGATAAAAATTAATAAATTAAATATTGGTCCCAGAAACAATTGATACCTTTGCTTGTTATATTAGACAAACCTAAGAAAAAATTGAAGAAAGGCATCAGCATCTTGAAATGATTTGACTTTTCTCCAGCACCAGTACAATTGCAAGAATTCTGTTCTGCCTTTGAAGGTCTATTATATGTTAACATTTTGAGAGTTTTACCGAACAACAAAATTGAGGTCAGTAATCTAGAAAAGGTACTCTGGCTTAGTGAGCCAAACTGACTGTGACTTGTTTTGTTTTTTATAGATCTGGATCAGCAACTCTGGTTTTATTGCTTGGTTCACCATTATGATGGATGATGCTCTTGCTGAATTTATAAAAAGGACAGTTATGAAAATCCCACTTCACAAGATGCAGGTTGTTCTAAGAGCTTGGGGCTTCTTGACTGAAGGAGAGCTGCAAAAGTTAAACCTTCAGCAGTCCAAGGAGAATATCATCATGGATGTGCTGCATCTCTGTGAGGTAAGAAATCTGATCTATCTATGGACCACTGATATGGTTAAAGCCACACCTGATTTTTTTAGCTATTCTACTACACGGGCAATTATATAAGATAATTGTATGCTTTTGCTGTGTCAATAGGGTGGTCTATGGTAGTATGCACAAAAATCAACCTTGCCAAATCTTGTCTCCACAAGACTTACTTTTGTCCACTTGGTGGTTAGGTGGCTTACTCATGTGTCAAATTTCAGCTCGATTAGATAATATTTACAGGTCACCCAGCATGCACTGTTTGCTTGTGTTTTGTGTATATAGTGATTGCACCTAGAAGCACTTACCTTTTTTCATGGCAGAATCGCACCAGAAACAAAGCTACAAATGGCGCAAAACTCACAGCGTCCACCTTTGCCAGACATTCCACGACGTCTCATGCATACAGATGAAACGGAACCTGTGACCTTTGAAAGTCTTGTAACATAGAGCAGTGGTTCCCAACCCTGTCCTGGAGGAACACCAGGCCAATTGGGTTTTCAGGCTAGCCCTAATGAATATGCATGAAGCAAATTTGCATGCCTATCACTTCCATCATATGCAAATCTCTCTCATGCATATTCATTAGGGCTAGCCTGAAAACCCGATTGGCCTGGTGTTCCTCCAGGACAGGGTTGGAAATCACTGACATAGAGAACACATTTTCTTAGAGAAACAGGAGATGACAACTTCCCCAAAAAATGGAAAGAGAGAACAAAAAGTAAAGGAGACTCTGGTGTCCAATCACCTTTATTGTGTCTCAAGACTCGTGTCGAGTCTTGAGATACAATAAAGGTGATTGGACACCAGAGTCTCCTACACAGAGAAACCAGTCATTTTTTTGATCTCTTGATTGAAGGAAGATCAACGAAAGCGGTAATATTCCTGAAGAAATGACGATCCAGTTTTCAAGGAACTTTGGAATCAGGCATCCAAACTGACTACTTTATTGTCTCTCCAGAACGGCACAGAATGGATGGGTTTACGCTCCTCTGCCAGCAGATGGAGACTTAGCCATAATGACTTTTGGCAGTAGTACAAGTGGGCTGTGCAGTTCCATCTACAATCAGTTTGTTCACAGTCTCCAGCAGGTGGAGGTGGTAAGCCTGTGCAGTCTTTCCTTTGGTTGATTAGGGCCTGTTGGATCTGATTACTGACCTTTCTCTTGTCCTTTTTTGTTGTCCGGACAGAGCTTGGGGGACCCTTTCAGGGGTCCTTCTGACCTCGGGAGGTGTCACACTCAAAAGGGTCGAGTCCCTCCCTCCATATCCCCCACCTCCCCAAATTTTATTTCTTTAGAGGATCCTCAACTGTACACCTGGCCACCCTTCAGGTACAGACTACAGTTTAAAGAGCCTGTGGGGTGCTCTATTGGTCTTTGCAGCTGTGGGCTGTGAGATTCAGGGGGGGGGGAAAGAATATCACAGAAAAGAACAAATAAAAGGGCATGAGGCCGAAGCAATTTGACTGCCCTCAAAAATGAATCATGTCTGGTGATTTTGTGTGTAGGTCTCCTGCACGTATGATATAAGCACTTTTTTCAAAAGCAGAAAAAGTGTGTTCTTTAAGCATCTTTTCAGATTGGCATAGCTCACTGATGGATAATAGCTCATCATGACCAGCAGGTAGAGACTGAGACATAAACTTTTGGCTGTAGTACAAGTGGGCTGTGCAGTCCCAAGTACAATCAGTCTGCTCTCAGTCTCCAGCAGATGGAGGTGGTAAGCCTGTGCAGTCTTCCCTGGTTTAGTGTAGGGCTGTTGGAATGTGTTTAGTGGCCTTCTGGTTCCTGTTTGTGGTGCCAGATTGATCTTGGTATGTCCCATCAGTGAGCTGTGCCAGTCTGGAGAGACGCTTAAGAAGGAGAAATTAGGTTCTTACCTGCTAATTTTCTTTCTTTTGGTCTCCTGACCGGCACAACCCCCACCCTGTCTATCTGTTGTTCTTTCAGGATTTGAGTGAAGAGTGCAGTTTTTTCTGCAGGATCTCATGTTTTTGATAAGTTAGGGGAGATTATAAGAACAGTGGCTTTTGGCTCAGCTGATATAGCTGGCGAGCTATGGGGACGTTTCTGAAGGTCCTTCTCCTATTCAAATTCCAACAGTATTTTCTCTGTTTGTTGTTCCTCCTGTGGGGAGTATTGTTGCTGTTATAATTCACATTTTTTAGTTTTAGTTCTGCTTGGCTATTTGGCAGACTGAGTGTACTTGGGACTGCACAACCCACTTGTACTACAGCCAAAAGTTTGTCTCGGTCTCTACCTGCTGGTCATAGTGAGCTATTACCCATCAGTGAGCTGTGCCTGTCTGGAGAGACTAAAAGAAAGAAAATTAGCAGGTAAGAACCTAATTTCTCCTTATTGCTCCGCTGACTGGTGAAAAGCTTTTTTCCTTTGCCAGCGGTGAACAGATATAGATTGTACCTGTTCCTGTGGTTTTATTATGAACATAAGAACATAAGAAGCGCCATCTCCGGATCAGACCTTCGGTCCATCAAGTCCGGCGATCCGCACACGCGGAGGCCCTGCTAGGTATTCACCTGGCTTATTTTATAGCCAACCATATCTTTATATGCCTCTCTCAAGGAGATATGCATCTAGTTTGCTTTTGAAGCCTAGGACTGTCGATTCCGCAATAATCTCCCCTGGGAGAGTATTCCAGATGTCAACCACTCTCTGTGTGAAGCAGAACTTCCTGACATTAGTCCTGAACTTGCCCCCCCTTAGCTTCATTTCATGTCCTCTTGTCCGTGTCAAATTGGACATTGTAAATAATCTTCTCTGCTCTATTTTGTCAATTCCTTTCAGTATTTTGAAGGTCTCGATCATATCCCCACGCAGTCTCCTTTTCTCAAGGGAGAACAATCCCAGTGTTTTAAGTCGATCCTCATATTCCAGTTTCTCCATACCCTTCACTAGTTTAGTTGCTCGTCTCTGCACCCTCTCCAGCAGTTTTATATCATTCTTTAGGTAGGGAGACCAATGTTGGACGCAGTATTCCAAGTGGGGTCTGACCATTGCCCTATAAAGCGGCATTATAACTTTCTCCGATCTACTCGAGATTCCTCTCTTTATCATGCCCAACATTCTATTTGCCTTATTATGGCTACCCGCAGGAACGGGTCACTGTGTCATTCTTTTTTCAGGATCACTAGACACATCTACAAGAAAGAAGGTGATAAGAGCCTAATCTTTCTATCTATGTCATTTTCTGGCCACAAATTTTGGATGTCCAATCGCCTTTACTTTCTTTTCCTTTGATTTAAAGAGTGTATGTTTTGTCCGTCCTCTTGGGGGGTGGGGAGCCCTGTTTTCCTTGGTTGGGGTGAAACTGCTATATATTTTTGTCTGCTGTTTGCCTGTGTTATGGTTTGTTGTTTAATAAAAACAGATTTCAACAAAAAAAGAGTGTATGTTTTAAGAAAATCTTTAAAAAACTTTTTTAATTGGCCCAAATTTGGAATGCATTTACCTCCCTTTGTAAAAGGACTGCCTTCTTTCTTTTATTCCAGAAGTATTTTAAAACTTTTTTTGTTTTTTAAATCTAAGGTTGGAAAGCTGTTAGTTTCAATGATTGTATTTGTTAAATAATTGTTAATTATTCCTCCCAGAGCTCATGGAAAACATCCCAGATTGGCTGTATTTGGAATGGCGACTCATGTTTCCTTTACATTTATTTCATGTTCTCAGTATAAAAATGCCTAGAATATATAAAGAGAATAGAATTTTGATGATTACATGGAAAACATTACATTATGTCAGCAATTTATCACCTAACCCAATACACAAATCATTAAATCAATCTATTTGGCTAAACTCCAAGATTCAAATTGGCGGTTTTAAAATCGTATGGAAGCATTGGATTATGGCAGGTATATGAACTTTAAATGATGTTATTTCAAATGGTAAACTGCTTGAGTTTTCACAGTTGCAACATAAATATGGTCTAAATAAATCACCAAGCTTTAAATGGTTGCAGCTGAAGCAGGCTATTCAGGAGGGGTTCCCTGAATGGAAAAAATCTTAGCAATCAGTATAGTCTGGAATTCTTATGCTTTCAGGCAGATTTCTTGGGACACCAGGCCGCACAATGGTATAAATTGATATCTGGATTTATGAATAAAAAACCAAAGACTGATCTTAGAGACATTTGGAGCATTGAGATTAAGCATCAAATTTCTGCATCTCAATGCACACGAATTTGGTCTTGGAGAATGAGATGTACAATGTCTGCATCTATGAGACAAACTTGGTTCTTTTTGTTACATAGAGCATTTTGGACCCCAGTTAGATTACAAAAGTTGAATAGCTCTAAGTCTAATAGATGCTGGCATTGTAATCTGGAAGCAGGGACTTTAGATCATTTAATATATTTTTGTCCCTGTATCATGGCCTTTTGGAAATCAATTTGGTCTCAAATTAACTGTTTATTAGAAAACCATGTAGCTCTATCATATGATACAATTCTATTTGGGACGTCTATGAAAAGTCAAATTTCATCAAGTAATAATAAACTTTTATTAATAATGACAGGAGTTGCCATTCAACATATCAACAGAAACTGGAAAAATTACACCAGACTTAATTACCGTATTTTCGCGGATATAACGCGCACCATTGTAAAACGCGCACAGGGGTATAGCGCGCAGAAATCACGATGATATGTACAAAAACTTTTCTATACCGCGCTCAGGCATATAACGCGCATGCTGCCCGACTCTCCTTTCGCCCGCCCTGACTTTCCGTGCGCTGTCCCGACTCTCCGTTCACCCCCCCTGACTTCCGTGCACTGTCCTCCCTTGAAGTCCTGTCCCCCCTTGAAGGTCTGTCCCCATCCTGAAAGCCTGATGCCCCCCCCGACGTCCGATACATCCCCCCCCGGCAGGACCACTCGCACCCTCACCCCGAAGGACCGCCGACTCCCCAACAATATCGGGCCAGGAGGGAGCCCAAACCCTCCTGGCCACGGCGACCCCCTAACCCCACCCCGCACTACATTACGGGCAGGAGGGATCCCAGGCCCTCCTGCCCTCGACGCAAACCCCCCTCCCCCCCAAGAACCTCCGACCGCCCCCCAGCCGACCCGCGATCCCCCTGGCGACCCCCCCACCCCCCTTCCCCGTACCTTTAGTAGTTGGCCGGACAGACGGGAGCCAAACCCGCCTGTCCGGCAGGCAGCCAACGAAGGAATGAGGCCGGATTGGCCCATCCATCCTAAAGCTCCGCCTACTGGTGGGGCCTAAGGCGCGTGGGCCAATCAGAATAGGCCCTGGAGCCTTAGGTCCCACCTGGGGGCGCGGCCTGAGACACATGGTCGGGTTTGGCCCATGTGCCTCAGGCCGCGCCCCCAGGTGGGACCTAAGGCTCCAGGGCCTATTCTGATTGGCCCACGCGCCTTAGGCCCCACCAGTAGGCGGAGCTTTAGGACGGATGGGCCAATCCGGCCTTCATTCCTTCGTTGGCTGCCTGCCGGACAGGCGGGTTTGGCTCCCGTCTGTCCGGCCAACTTCCAAAGGTACGGGGAAGGGGGGTGGGGGGGTCGTGGGGGTCGGCCAGGGGGGTCGCGGGTCGGCTGGGGGGGGGGGGGGTTTGCGTCGAGGGCAGGAGGGCCTGGGATCCCTCCTGCCCGTAATGTAGTGCAGGGTGGGGTTAGGGGGTCGCCGTGGCCAGGAGGGTTTGGGCTCCCTTCTGGCCCAACTACACAAAGGTACGGGGAAGGCGGGTGGGGGTGTCGTGGGGGTCGGCCAGGGGGGTCGCGGGTCGGCTGGGGGACGGGCGGAGGTTCTTGGGGGGGGCGGTCGTTGGAGGGAGGGGGGTTTGCGTCGAGGGCAGGAGGGCCTGGGATCCCTCCTGCCCGTAATGTAGTGCGGGGTGGGGCTAGGGGGTCGCCGTGGCCAGGAGGGTTTGGGCTCCCTCCTGGCCCGATATTGTTGGGGAGTCGGCGGTCCTTCGGGGTGAGGGTGCGAGTGGTCCTGCCGGGGGGGGGATGTAGCGGACGTCGGGGGGGGGGCCGGGCAAGAGGGCTTGGGCTCCCTCTTGCTCCGATCGTGGATGCGGGTGCGGGTGGGAGCGCGTGCGAGCGGGCGTTCGGGGTGGGGGTGCGAGCGGTCCTGCTGGGGGGGTGAATCGGGCGTCGGGCGGGGGTGGGAACTATGTTTAAAAACTTTTGTATACCGCGCTCAGGCATATAACGCGCGAGGGGTATGCGCGGTACGTAAAATCACGTATAACGCGCGCGTTATATCCGCGAAAATACGGTACACTTTCTGGTGAAATTCGTTGTGCCCTATATATAAAATGGAAAGAACAATTGCCATACAAAAAGGGAACTATAATAATTTTAAAAAGATTTGGGGGCCATTGATAACATATTGTAATGATTAGACACCTTTATACACTAAAAGTATAATTATAATAATGGGAAAGGGGGATATTTAGTTATAATATTGGTTTATTCAATATTTTTGTTGTATAACTCCTGTATGATTTACTTGACTTACAATAATTATGGAAAGGGAGGGTGGGAGTGGACTTAATTTGTGTAATTATGATGATAATAGAAAAGGATTTCAAGTGTTGTGTATGATTCAATTGATGTAATATTGTACACTTGATGTAAGATGAAAAAATGAATAAAGAATTTGAAAAAAAAAAATTGTTAATTCCTGGTCTTTTTTTGGTTAATACGTCATAAAGCACTCAGAACCCTTAGGGGTATGTGCAGTCTGTTTGGATTAGATTAGATATCTGATGATCTTTCTCATTTTGGCCCCCTTTAATCAACCGTATTAAGGTTTTTTATCGTTGGCCTCTGCAGTAAAAACTCTGATGTGCATAGAAATCCTATGCAGCAATAAAAAAAAACCCTAACGCAGCTTGACTAAAGGGGGCCTTTGTAGAAGAAATTCAGTCTTCCTTTGTTATTTTCATTTATGTTTGCTACAGCCTAACATACCTACATTGTGATTTTTCAGGGAAAGCAGATGACGCTGAAACATGCAGCCATTCTGGACATCACTTGTAAGTGGGGAAAAAAAAATCTTCCTCTTTGCTATCAGCATCAGATGTTACCAGTTTCTATTGGTTCTTCTGACAGACATAATAATAATAATAATTTATTTTTTGTATACCACTATACCAAAGCGGTTCACAACAGAGTAAAAAATACATACAATCAATATATATTAAGTACATTAAAACAGTCAAAAAAATGCATCAATTAAAAGTAGAAAAGCAAGAGAAGTAAACAGTGGCATAACTAAGATGTAAACATATTAAACAGGCTTGTCTTTATTGATTTTCTAAAGTCAGAATAAGAAGTAGCCTCTAGTATAGGTGCTGGGGTAAAGTATAGCTTTATTAGACTTGTGTTTTATTGTTGTGCTTTTTTTTTTTTTTTTACTCTGAATTTTATTGTTGCTTTTTTATTTTTTATTTTTTGCAGTTCCCTTTCCCTCCAGCCTTTCTCCCTTTTTATACAGGTCAGCTGCTGCTCTCAGCCCCAGCTTCCGCCTTCACTTCCTATTGCAGGTGGCTATTGTCAGTACTCTGGCCACTGCCACTCCACTTTACAGTTCTATTGATTCATGCTCTGCCCTTTTTCATCCTGCTTGTTCCCTACTGCTGCTAGAGTAGCTACCCAGGATGAAAAGTGGTATAGTGCACTGTAAGATGGAGTAGCAGCTGCCAGAAGGAGTGCCGACAACTGCTCACAGCATAAAGTAAAATAGCAGTAGACCCCCCCAGGATGGGAAGTAGGACAGCATTAATCATCACAGCTGTAAAGTAGAGCGATAGGGGCCAGGAGGAGTGTTGACATCTTTGCCTTCCCTTCTGGCCTGCTCCCGCCTGTCCGTTTTATGCTGCCCCTGGTGTTATCTTCAGGCCAGCTCCCAAGCGCAGGATGCACGTAGGAGCCACCGCTCGCGGCTTTGTGCACTGCGGCAGTAAGGAAGAGGGAAGCCAGCCCGAAGATAACACTGCATCGATCGCACCGCGGACCGGCAGTTGAAGAACACTGTCTCGGGCCCGATGCACGTGCCGGCCTTGCGGACCGGTAGGAAATTTCTGTGGACCGACACCGGTCTACTGACCGAAGGTTGAAGAACACCGCTGTAGATCAGGCAATGGGCGGGACATTCAACCTTGACTACATTCAGCAGGCTTCCCTTTAAAGGACAAATGTTTGAAAAGCGTCTGGATGATCTACACATTGGCATTCTTTTCTCTCTTTTCCGAACTCTTTTTTTTTTTTATACTCTAAACCATTGATCTGCCTCGTGCAGTAATAGTTGTATAGCAAATGTGAATATTTATTATTAGATAGGCAGGCCATATGGTCTTTATCTGCCTTCATTTTTCTGTTTTTTGTCTTTGTTTTCTTGTTAGTTTATGTGAGTCACGGGGACAGTGGTTATATACCTACTTTCATGGATATGACTTTCTACACAAGCTACATGGCTTCTGTTTGTCACAATTTTCAACTTGCAATTGCTCTGCCCCATGCCTTCCAGCACCCTCCTAACATTAGCTGTGGATGCACCAAATATACTCCTCTTCCCATTCATATCATTCATATTCTGTCAATATTTTATCTCCTTCTAGATAATCATATATTTCGAGAAAAGAGAAATTGGAGTGTGTATCAGATGGTCAAACCGTTAGGTACGTAAGCATAGTTTACCTACAAATAAAAATCTGTTATTCAATGCCCTGTTAAATCTTCGTTAAAGGACTAGGGGTATTGAATGTTTTCCCCTTAAACAAAAAATTAGGAAAAAACCTTTGAGCACGTCAAAGCCAGGTCTCTTAAATATCTGAAACTTTTTTTCCCCCTTTTGATTATTGTTCAAGTAATTGTGGTTTTGTTTTAAAGCTGCTATATGCTGTAAATTCAAACTTCTTTATCGTCCCTCCAGACCGGCACAGAAACGGATGGGTTTACATTCCTCTGCCAGCAGGTGGAAACTGAGACACTGACTTTTTGGCTGTACAGTAGTATAAGTGGGCTGTGCAGTCCCAAGTACAATCAGTCTGCTCTCAGTCTCCAGCAGGTGGAGGTGGTAAGTCTGTGCAGTCTTTCCCTGGTTTAGTGTAGGGCTGTTGGATTTGTTTAGTGGTTTTCTTGTCCCTGTTTGTGGTGCCGGATTGAGCTGGGGGATCCTTTTGGGAATCTGTCTGACCTCGGAGGCGCCACACTAGACGGGTCGAGTCCCTCTCCCCCCCCCCCCCATTTCCCCCACCTCCCCCCAATTTTTTACATTAGAGGTGCCTCAAGGCATAGAGCTTTGAGAGCCAGTGGGGTCTGTTCAATTTAAAGTTGTATTGAAAAAAAAAAAAAGATCCTGAGTCAGTGCTGGTATGAAGGGAAGCCTACAATTAACTTTAATTGGGTTTTGTTTTTTACTAACCGGCACTTTATTTTTTCTCTTTTAGCGGTTTAAGCAATGAGCACTTTTAAGAACCTTAAAAAGTGCTCATTGTGTTCCAAGTGCACAGTTGATGCTGCGGGCGTGTGCACGAAGTGCATCAGCCGCCATGAAGAGGAATCCTCATTAGAGAATGACACGGTGACAAAATTCATCACCGTTCCCATCCCCGCGGATAACCGCGGGAAACCATCTTCATGTCATTCTTTAAGGAGAGAGGGAAGAATCCAAGTATGAATGGCCACGACCACTGACCCTCAAGCCTTGCATTGAAGAATGCTGAGATTGAGCAGCAACATTCCAGAGCTAAGATTGTGATGTCATAATACCTCATTCCACCAGTGCCTAAGAGCCAATCACATCAGAGATGTCACAATGGCTTCATTATCCTATACTTGGCTCACATAAGAATCAGAGTATGAATGGCCACAACCACTGACCCACAAGCTTTGCTTTGAAGAATGCTGGTGTAGAAGGACTGAGGTTGAAATAGACACTAGAAAATGGCATGGGATTATTTCCCGCGGGGACGGGAACAGTGATGAATTTTGTCACCGTGTCATTCTCTAATCCTCATCTGCTTTGGGTGCCTTGGCAGTAACAATCTTTAAAATAGAAAGAAATGCACCCAGTGTATAAGTAATGCAAAGAATTCACACTAATAATTTTCAGTGCTCAGAGTCAGAGTGACATTGAGACCACTGAAGGGGTTGTTGAGCCCACTAATAATCGGTTTCATTTCCCAGTCATTGCACATTAATAGTAGAATGCTTTGTAAAACTTCAATACGTGCTTCATTTTCGAAATGTCAAAAATATAATAATATTAATGAAAACTTAGCTGGTGTCCTTGTGACAGGTTCTGGGTTCTTACACATTTTGCCAACGGCTGCTTCAGAGAACCTTGAGTGATAAGTTTAAATTCGGCTCTTAGCCTGCTTGAGTTCTCAAATCTTGTGAGGACTCAAGCAGAGACCACAGGCTAAGAGCCGAATTTAAACTTATCACTCAGGGTTCTCTGACGCAGCTGTTGGCGAAACTCGCCAGCACAGAGAATTATTAGTGTGAATTCTTTGCATTACTTATACGCTGGGTACATTTCTTTGTATTTTAACAAGTAATTTTGCACTTAGCAAACCATAATAGTTTGCTTCCATAGAGGAAAGGAGGGACAGGGGAGATATGATTCAGACGTTCAAATACTTGAAGGATATTAATGTAGAACAAAATCTTTTTCAGAGAAAGGAAAATGGTAAAACCAGAGGACATAATTTGAGGTTGAGGGGTGGTAGATTCAAAGACAATGTTAGGAAATTCTACTTTACGGAGAGGGTGGTGGATGCCTGGAATGCGCTCCCGAGAGAGGTGGTGGAGAGGAAAACTGTGACTGAGTTCAAAGAAGCGTGGGATGAACACAGATGATCTAGAATCAGAAAATAATATTAAATATTGAATTAAGGCCAGTACTGGGCAGACTTGCACGGTCTGTGTCTGTATATGGCCGTTCGGTGGAGGATGGGCTGGGGAGGGCTTCAGTGGCTGGGAGGGTGTAGCTGGGCTGGAGTAAGTCTTAACAGAGATTTCGGCAGTTGGAACCCAAGCACAGTACTGGGTAAAGCTAAGAAGAAAAAATTAAAAAAATTAAATTGAATCAGGTTGGGCAGACTGGATGGACCATTCGGGTCTTTATCTGCCGTCATCTACTATGTTACTATGTAACAGTCTTGAGTCGGGGGCTATGCAGCTTTCTCTGGAAACATGGGTTATGTGCACCCGCACTCTGGCTTGTAATTATCACCACTGCATGATGACTGGGACTCTGACACCCCTTCCTCACCAGCACTAATATAGTGATTATTAACACTGGCTCCATGGCATTGGTCAGTCCCGAGCAGCAGAATCAGAAGCTTGATATTTGAACCCAGGTCTCAGTGTCTACTGCAGTTTAGTACAATATTAAAACATTTCCACCAAAGATTTGAGACATGGATAGCAACCTACTTTGTAGGTAAAAAAGGGGTCTGTTTAAAAATTACATTATATTACATTAGTGATTTCTATTCCGCCATTACCTTGCGGTTCAAGGCGGATTACATAAGAGTTGTCGAGAACTTAAGGTGATACATGTTGGGTAATTAGAAACATTTTTGATTTGATAGGGGTAGAAAGTGTGGTAGGTGGAGTTTGGGAAGGAGCTGGTCATGTTAAATAGGTTTTATGCATTTTTTGAAGAGTAGGGTTTTAGTTTCTTTTTTGAATGTTTTGTAGTCTGTGGTCGAAGATAGTAGATTGGTGATTTGTCTGTCTATTTTTCTGCTTTGGTGGCCATTAGGTTGTCATATAGTTTTCTTCGTTTGACGTTTTTAGTTGGCAGGTGTGTGAATAGTGAGTGGGTTCTCCTGTATCTGGTTGAGGTGGATTGAGTTAGTCGGTTGTTCCAATAGGTTGGGCTTTCTCCATTAATAGCTTTGAATAGTAGGCAGTAGAATTTGAAGTGTACTCTTGCTTGTATTGGGAGCCAGTGTGAGTCGTGGTATGCTTCTTGTGATCATATTTTTTTAATGAATAGATGAGTCTTAGGGCTGTATTTTGTCTTGTTTGTAGTTGCTTTATCATGGTCGCTGGGCAGGGGAGGTATAGTATGTTGCAGTAGTCTATTAGTCCAAGGATAAGAGATTGTACCAAAAGTTGGAATTGTTTCCTGTCAAAGAATTTTCGGATTTGTCTTAGGTTTCTCATAGTCCTGAATGATGCTTTTATTACTTTGTTGATTTTGTGGTTGCATGGTACAACCTCTGTCAATCAGTACTCCAAGAAGTTTTAGTGTGCGTTGAATGTGGTATGAGATCGAGTTTTACTAGGTTTGTTAAGGTTGAAGTTTTGCTGTTTTCTAGGAGGATGAAGTTTGTTTTGTCAGAGTTAAGTTTTAGTTTGTGTTCTGTCATCCTTGTTGCTACTGTTTCTAGAGTTCTGTGTATTGTGCCTGTCATGGTGGGCTCTGGATGGTCAAAGGGGAGGAGAATGGTGATGTCATCTGCATAGCTGTATGAGGTTATGCCATGTTTGTCTAGGCAGGAGCTGAGGGAGGCTATGTATAGGTTGAATAGTGTGGGAGACAGAGGTGATCCCTGGGGAACTCCGTAGAGGTTGGACCATGGTTCTGATTTTTCTTTATTTGTTTTAACTCTGTAGGTTCTGGATTGTAGGAAACCTTTAAACCATGAGAGTACCTTGCCTGAGATTCCTATGGAGTCTAGTGTTTGTAGGAGGATGCCATGGTCTACCAGGTCGAAGGCTGCAGAGAGGTCTAGTTATATGAGCAGGCTTTTCTTGCCTGTACAGAGATGTTGTCTAGTTGTGTCCATTAGTGTTCCTAGTAGGGTCTCAGTGCTGTAGTTGGTTCTGAATCCAGACTGTGTGGGGTGGAGTAAGTTGTGGTTTTCTAGGCATGAGGTTAAGGTTTTAGCTATGAGGCCTTCCATCAGCTTGATGTAAAGTGGGATTGAGGCTATGGGTCTGAAATTGGATGGTTGGTCTGTTGTTCCTTTGGGGTCTTTTAGTATCGGAGTTATGATGATTTTGCTGCGGTCTTGTGGGAAATGTCCATCTGTGAGTAAAGATTGTATCCATTACCTAAATAGGGGTAAGATGCACAAAGCTCTAGCAATATGGTAAAAAATACTAGGGTGGGAGTGATTTTTTTTTTCTTTTGCTGGGGTATGCTCAGCACAAATAGCATGCAAATATATGCATGCTATTTGTGCTAAGTATCCCGGTGAAAGGGGGAGGAACTGTGCCTGGTGCCTACACACAAGAAATGAATGGTAGGCACAGCTTTTGTGCACAGGCCCAGTATTGTTTTCCAATCGCCAGAGCTCGCAGTAAGTTTATTTTTGGTTTTTTTTTTGTTTCAGCCACGATATGGACACACATGTTGTGCGTGTTTTGTGTGAGTGTGTGTCCCGTGCCTAACAGCTGCATTCTGACCATAGGTATGGGGGACACACTCGTACAAACAGCTATCAGTAGCTCCAGTCCTGCCAGAAGATGTTACACAGTCAGAGGCAGGGCTGTAGAGACGGTAGATAAATCCTTCAACTCCGACTCCTCAGTTTCTGGTACCCATGACTCCGACTCCAGGTACTAAAATTGTTTCCGACTCCACAGCCCTGATCAGAGGTGGGTGTTTCCTTTGTGTATTACAAGGAGTGCTTATTTTAATACATTTGCATAGGGTTCTCGGTAGATGCTACCACAATTGGTAAAAGCCCCTGAGAGCCCTTTGAGCCATAGGAGGCTGAGCTGCCTTGCAAGCAAGACTGGCTACAACCAGTCTTGCTTCCACAGCAAGCTATTGAACATCTCCCCCTAGATTCTGGCCATAATTTGATATTGTCTGGACTTACTTTATATCTCGGAAGCCTTCAAGTTAGGGTATGAAGATAGTTGGATAATTTGATTGCCGTGTCAGAGAATGAAGTGAGGTTTGAGAAGGGACAGAGGCTGAATGACCCCTTTCATTAAAATAATCCCATACTGTGCTCTTTCTTCTGTTGCAGATTACCAGATGGAATTATTTGACATGGCAGAATTCAAATCTCAGTTTAAAAGAAATTTAAAGTCAACTTTTCAAAATGTAAGGATGGGGAGACACCATTCAGCATCTTTTTAGTTAGTTACATGTACTAGCTTAGACTGAAGTTGGGCAGGCCAAATGGATTTAATTAGGCAGGAGCCTCTCCTACCTGCCGAAATCACTCTTTTGAATATAGGGTGAAAAGTTCTCTAAACAAAAATGGAAGTTTTGAGAATTTTTAAGTGTTCGAACATTGTGCAGCCGTAGACTTCAGCTATCTGTAGCTTGCTGCCACTTAACATTTATGCCTTCAGTCAATGTAAGTTTGCTACTTCAGTACAGCTTGAATAAAATGTTGCCTGCTGCCATTTGGCCCATATGTGGCCCTATGATTTAAATCAGGGGTATCCAATCTGTGGCCCAAGGGCCGCATGCAGCCCCGTAAAGTATTTTGTGCAGTCCCGGTCGAGGGCAATGCAGTGTTTTTCTCTGCTGCCCCTGGGTTTTTACCGTCTTGCTGGCTCCCTCCTTTGTCTTGCTGTAGCGTTTGCGCGGCTCCAGAAACATTTTTTTTGGCCAATGCGGCCCAGGGAAACCAAAAGGTTGGACACCCCTGATTTAAATGAAAAGGTTTAAGAAAAAAAAGACCAAATTTTGAATCAATTGTGAGGCTTTGAAAATTAAGCACATTTTTACTATGTTCTTAAATTCATTGTCTGTTGATATAATATTCCACTTTTATTCAAAGCAGATTATGACACTAAATTAAAAACAATCATTTGAACATCACGTACATCATAACAAATCATCAAATAAACATAACACACCAGAACTCATTAAGTAGTTAAATCTCTTTAGTCTTTAGGTGACCTGCTTAAGTTTACAGAAGTGTTTTTAATTTATCACTTCTTTGTTCTACAGATTTTTGCCATACGCCTAGACCTAGTATATTTTTTTACTTCCATCTGTAACATTTTTCCTCCCCTCCTCCTAGATATCGATCCATTTTAAAGAGTTAGATGGCGCAGTGTGGATTCGAATAGCTTGGGGAACACACTACAAGAAACCACAACAATACAAGCCAACATTCGTGGTTTATCACTCTCAGACGTCCTATGTCTTCATCTGCAACCTTTCAAAGCTTTGCAGACCAGCACTGTGTCAGGTACCAGACAGTTCAGCTTACTTATCATGAAAGATGCAAAATTGTTAAGTATACAGTGTTCCCCCACAAATTCACAGTTTCACTCATTCTCCGACTGCCTCTTCCTGTACTAAAGTCGGGCTACACCAATCAGGAGCTGCGTGTCATAGCAGCTCCTGATTGGTGTAGCCCGACTTTAGTACAGGAAGAGGCAGTTGAAGCATACTACGAGTGATTTCCTTCACTCACCGGCGCTCCAGCTGCCTTCTCCTGCCTCCCCAGGCAAAAAACCATATTTGTGGGGGTTCCTGGAATGGAACCCCTGTGAATATCGGTGGAGTACTGTATAGCCTGAATAACACAGATACAATGAAAATCCACTAGTAATAATAACTCTTTCACATGTATGGTGCAAGGTGCAGTGATAGCAACAACACAGGCTAAACAAAAACACAGAGGAGGAAAAAGACTCAGAAACGAACACTTCCACCCCACAATAGTGGTTTAAAGGTGTTCAGGCATTAACCTCATTGACATAAAGAAAAACCTCCCCTGGCATTTGGAAAAGCTCTATGCGGTGCAGTGATAAAACTTAATGTGTAAAAAACAGATGAATGAATCAACTTATCTTCAGAACAATCGGTACACCAACGATGGCCAGTGTTTCACAATTCTGCTGCCTCGGGGTGTGACAAAGCCAATCAAAGCTGGAGTCTTTAAAGTGGGACACAGCGACTGCATCTCCCTGCACACTGTGTTGTTGCTATCCTTATACCTTGAAATTTTCTTTAAAAACACAAAAAGAATTTATAGGTCTTAAAATATAAATGTTTCCTGATTTGACACGAGAGACGCAGAAGCATTGCCGTGAATTTCTGTTAATTACATCTTTGGGTGCCACTTTTTATTTACGGCATCCTTGTAAATTTATTGTTGTATATCATGTTGTTAAATATGTCTTTTTTGAAATATATATGTATATATATATATTAAAAAAATATATATATACTAGTCGTTATGCCCGTTACATTAATGGTTGCTAGAATATATGTGTGTCTGTCTGTCTGTGTTTCTTTATCTCTCTCTCCTTGGCCGCTGTCTATGTCCTTCTGTCTTTCCCCCCCCCCCGAGCAAAGCTGTCTGCCTCCAGCACACCCCTCCCCCCAAAGCAGCCCCCTTTCCCTCTCTCTAACTGTCTCTCCATGGCCCTCTTCTGTCTTCCCCCACCAGAGCAAAGCTGTTTGCCCTAAGCACACCCCTACCCCCAAAAGCAGCCCACTTTCCCTCTCCCTAACTGTCTCTCCATGGCCCCTTCTGTCTTCCCCCCAGTGCAAAACTGTCTGTCCACAGCACACCTCCCCCCCCCCCCCAAAGCAGCCCCCTTTCCCTCTCCCTATCTCTCCATGGTCCCTTCTGTCTCTCCCCAGCACACCCCTCCCCCAAAGCAGCCCCCTTTCCCTCTCCCTGTCTCTCCATGGCCCCTTCTGTCTCCCCTCAGCACACCCCTCCCCCCAAAGCAGCCCCCTTTTCCTCTCCCTCTGGCCCCCTGTATTGATTCCCCTGCTTACCCTTCCTGCATCCCGGCGTCTTCTGGCCTGCTCCAGGCCGCGATCATGGTGGCCGGCCCCAGCGAACCTCACAGGCCGCTCCCCAACACGGAAGCATGCTCCCTCCCGACGCGATCCCGTGCATCAGAGGGAACGTGCCACCGAGGCCAGAAAGCGGCCCGCGAGGCCCGCCAAAGCCAGCCACAA
Source organism: Geotrypetes seraphini (assembly GCF_902459505.1). NCBI lineage: Eukaryota > Metazoa > Chordata > Amphibia > Gymnophiona > Dermophiidae > Geotrypetes > Geotrypetes seraphini. Next base: position 23,349,277 of record NC_047087.1, on the reverse strand, counting down.
TCACAGGCTGCCCCGAAGAGAAGGATCAGCGGCAGCGGCGGCAGCAGCGGTGAGCGAGGGTGGGAGGTGAGGTGCTTGCTTCCGGTTGGTGAGGAGCTTGCTTCGGATTGGTGAGTGATGAGGGGAGTGGTCAGAGTGATCCCTGGCCGCGTTCTAAAATGGAATGCGGCCACGGATCAGAAAACACGGCGCCAGGGATCACGATTTTTCAAGAGCGCATGTGCGCTCTAGGGTTTTATTATACAAGATATATATATTATATTTATATATATTATATATATATATATATATATATATATAAGAAAACCTCATAAAGACTGCAGCTTTTTGTTGGTAGAAAGAGTGCTAAATGTGTTTTCTCCAATTTGTGAAAAGTCAGGGCTGATGTTCAGTGGTAAAAGTATTTGACTTATTGCTTCTTTTCCCTTCAAGGCCATAGTTATTGCTGCCCAGCACAATGAGATCCAGGAGATGGAGCTGCGTGGCCATTCGCTGGACTCCCTTAAAGATATTGTTTTTAAACAGTATAATCGGGTGAGCTCATGTTCCCAGCAGCAACTTTCTGAGTCTTGGTTTTCTGTTTCGGGGTAGGTGGGAAATCATGTTACAATGGTGCATTACTTCATTGATGTGTACAGTCTTTTCAAATAAGGTAACAACACCCAGACAGCCCAAATCTGTTTGAGAAACCTTCCTCACTTCTCGGGAGGAGAGGTGTTGAATGTATTCCTGAGGGATAAAGGGATCATGGGATACTGAGGGAGGAGCTGGGATGTAACAAAAGTATAGAAAGTTTGTCAGGTAATGAGTATAAACCAACCAGGTCGTGCATGTGCAGGACCGGAGGGCTGGGACTTCGATGGGAAGGCAGGACCAAATTGGGAGGCCAAGGTGGCAGGGGAGCCCCTTCAGATGATTCAGACAGGTTGTGATCTGTTTGGGCCGCCGCGGGAGCGGACTGCTGGGCAGGATGGACCTATGGTCTGACCCGGCAGAGGCACTGCTTATGTTCTTATGTTCTTACTGTAGAAATAAATGAGCCATTTCATGTAATGTTTCCTTGCCCTTTGCAACAACCATCCCATGTCCTTTGTGATCAAGGAAAGGGTCCCAAAGTCACCCAGTGTTCTTATTCCAGGTGTAAAATGTTTCTTTAGTAGTCCCAGACTCCTTTCACCAACTTATTTTTGCCCTGGGTGGAGGGGGGGAGGAGAAGCACCCTTAAAATGGCAACAGTTCCTACTGGCATCAAAATAGAGCAGTTTATGTAAACAGAAGCATGTCTGAGTTAAATTTAAGGTTCGCCAATGTTTTTCAGAGGTTAATATCTAAGAAATTTAATGTTTGTTGGTTTTGTGTTTTTTGTTTGTTCTTTATTACAGTCTTTTCAGACATATCTTCCAAGGCCTCTCCAAGAAAGGAATGTGGTTTCAGAAATAGGTATTACAGAATTTTTTAAGCTATGAATTCCATCTTTTTTTTCACAACCAGCAGCTGCAATGCCCTGTTAACTTAAGAACATAAGAATTGCCATCCTGGGACAGACTGAAGGTCCATCAAGCCCAGTATCCTGTTTCCAACAGTGGCTAACTCAGGTCCCAAGTACTAGCAAGATCCTAAGTAGTAAAACAGATTTTATGCAGCTTATCCTTGGAATAAGCAGTGGATTTCCCCAAAATACTGAATTGTTCTGAAATTCTGGATGATAATTAGCAAAAATATTTGACAAAAATGTTGTCAAATAAAACTTGCAGAATTTGTAAATTTCGGGCGCAGACTTTGGATTATTTTTGCGTAGAATTCCACCTAGAGTAATATAAAATAATAAAAGAAAAAACGTGAAATCAAGTGTTTATTTCAGTAGGATTTAGCACAGAGCACCAGATTATTCAAATTCAAATCACTATTTGGCCAAAAACGAATAAATGCTTTTGGGTCGAATGAAATCAAATACAAATATTCTGAACAGCCCTAGTTTCAAGCATAAAGGATGGGGAAGGGGTCACTGTTTTAGAAAGGAAAGTTAACTCCCAAAAATGGATGATAAGGTTGGATTAAAGAGAGTAGAACTCTCTACTTTTTTTTTTGCAGTTGATCCAAGGGTGATTTATGAAAATAAGCAGGAAAAAGAGCGCATCTGGACTCTGAACCGGGAAACTTTTGGTGATCGACCTCAGCCAAAACTAGAATTTGCTCAGTATAAGGTATGCATGTTTTTTCTCTCTCTCACTCTCTCCCATCTTCTGACTTTAACATTATAAAGCTTAGTTTATTGGAGCTTGTTAGACTGACCTTCATAAGCCTATATACCAAGGGTGTGCAATCTTTATACACAGCAGGTCTCATGAATGTCTACTTTCCCTAGAGGGTCACACATTGAATATTGACTAATGTGCCTTTATAATTCTCTGCCAACAAAACTTAATGTGATGACTAAATGAACAAAAATTATTAGCAGAATGGTCTGTTACCATATATTTTTGTCATTACTTTAAGTTTAATGATCTGTTCTAAAATATTTGTGAAATACAGTATTTAATATTATCCCAGGACAAGCAGGCAGCATATTCTCAACAGTGGGTGACGTCACCGACGGAGCCCCGCAGTGGACAGCCTCGCAAGCATACTTGCTTGAAGATCTTTATAAGAGCTTACGAGTGCTGCACTGCGCATGCGTGAGTGCCTTCTCGCCCGAGTCAGGGCGTGCGTCTCCTGTGAGGTACCTCAGTTCAATGTTTTCTGTGGAGCCGAGAAGTCCTCTTCACTTCAGCTCTGCAGCCCTTCGTTGCCTTCTCTCACCGCGGCTTTCTTATTTTTGTTAGTCGTTGTGCTCGCGTTCCCATTACTTTTCTTTTTCATTTAAAAAAAACCTTTTATTTTTTCTTTCTTACGGCCAGCGGCCTTTTGGCCTAGGCCTGCCGCTCAACCTCGTTCGTTCGTCGGCCTTATTTTTTTCTATGTCCCGGCCTCTTACCGGGTTCAAAAAGTGTAGCCAGTGCAGCAAGGCTATTTCAATCACCGATCCTCATCGTCGGTGTATTGCTTGCCTGAGTCCTGAACATTGCCCCGACGCTTGTTCGCGTTGTGCTGCCCTTCAACTTCGAGCCCTTCGCAGACGACGTGCCAAGCTTCTTCAACTATTTGGCATTATGGAACAGTCTGCTGAGAGGGCCTCGACCTCGGCTTCGGGGACGGCCTCGACTTCCAAGACCTCAACCCCGACACCCACGATTGCCTCCACCAAGACCTCGACACCTGCGGTCTCAAAGGCCTTGCCTGCAGTTCCTCTGAGGTCTTCCTCAGTGGGTAAGTCTCCTGTTTCTCCTTCAGGTACCATTCCTCCAGTGTCTCAGGCATCCCAGGCCGTGTCTATGGTCCTGCCAGCCTCTTCCAGACCTCCAGCTAAGCGTGCCCCCAAGCATAGGGAATGCTCATCCTCGAGGTCACCCTCCTTGGAGCGCACTGCTGCACCTTCGAGACCTGATCCCTTTGTCTCGGTGCCTATGTTTGAGGACATGTTGAAAGCCATTCTGACCACTCAGATTTCCTCGGTCATGGCTCAGCTCCTCCCATCCTCGACCCTGCTTCCTACGAGCCAGCCTGAACGGCAGTCTGAGACCGCAATTGAAGCACCTCGAGGCAAGCCTCGGAAGACTCACCGCTTATCATCCAGTGACTCTTCACCTACTACTCGGACACAGTCTCCTGAACCTCGATCAAGGCATCGCTCGAGGCATCTCGCTTCCAAGCTCAGCCAAGAGTCTTTTCTAAATCAGAAACCCTCTCCTCCTCCGGATACTGAGTCTTCTATGCCTGGTTTATCAAAGGCTATCGAGACTTCTACTAAATCTAAACATAAATCTCGCAAGACTATTACACTGGCTGCTTCTCCTCACAGTCCATCGAGGTCGAAGACTCCTCCATCGAGACCGCCTCAGGCCTCGACCCACTGTGTTCCTCGAACCCCAGGAATTTCACCATCGAGGCTTTTGAAGCACAAGCACTCTCTAACTCCTCCTGTCGCAGGTAGTGGAGCTTCTTCAATCACTGCGCCTGGATTCTGAGCCTCCTTCTCAGTATTCCAGAGAGGCTTCTCCTTCCTATTCCATGGTTCCTAAGTCTCGCACTCCTTTACCTGAGGGTTCCTTGACCTCGAAGTCTGCCTCTTTTGCCAGGTTTGTCATTGACATGGGAAAAGCTCTTCAGCTGGATCTCCATTCTGACTCCAAATACACTCCAGAGTACTTGGCTGACATGGAGTTACCTCATCCACCTAAGGAGACCTTGAGACTTCCTATGACTCCAATGTTAAAGCAAACTTTCTTCAGGAATATGGAAACTCCTTATTCCATTACAGCTATTCCATCCAAGCTGGAATCCAGGTATCGCACCGCACCTTGCAAAGGATTTGAGAAATCTCAATTGTCTCACCAGTCCTTGGTTGTGGAATCTTCTTTAAAGAAAGCTCAACCATCTAAGCTCTACGCTGCGGTCCTTCCAGGCAGGGAGGGCCGTACCATGGACAAGTTTGTCCGTGGGCTATATCAGAATTCCATGATGGCTAACAGAATTCTCAATTACAAGTACATTTTCACTACTTATTTTAATTACTTCCTCAAATTGATGCCTAAGTTCTACCCGGCTCTTGAGGAGCAGTGTCTTCCGGAATTCAAACAACTCTTCATGCTGCAAGCCACATATGATGCCTTTGAGCTCTCTTCCAGAGTTTCTGTTTTTGCAGTAGCCATGCGTCGCCTCGCTTGGCTCTACATTGTTGATATGGATCCCAATTTGCAGGACTGTCTAACCAACTTGCCTTGCCAGGGAAATGAACTTTTATTGAAGCTGCTACAAAGCGTCTCTCTGAACATGAGCGCTCTTTTGCTTCCTTGATTCGGCCGAAGCCTAAGACTCCTCCTGCTTGGCCATACAAACAACCACCACGTCGTTATCCTCAAAAAACAACGCCAGCTTTCTCCAGGCCTCCGCCTAGAAGGCCTCCACAGCAACAATGACTCCTACTGCGGCTAAACCAGCTCAGTCTTTTTGACATTCCCAGTCTGAGCATACCAACCTCCCTTCATCAGACTTCTCTTCTGCCCATAGGAGGTCGTCTTCACCATTTTTATCACCAGTGGGAGATGATCACCTCAGATCTCTGGGTTCTCACCATCCTTCAGGAGGGATACTCACTTCACTTTCTTCAGGTGCCTCCAGATCGCCCTCTAAGAGAGTGTCCTTCAAATTTGTCACAATTTCCCCTTCTTCTTCAGGAAGCTCAGGCTCTTCTTCGCCTTCGAGCTGTTGAGGAAGTTCCCTTAAACCAACGGGACATGGGCTTTTATTCCCGTTATTTTCTAGTCCCAAAGAAGACGGGGGATTTGTGACCCATTCTGGACCTCAGAGCCCTCAACAAATTTCTAGTCAAAGAGAAGTTTCGGATGCTTTCTTTACCAACCTTATATTCCCTGATGAATCAGGGAGATTGGCTAAGCTCTCTGGATCTCAAAGAGGCTTACACTCATATCCCGATTCATCCAGCCTCTCGCAAATATCTACGATTCCAGGTGGCTGTCCACTGCAGGGCTCCGTCGGTGATGTCACCCACTGTTGAGAATATCTGCCTGCTGTCCCTGGATAACAACTGTTACGGTAAGTAATAGTGCTTTATCAAAACTCTGGTTAATGTTTGTGCAGGCTGTTCTGTGTGGATTTGCAGGCCACATAAAATTCAGTGGTGAGCCGCTTGCAGGTTGCCCACCTCTTATCTATACCAAAGTAATTTACAGTGAGAGATTGGAGAAACTGGGACTCTTCTCCCTTGAAAAGAGGAGACATGATTGAAACATTCAAAATACTGAAGGGAATAGACTTAGCAGATAAAGACAGATTGTTCACCCTCTCCAAGGTAGGGAGAACAAGAGGGCACTCTCCAAAGTTAAAAGGGGATAGATTCCATACAAACGTAAGGAAGTTCTTCTTCACCCAGAGAGTGGTAGAAAACTGGAACACTCTTCCAGAGTCTGTTTTAGGGGAAAACACCCTCCAGGGATTCAAGACAAAGTTGGACAAGTTCCTGCTAAACTTGAACATACGCAGGTGAGGCTGGGCTCATTTAGAGCACTGGACTCATTTAGAGTGACCTGGGGGCCGCCGCTGGGCATGATGGACCACTGGTCTGACCCAACAGTTGCAATTCTTATGTACAGATTTTTAAAATGTGCAATCAAGTAGTTAATTTTATTAAATGGTTATCCATAGTCTTTATATTGTAATCTGACAGCTTACTACAAAGAAGTCACAAGTAGTGAAAACCAAACACTTCTTTTGCATCCCTTCAGACCGGCACAGAACGGTTGGGTTTATGCTCCTCTGCCAGCAGGTGGAGACAAACATAATAACTTTTGGCAATAGTACAAGTGCAGTCCCATCTACAATCAGTCCTTTGTCCTTCTGGTCTTGGGTAGCCAAGGGGCTCTTTGGAGCAGAGGCAGTAGTGCAAATTGGATGTCCTTAGGGTCCTTCGCGCATATATTCAGCAGACCCAGGAGTTCTGTCAGTCGGATTGTCTTTTTGTCCTTTTAGCGGGCCCTCGTAAGGGAACGGTGCTTACAAGGCTACAATTGCACGCTGGATCAAGGAGGCTATTGCTTCGGCGTACCTTCTTCAAAAGAAACCTGTTCCGGATTTTCTCAAAGCTCATTCCACTCGGGGTCAGGCAGCCTCTTGGGCTGAGTTCTCTTGTGCCTCCGGTGGATATCTGTAAAGCTGCGGTTTGGTCTTCTCTCTATTCCTTTGTTCGCCACTACCGTGTGGACATTCAGGTGCATCGGGACGCGGTGTTCGGTGAGCGTGTTCTTGTGGTGTCCCTTTGGGGATCCCACCCATGATGGGTACTGCTTTGGTACGTCCCATCTGTTCTGGAGGGACACTAAAGAAGGAGAAATTAGGTTCTTATCTGCTATTTTCTTTCTTTTAGTCCTTCCAGACCAGCAAAGACTCCGCCCTGTTGTGTTATTTGATGTTTTTTTGTTTAGAGTATGGTTTTTGTCTTGGTCGTTGGGGAGTATACTAAGGGCTAGATACACTAAGGATACCAACTTGATCGCTGTTGGCTGATTCTCTGGCTGATTCTCCAGCAGCAATCAATGCCAGTCAAGCCAATCAGGGCCTTAGGCTCCTCCCCCTTGTATTTGGGATACTGAGGAAGGAGCCTAAGGAAGTCCCTGATTGGTTCAGATGCCTAAGACCCCTGAAGGGGAGGGGCCTTGAGGCATCTGAGCCAATCAGGGCCTTGGGCCCCTTCCTGTGCATCACATGACTTGGTGGCCTCGGAGAAGGAGGGACTGAGCACCCCTCTTGCTCCCAACTTAAAAGGTATAAGGGGGGTTGAGCGGGGCTTCCGGTGGCAGAGGGGAGTGAGCATCCCTTCTGCAGTTTTGCCGTGGAGGTGTCATCGGGATGGCAGGAGGGAGTGGGCATCCCTCAATTTATTTTGGGTTCGGCGGGGCGGACAGTGGCTCGGGGTTGCCTGGCTCGGTGTGGAGGCGTGTTTAGCGGGTCATCGAGGAGGGTCATCATCAGTGATGGAGGACTTTTTTTCTTTCTTTTTGTTTTAATGGGACAGATATTTTGCATGTGTAATGCACGCAAAATATCTGTGCCATTGAAAAAAAAACAGGCAGACCTTTTGGTAATGGTTACCAACAGGTCTAGACAAATCGTTTTTTGCGATCATTAAAACCCCATTTGGAATAGCCAAGCGATGTTAGTGCATTAATCGCTTGGCTATTTTGCATGGAGTTTTAGCTAATTTTCATGGCCGGATCAGAAAATGGGCAATCGAGGGGGGGAAACACGGTGGGCCGTTTTGTGTATCGGTTTGTTAACAGCGATCGTCGCTAAAGTTGTGAAACTGACTTTAGTGCATCTAGCCCTAAGAGCAGCGGTATTTGATTAGGCTGGTTTAGCTGGCGAACTGTGGGGATGTTTTTGGAAGGTTCTTGTTCTAATCAGTATCCAACAGTGTTTTCTGGTTCGATCGGACACTTCCTTTGTCTTCCCCATGTGAGCGTGGAGTTGGTATATTTGAATGTTTTCAGCCTAGTTAGTTTCTGCTTGACTATTCGTCAGACTGATTGTAAATGGGACTGCACAGCCCATTTGTACTACTGCTAAAAGTCATCATGTCTCAGTCTCTACCTGCTGGCAGGTAAACCCATCTGTTCTGTGCCAGTCTGGAGGGACTAAAAGAAAGAAAATTAGCAGGTAAGAACCTAATTTCTCCATCTTCTAGTGCAATAGGCAAATCATTTCTGAACTATGGGGTAGTCAATCCCTTCCCATAAGACTTGAGTAGATGGCCTCATTAGCATTTTATTTGTTCTTTTTTTTTAATTCTTTATTCATTTATAAACTTTCATCAAGTGTACAAAATTCATAATAAACATTATTAATTAGACCACTTGAACATCTTATCGTTGTATCTTATAAATATAAATGCCACCCTCCCCCTAAGCTCATTATTCATTATAAGATCATAAACCCTCCTAATAAACCCTTCCCCTCTTTCAACACTAAGTGGTGTATAATTAATAGAAAAATGGCATTTAATCATGACAAAAAGATGTTAATGGCTCCCATATTTTTATCCCATATATTTTATTCGTTCTGCCTCCCATTTCTCTGGGCTGTCCTGTGATTCCTTAGTTTGTCTCTCTACACATGAGATGGTAGAAGCATGTCTGTTCTGATCAAGTTTATTTTTCATTTAATTTTTGGGTTTTCATCCGATCATGAGGCTTTTTGTTGGTTCTGCAGAGACTCCCAGTTTGGGACATCTCTGGCTGCGGAAGAACTCAGACTGAGGTCAGAATTCTATAGCCAAGGGGCAGACTGCTTTGCAGTGCACCCACTTAGTCAGCCTGCACTAACAGTCTGGGAGCTCAGGAACCAGTCCCTTGAGAGCAAGATTCGCCCCAGGTTCTGTCTGCAGTGGACTAGAGCAGTGTTTTTCAACCGCTGTTCCGCGGCACACTAGTGTGCCGCGAGATGTTGCCTGGTGTGCCGTACGGTCAGGGCCACCATCAGGGCAGTACCACCAGTCTAGGGAGAGGGGCGGTCCGCCCCACGTGGACAGGAGAGAGCTGGACGGGGGACCCGCGAAGTTCAATACATCTCGAGCCGCGAGGCTCGTCTTCTGTTCCTGCCTGCCCTGCAGCTAACATATAGCCGAGAGGCTTGTCTTCTGCTTCCTGTCTGCCCTGCCGCACACAAATAGCCGAACGGAAGCGTTCCCCGATGTCAGCGCTGACGTCGGAGGGAGGGCTTAAGCAAAGCCTGCCCTCCGACGTCAGCGCTGACGTCGGAGAATACTTCCGTTCGGCTATTTGTGTGCGGCAGGGCAGACAGGAAGCAGAAGACAAGCCTCTCGGCTTGAGCTTCGTTTTGCTGAGAAAGTTGCAAAGATGGGCTGGGAGGCAAACACGGAACACAAAAGGGGGGAGGGAGTGCGTTTTGGACACAAGGCATGAACTTGGGAGAGAGGAAGGGAGGGAAAGAGATGCTGAGGTGGGGGAGGGAATGGGTTTTTGGACACAGAAGAAATGGACTTGGGAGAGAGGAAGGGAGGGAAAGAGATGCTGAGGTTGGGGAGGGAATGGGTTTTTGGACACAGAAGGCATGGACTTGGGAGGGAGGAAGGGAGGGAAAGAGATGCTGAGGTGGGGGAGGGAATGGGTTTTTGGACACAGAAGGCATGGACTTGGGAGAGAGGAAGGGAGGGAAAGAGATGCTGAGGTGGGGGAGGGAATGCGTTTTTGGACACAGAAGAAATGGACTTGGGAGAGAGGAAGGGAGGGAAAGAGATGCTGAAGTGGGGGAGGGAATGAGTGTTTGGACACAGAAGGCATGGACTTTGGAGAGAGGAAGGGAGGGAAAGAGATGGTTGTGTACACGGGGAATAGAAGAAAGAATTTTTGGTCATAGGGAGGGAGTGAGGTACAGATAGTGGCATACCAGGGTGGGGGGGGGGGCGGTCTGCCCCACCCCGGGTTTACGTCCCAAGGGGGTGCACAGCTGGCCACCCTCCAGTGTTGTCCCTAGGCCGGCAAACTGCGGCTCTTTAGCCACTTGAGTGCCACCGCCGCCAACGGTGTTGTTGGCGGTGGCAGCATTATAAAATACTTTCTTTGTGTTTATTTGATTCCTATTCAAGAGAATTACTTTATATATAGTCAATATAGGCACAGAGTTAAATTTTTTAACATTTTCTAATGGTGGTGTGCCTCGTGATTTTTTTCATGAAACAAGTGTGCCTTTACCCAAAAAAGGTTGAAAAACACTGGACTAGAGCGCAGGTTGAGTGGCCCTTTGGCAGTTTTTTACCTATTGCATTTCCTTCCCCCTGCTGTGCGCGTGCAGGTTTCACTGGGAGTTGAGGTCGCTGGCCGGTTGGAGTGGTAGTCAGAAGAAGCATGCACTCCAGGTTCCAGGCTTGATGTGGCAGATATTCTATCATTTCTCTGGCTGCAGTTTCAGTCCAGGCAGCTCCCAGCACAGCCTTGGGAAAAAAATCAAGGGCAGGGGGTGTCCTGAAAAGTGATTGATTTGATTTTTTGTTGTTGTTGTTCTGGGGCTAGAGCTATGGTCCCCTACATCTAAAATCCTATAATCCCTATTTTTTGACCCCCCTAGTATAGCTCCCACAGGCCTTTTTTGGCGGTAAAATCGCTTCTGCAGCAGCCATCTTGGATTTTCCCAATTTGAAAATAAAAGCCTCCCATCTGCCTCAAAACACTTCGATTTTGCTTAAAATCAGGTGGGATGGACTCCTCAAGTCAGGATACATCAGATTAATGCCAGATTTGCACTGAATGGCAGGCTGAGAACCATCCGTGTTCATTTGCAGTGTGACATGTGAGGGGGGAGCGACGGTGGCCTCGAGCTTAGCTCCTTCTAGTTTCCCTGTGGGTTTGGGATCCCAGATGGCTCGAGTTCCAGGCCAAAAATTCTGGTTAAAGCCAGGAAAAAGTGAAAATGCATCCCCATGTGAAGTTAAGCCACACACCAGCCACAAAACCCAAGAAAGGGACACAGGAGCAACCGCAAAGGAGCTCAGGGCATCCTGGGTGTGATTTTGCTACAGAATTTATCAATATGCTGTCTGAAGCATATTTGTTTTAACTGCAACTGCATGGAACCTTCAGGGTTCATGGCAATACTGGCATTTGGGGGGGGGGTCTCCCACTAGCATTGCAATTCCCCCCAGCAGAGCCATGCAGAAGAGATGTGGGTTCAGTCAGAGGACTACTGGGATGATATGGATTCAATTTCCATGCCTTTACTTTCCCAGGCTGGCTCCTCAGTAGCAGGGGATTATGCATCACATCTAGAAAAGTTGAATCCGGAATGAGTGGAGGCTCTGGATCTTGGAGAAGATCCGACTGTGCACAGGCTGTTCAGGCCCTCAGTGCTTTTGGAAATAATTACAGAGTCTCTGCAAGAATTAAATACAGAGACTCCACAGACCTCAGCTGCGCAGTGCTCACTTATGAGCAGCACTAAGGCTCAGGACATTAGTAAAATGCTAACGGACATTGGGAGGTCCCAGAGGGACCCCATGGGTGGTGAGAGCCATGGAGAAGCTTGTCCCAATGGATGTGGATTTTAACCAACTATTTGTCCCAACTAAGGTGGTTTCCCTGGTGGCGCAGGTAACCAAGTGTACCTCTATCCTCAGCGAAGACAGAGTGGTATTAAAAGATACTCGGAACTGCAGACAAGATTTTGTCTTCAAGAAGCAATTTGAGGCCGCAGCTGCGGGATTAAAGGTAACAACATCATATGTAGCATGCGCTTGTCACTCCAAGTTGCGCTGCCATCTGGAGGCTGAAGTCAGAAGGGATCAGTGGTTCCTCATGTCCGGAGTAGATTATGTAACAGATGCTCTTTATGATATATTTAGAATATGGAACAAAGTTACCAAACAATGCTGTGGATTAGAAAGTGGGTGTAAGGACTCTTCCTCCAGGGCAACACTTAGCAAGTTCCCTTTCAAAGGACAATTGTTTCTTGGGAAAGGTCTAGATGACCTTATGGCAAATGTGCAGGATTGCAAACCAAAGTCTTTATCCTGACCTGACCTCCCCCTAGGGGTTCTCGGTCTGCTGTCAGGTAATTTTTGCAGTGCTAGGCGTTTTCACCAGTACTTGAGAAATGCATTGCTCCAGAGATCATCTCAAGGCGTGAGGCGGAGATTTTGGAATGCTAGGCACCCTCAGTCATCAGGATCCCGCCACACTATCATTCCCAAGAAGCAGTTATGAAGCCAAGACAGCAGCTGGACCTCCAAAAGCCAGAGGGAGATTGAAGGCTTACCGGGCAGCGTGAGCAGGGATCACTGGAGACTATTCAGGAGGGGTACAAGCTTGAGCTTTATCATCCCCTCCTGGACCTTTCTGTGGACTGTCCAGCAGGGAGACCAGAAAAAGCATCCAAGTTCAAGAGTGCAGTGGCTGCTGGATCTAGCAGTCATAGAGCCCGAACCAGATGAAGAATTGTGCTTAGGGCCTTGGAATACTTGCAGTTGATTCTGGATCTCAAGATACCCCGCTTCCACATTTTCCTCAGTGGTGCTGGGGGAATTTCTCACCACTCTGGATTTGACAGAGACCTATCTGCACATTCCCATCTTTCTGTAGCACTGGAGGTTTCCACAGTTCCATATTCTGGAGCTGCACTACCATTTCTCGGCCCTACCATTTGGTCTGGCCATGCACTTTCACCAAAGCTTATTCCAGTGATCTACCACCCTTTCCGTGAAAAAATACTTCCTGGTGTCACTATTAAACTTTCCTCCTCTGAGTTTAAGCGGATGCCCTCTTGTGGTCGAGGGTCCCCTGGGCAAGAGGAAGACATCTTCCACCTCGATCACAGGACGGGTCGAGGTGGAAGATGTCTTCCTCTTGCCCAGGGGACCCTCGACCACAAGAGGGCATCCGCTTAAACTCAGAGGAGGAAAGTTTAATAGTGACACCAGGAAGTATTTTTTCACGGAAAGGGTGGTAGATCACTGGAATAAGCTTCCGGTGCAGGTGGTCGAGGCCACCGGCGTGCTTGACTTTAAAAGTAAATGGGACATGTACGTGGGATCCCTACATAGCACGAATCACTAGCATCTAGACTTATCGGGGTGGGTCAGTAGAGTGGGCAGACTTGATGGGCTATAGCCCTTTTCTGCCGTCATCTTTCTATGTTTCTATGTTTCTAAAGTAATGGTGGTAGCGTAGGTACATCTCCACAAGATAGGGATACAAATGCACCCGTATCTGGATGATTGGCTGATACGAGCTCCATCTGAAGCCAAAGAAAAGATATCAATGCAGTGGGTGGTTCAGCTCCTGCAAGACCTGGGCTGGGTCAACTTTCAGAAAAGCCACCTGGAGCCGACACAGTGCCTGGAGTATTTGGGGTATCCGGTTCGACACAAAGGAGAACAAAGTTTTTCTGCCAGAAGTCCATAGAGCAAAACTTACATGGCAGATCACAGAGTTTTGGGACAGGTCGGTCCTGACAGCTTGGCATTATTTGCAGGTGTTGGGGTTGATGGTAGCAACTATAGATGTGGTCCCCTGGGCAAGAGCACACCTACATCCTCTCCAGAATGCACTTTCCCCACTGGTGCCCGCAAAGGAATGTCTTGCAGATGCATGCACTTGGACAGCGGAAGCACGGCTCAATCTGAACTGGTGGCTGGAGCCTCAGTCTTATCATCACATGGATGATTTCTGATTACAGATGCCAATCTCTACAGTTGGGCAGCACATTGTGAGGAGCGCTGGTCCCCCTCCCAGAAGTGGGTGATCAACTGGTTAGAACTGAGAGCCATCCACCTGGTGCTGCAGGCATTCAGATGCGAACTACAGAACAACGCTGTGCAGTTTTCTCAGAAAATGTGATGGCAGTAGCATATGTCAATTAGCAGGGGGGGGCACAAGGAGTGTGACTCTTCACCTGGAAAGTCATTGTTTTCTAAACATATAATTTTAAAAAAATATATTGGTTTTTAAACATATTGTCTACAGTTTCCTTTTGGAGGTTATTATTTAGTTGGCTTGCGACTTTGTCCAAGTTTTTAATTTTGGCCCACTGTGTATTTGAGTTTGACTACCCCTGTTTTAGGCTTAGAAACACTACCAGCATCTTATGCTTTGGGGCCATTCTAAAGGGCTTTCTGAACATTGTGACCAGAGAAAATGCTTGAAGCCAGTGGCAACCTGCATCACCTGCTTGCTCCTCATGGCTTGCGATACCCCTTCTGATATCACTTCCAGTTCGCGGGACCAGGAAGTGATGTTGGAGGAGAGCCGAGGCCAGCACAAACAGTAGGCAGGAGAATGCTGCTCACTGCTGATGAAGATTTGAGGAGGTACGGTGGTGGGGTAGAGAGCAGACAGTAGTGCTACAGCTGGTATAAGTCAAAAACTCGCTCTCTTAGACAGCAGTACTCCATCATATACAATGAAGAGACACCCATCTAGCACTTACAGCCATCCTAAGAACCACTGATCTAAGACAAGTGCAGGAGACCAGAAATAAAATCTGGGATGTACCATTTCTGTCTTAAAAGTGCCAAAACGCAGTACAATTTCCTGCAATGTAAAGTCATATGTGTTAGTGATTATCTGTAATCACATGCTCACTGTTTTACATCATCCTCAGCTCGATACAATGTTCAGAGGTGACTTGCAAGCAGGTATCCTCGCAGGGAGAGAGGAGCCATTCAGATGTGTCGTCAGGTTTTCCAGTCCTCATCTTTTGGAGGGATTAAGATCCTTGGCACCATCTGGTGAGTCCTTACTGTGTGTTTTCTCAAGGAGTGAGCTTTCCATTAGAGAATGACACGGGGAAAAAAATCTGTCACCGTCCCGTCCCCGTCCCACCATCCTCTGCACTGCCCCGTCACCGCCATCCCTTTCACCGCCCCGTCACCGCCACTGCCATCCCATTCACTGCCCCATCACTGTCCCCGTAGCATCCATATAAGCCTTAGTTCTGTAATATATAGCTTATTCCTTTCTTATAAATCAAAGTTCCTGCTGCTGAACTAGAGAAAGAGATGTTCAGCTGGCAGGGCTTTGTTTATAAATTTTTATCAACACAACTAATATACTACTTTATCCTAAAGCAAAAAATAAATAAATAAATAGAATTTTTTTTTTTCTACCTTTGTTGTCTGGTTTCTGCTTTCCACATCTTCTCATTCAATTCCTTCAATCCACTGTGTGGCTTCTCTCTGCGTCTTACATTTGCTCTGTTACTGTGCCTCTCCCTTCACCCCCCCCCCCCTCCCAATTGGTCTAGCACCCATCTTCTTCCCTCCGCTCCCCCACAGTCTGGCATCTGTCTTCTTCCCTTCCAGCATCTTCTCCCCACTCTCTTCCACATTTCCCTTCAGGGTCTGTTCCTCTCCACCCTCCTCCAATGCATGTTCTAATCCTTTCCACTACCACCCTTCAGCTCCTCTCGCATGGCCTATCTATCTACCTTCCTCCCTCTTATTTTCGTGGCACGTTACAGTGTAATTTGTGCAACGCCACTGGAGCCTGCGAGCTCGGTCCCTGTCCCATCCCCACAAACCATCTGTGCTCCTATTTTCCTCATTTCTAATATCTCCCCTATGTATCTGCCATTGTCCCCCCCCCCCGTGTCCATATACCATTCCCATGGCATGCCCCTTTATGTCTCTGTCCCTATGCCCCATGCACATAATTTCCCCTCTTTCTGTTACCTTCCTGTGTCCAGATTTCCACTATCTTCCTCTTCCATACCAGTGTGTCTCTTCTTTTCAACCCCATCTAGCTTCTTTCCCTCTTTCCCCCCCCCCTGTTTCCAGCATCTGGCTCACCTGCTTGTCCTCCCCTTTCTTTCCTGCTGTGGGTTTTTCTTTCCCTCTTCATCCCCTTGGCCCAGAATCCTTTTCCCTTTCATTCCCTCCTTCCAGTGTGAGCCGGGAACACGCGCGATCGCGGCGGTCCCCGCAGCCCCCACCCGCCCGATCGATCGTAGCGTTTAGCCAGCTCCCTCCCTTCACCTCACTTTAGTTTGCAGGCTTTCTTTTGCGGCGACCAGCACGCTTTCAAAGAGCCGCGCACGTGCGGCTGCTCAGTATTCAATCTTCTGCTCTGCTGCAACTTCCTGTTTCCGGTTGCGTCAGAGCAGAAGATTGAACACTGAGCAGCCGTGTGTGCGCGTCGCCGAAAAAGAAAGCCTGCAAACTAAGGTGAGGCGAAGGGAGGGAGCTGGCTAAACGCTACGATCGATCGGGTGGGCAGGGGCTGTGGGGACCGCGTGATCCTTGATGCCTCACTGCGGAGACAAGACCATTCACCGCTCCATGGGGCGGTGAATGGCCTTGTCCCCGTCCCCGCAGCGACTGCTATTTTTCTTTCCCCGTTTCGGCAGGTTACCTGCGGCTAAACACGGCTAGCCGCGGGTAACCGCCACCGTGTCATTCTCTACTTTCCATCATTCAAACTATGGTTAACATGAGGAACTGAGTTGGAATCTTCTTTTAAATGTTTTTTAAAAACCCACAAAACTGTAGTAGTTGCAGTAAAATGTATCTATAAAAAAATGATGCTATAAAATATTGCATAACCATAAGAACAACACAGATCACTTCATCAAATATCCAACCCACAGAAATAACACCATCAATAAAGGGTTTTTTTTTAAGGATAGTAAATATTCGAACCACTCTTTTTGCACATATAGGGCTCCTTTTACAAAGGTGCGCTAGCAGTTGAATGCGCGTAATAGCGCACGCTAAACCGCCGGCCGCGCTAGTCGCTACCGCCTCCTCTTGAGCAGGCAGTAGTTTTTCGGCCAGCGCAGGGCTTAGCGCATGATTAAACGTCAAGCGTGCTAAACCCGCTAGCGCGGCTTTGTAAAAGGAGCCCATAGTGTCACAATTTCTAAATGTCTGAGTACGAATATATGTAGCCAATATATTGTTTAAGCTGATCGTACAGCACCCCAACATATATCAACTTTTCCAAGTAATGAATAAACTAGGAGGATGACGTATCATACAGAAGCCATAAGCTCAGTACATAGAACCTCTTATAATGTTATTTCAGGTCTTTATCCTGGATTGATACATAAGAACATAAGCAGTGCCTCCGCCGGGTCATACCATAGGTCCATCCTGCCCGGCAGTCCGCTCCCGCGGCGGCCCGAACAGGTCACGGCCTGTCTGAGTCACCAGAAGGGGCCCCCTTGCCACCTTGGTTTCTCATTGAAGTCCTATCTTCCCATCGAAGTCCTAACCCTCCGGTCTTGCACATGCACGACCTTATTGGGTTTCTATACTTATTACCTGGTTAGCTTTCTATACTTGTGTTACATCCCAGCACCTCTCTCAGTATCCCACGATCCCTTTATCCCTCAGAAATCCGTCCATTCCCTGTTTGAATCCCTGTACCGTACTCTGCCTGATCACTTCCTCCGGTAGCGCATTCCAAGTGTCCACGACCCTTTGGGTGAAAAAAAACTTCCTTGCATTTTTTTTGAACCTGTCTCCCTTCAGTTTCTCCGAATGCCCCCTCGTACCTGTTGTCAGCCTGAAGAATCTGTCCCTATCCACCCTCTCTATGCCCCTCATGATCTTGAGGGGCACAGAGCCGTATAATTGTTTACGACAATCCTCCATCCCATCCTTAAATTTCCATAACTTTTTATTAGTTTATTTGTAACTAGGGTTAAAAGTTTTTACTTTGTGTTTTGTTTATTTTCAAGATAATAGGAGAAAAAATAATAGAAAAAATGGTAATAAAAATATGTACAAGAATATCAGAAAAAGAAACTGCAACACTTATCTAGATGGCCATTTGCCAGAGCTAGCGTTGGTAGGTATTTCCACAAATACCCAACGCTCTGTTTTCTGCAGAGCATTTTCAGCTACATGCCAGCCACTGCTTCAATAATTATACGGATAATCATTGCAGCAGCGATGCATTGAGTTAAACAATATATCAGCTACATATTTTCGTACTCAGATATTTAGAAATTGTGACACTGGGCTCCTTTTACAAAGCCGCGCTAGGGCCTTAACGCACAGAATAGCGTGTGCTAAATTGCTGCGTGTCCTAGCCACTATCGCCTCTTTTTGAGCGGCAGTAGTGCTAATCCAGTGCGTGCAATAAAACCGCTAGCGCGGCTTTGTAAAAGGAGTGTGTAAAAAGAGTGGTTTGAATAATTTATTTACTATCCTAAAAAAAACCTTTATTGATGATAAAATATTGCATAAACATAAGTTCTACAGTGTATAAGAGTAATTTTTATTAGGGGCTATAGGAAGCAATTAGAGGCTATAGGAGCAAATTTTAATTGTGATTAATCATGTCTTGTGTTAATGATTAATATATAAGATTTTTTAAAGAAAATACCCATTAAAAACTTCCTGAAATCAAGCATAAACCATTTGTTTATCTATAGTTTCTTCTATTTTTAACCTACTACCTAATCCCCCATTTCCTTTTTCTGTACTCGCCCCCTCAGCTCCATCTTGGTCTCTAATTTCTCTTGCTTCCAGGTCAGTGTCTCCTCTTTCTATTCATCCCTTATATCCAGTATCTTTTCCTCCCTCTGTGCATCCAGTTTCCCCCTCTCATTCTCAATCCTCTCACTGGATCCCTCCCCACTCCTTCTACAAGTTCGGCATCTCTCTCCCTTCTTGCCCCCCAATGGAGAACCTCTTTCCCTTCTTGCTCACTCTCTCCTCCACTCCATTATCACCTCTCTGCTTCTTTCACTCCACCCCACCGATGTAACTGATCTGACGCTCCTGTGTCAGACCCACTGCCGCTTCGAGTCTGAAAGAAGCTCAGTGTTAGCATCAGCATGTCCATGCTGCCGCTGGCTCTCTCTAATCCAGAAACAGGATGTCATATCAGAGCTTCTGTAGCAAAGAAATAGAATTCTGTATCATAGCTGTTGCTTCCCATTAGTGACGAATCTGCAGAAGGGTATCACTTAAAAACTCCGAACTCCTCTCCTACTGCAGTGGAGAACAGCTCCTCCTTCAGTTTTTCCTTCTGTAAGCGAATTCAGAAGGTATGTTCTGATCTCGAAGGCAGATTGCTTCTTCAGTCAAAGATCCGAGCCAGGGGGCGCAGGGCTGAACGCCCTCGTTCAGCCCTATCCCACGAGCACCTGATCTGTGTTTCCAGTGTGGGCCATGGTGGGCCAGATCATCTGCAGGATAACGAGCCACCAGGTGCTGGTGATTCTGGTGTCTCCGGACTAGCTCCGTCGGCCTTGGTATGCATATCTGTTATGCCTCCAAAGAGGTGGATCTCTCAGGCTGCTGATTAATCCCGATCAGGGTCCAGTTCCTATGGAGAATTCAGAGCGCTTTGGTCTTATGGCATGGCTCAAGCATATAGCTCTAACTCGTAAGGGTTACTCGGAGGTTGTTATGACTCTTCTTAGAGAAAAGAAGCCTGTGACATTTGAGGCTTATGCGAAGACCTGGAAGGCTTTCCAGTTATGGTGCGTCAAGAAGCAGGTGGAGCCTGAGAGGGCTCCCAGCATTCCTGCAAGCCAGACTTGAAAAGGGCCTAGCAGTTTTGTCTTTCAAGATACAGGTAGCCAACCTCTCATGCTTTAGGACTTGGAGAGGCATGCAGTCACTGGCATCTCACCCAGACTTCACTCAGTTATTGAGGGGGGGTGCTAAGATTGTGTCCTTCACTGCATTGACCGTTCCCATCTTGGGACTTTAATGTTGTTTTGAAGGGCCTATCTTGGGTTCTGTATGAGTCCTTGCCAGATGCGTCCCTCATGGATCTTACAGTTAAGACTGTGTTTTTGGTTGC
The DNA here is from genome assembly GCF_902459505.1 of Geotrypetes seraphini. NCBI lineage: Eukaryota > Metazoa > Chordata > Amphibia > Gymnophiona > Dermophiidae > Geotrypetes > Geotrypetes seraphini. The sequence continues at coordinate 23,329,397 of NC_047087.1, read as the reverse complement.
CATAGTCACGGTGAGGTGGATATCAGAGTTAGGGTTGTCTACAGGAGAGGGCCCTTTCTCAGGTTTATGGAATCTGGTGTTTCTCTGCGGACGGTACCTTCCTTTCTACCGAAGGTGATTTCTGTCTTCCATGTCAGTCAGGAGATTCGTTGGCTATTTCGTAGAAAAAATACAGGGGATTAGAAAACAATTTGAGGTGAATTCAATCACAGACTTAGATCATTTAACACAAGACCCCTTGGCTCAATTTCAAAATGTACTCAATTCACACTACCTGCATTACCCGACATTCAGCGTTTTGTTTCAAATGATGAATACAGAAAGTAGAGATGCAGATTCACTTCCGCCATTTATTTTGAAAAAGTTCTGCACTATCTTTGGTAAATACGACGGCCTCCTAGCCACTCAAGCAGCAAAATTAGATAACCAAATCTCCAATTTACTGATAACAACCACAGACTACAAGTTATCCAGATGAGAAATAAAGATCATACTCTTCAAGAAATCACTGATTAAATCTTAACATCTCGAATACTTCCTTCCACCTATCTTCTTCCTCACTCTCTGAAAATACCTGCCCTCTCCTCTACCTTCACTTGTCATGACCACTGATCTCTTCTTGTAACAGACCAAACTTAAATTCTTTTGTAATCCGCCTTGAACCGCAAGGTAATGGCGGAATAGAAATCTCTAATGTAATGTAATGTAAATACATTCACACAATTATCACAACTAGTTTGGAGGAAGGGACCATTCCCAAAACATGGAAACACTCAACTATCCACCCAATTCCCAAGGATTCGAAAGGAAACCTTAACAACTGTACCAATTTTCGACTGATAGCAAAAATACCCTTCCTAGCAAAGATGACAGAGAAAATAGTCTTTAATCAGGTATTGGAATTCATCGAGAAAACTGGAGCTTTACATCCACACCAAACAGGCTTTCGACAACATCATGAGACTGAACATCATTCGGCCCAATGATTCACTGCTGATCCTTCCCCCAGTGCCAGTTGGAGCCCCGGTTGCGGGAATTTTTCTGGGGGTTGGCTGAGATCACAACAGATCAGTGGGTACTAAAAGTGATTTGGGATGGCTATGCTCTAGAATTATCCCTTATCCCAGGACAAGCAGGCAGCATATTCTCGACATGTGGGTGACGTCATCCACGGAGCCCCGTCGCGGACAGATTTTCAAGCAAACTTGATTGAAGATCTCAAAGTTTGCTAGTGCTGCCCACTAGAGAGCGCATCCCCTCCTCATGGTCTTCAGTTCTTAGTTTTCCGCGGAGCCAGAAAGCCCTGTCTCTCTTCTCTGCGTTCATCGTGCCTTTCTTGCACTGCAGCTTTTTGTTTTTTTGTTTTATTTTTGGGGTCGCTGTGCTCGTTTCTTGTTTTTCTACTACTTTGTGTTTTCAGCAAATCGGGGGCTCCCGGTTTGACGTGGCCACGGCCCTCTTTTTGACTTATGTCCCGGCCCTTGACCGGGTTTAAAAAGTGCACTCAGTGCGGTTGGGGTGATTTCGATCACCGATCCGCACCGTTGGTGCATCTTGTGCCTCGGGGTCGACCATCCTACAGGCTCTTGCCCTCGTTGTGCTACCCTCCAGCCTCAGGCTCTCCGGCGGCGGCGTGCGCGGATTGCGGAGCTCTTCACCATGGAGATCGATCTACCAGCGGGCCCGGCCTCGGTCTCGATGTCGGACTCGAAGACCTCAGCCCCGGGAAAATCACCCTCGACATCGAAGACCTCGATGTCTCTGGTCTCGAAGTCATCTGCTGTGGGTAAGTCCCCTCTTCCTTCTTAAGGGTCTGGTCAGCTACCCAAGAAGCCATCCTCGGAGCCTCTTACTGCCCAGGCGGGGACTGCCTCGGCGAAACCGCCTCCTAAGGCCTCCAAGCGTGCCTCCACCTTAAGGGAATACTCTTCCTCGAGGTCGCCCCCGGTGGAGTGCACTGCCGCACCTGTAGGGCTGAATATGGTCTCGGTGCTGATGTTCGAGGATATGCTCAAGGCTATCATCTCCTCGCAGCTCTCCTCTGCTTTGGCTCGGCTTACCCCGTCCTCGACTTGCTGGCTTGAGGGCTCTTAAGGCAGGGGACATTGGTCTCGGTGGCTGTCCTCGTCCGACTCTTCCCCGCTTCCCTCGCAGCAGGAGTCACTGTTCGAGGCGTTTTTCTCCCTCGTCCAGGAGACCCACTAAGAAGTCCAGGGATGTCTCCCCGAGGCGAGGTAGCTCGCCGGGTCCCCGTACTACGGGGTCCTTTAAAGCCTCGGACCTGGTCATCTCTGATCCGAGTCTCCGGCGGTCACCAGTGTGGTCTCAGACTCCATCCCGTGGGGCACCAACGTTGGGCGCTTCGGCTTCTTTTTCCTGACGCGTGTCACCTTCACGGGACCCTTGAGGGGGGCTTCCTCGATGCTTCGGACCCCGGGGTCCTCGCCTGCGGGGCCCTCTAAATGCCGACTGTCCTCGACTCTCCCCCCCCCCCCCCCCCGTTCTTTCAGCGGGGCTTCTTCGATGTCCCTGCCTGTTGATACTGACTTGCCGGCACAGTACTCTCGGGAGGCTTCCCCCTCCTTTTCTGCGGCTTTTCAGTCTCGCTCGACCTCCCCCCTTGAGGGACGGTCGGAGAGCAAGCCTTCCTCTTTCACCAGATTTGTGCTGGACATGGGGAAGGCGTTGAATTTGGATCTACAGTCGGATTGCCGCTATACCAAGGAGTATTTAGAGGAGATGGAACATCCCTATCCTCCTAAGGAGTCCTTGCAGCCCCCCTTGAATCCGGTGCTGCAGCAGACCTTTTTTCGCAACCTGGAGATTCCGTATGCTATCCCGGCCATTCCATCTAAAATGGAGTCCTGATACCGGATGGTCCCCTATAAGGGCTTCAAGAAGGCTCAACTTTCCCACCAGTCCTTGGTGGTGGAGTCTTCCCTCAAGAAGTCCCACCCTTCTAAGGTCTACGCGGCTGTACCGCCGGGCTGAGAGGGCAGGACTATGGACAAGTTTGGTAGGCTCCTGTACCTAAATTCTATGATGGCCAACAGGGTGCTTAATTATAACTTTACCTTCACGTCTTATCTGAAGCACCGCCTTAAGTCTCTGCCCTCCTTTCAGGATGATCTGCCGGCCCATCGCCGTGCGGATTTCCACCGGCTTCTGGACACCTTGTCAATGCTGCGTCTTTATATGTTCCAAGCCTCGTATGACGCTTTTGAGCTTTCTTCTCAGGTCTTTGCCTTCGCTGTAGCCATGCGTCGCTTGGCGTGGCTGCGCATAGTTGATATGGACCTGAACCTGCAAGACCGGCTGGCCAACCTTCCATGCTTGGGCAACAAACTCTTCGATGACTCCATCGAGGCGGCTACCAAGCGCCTCTCGGAACACGACGCTCCTTTGCCTCCCTGGTCCGGGCCAGGGCAAAACCTGCTCCTCCCAAATCGTATCGGTTGCTGCCCTGGCACTACCCGCAGAAATCGACGCCGGCGTTCTCCAGGCCTCCTCTGAGGCGCCAACAGCAGCAGAGGGCACAGCCGAAACCACAGACCCCAGCTGCGGCTAAGCTGGTGCCGACCTTTTGACTGGCTGGGCGGGAGGGGGCTGGCCTCCTCCGCCCTCAGACCCTCTCATCTGCCTATCGGGGGCCATCTCAGCGCTTTCTTTCCCCGCTGGGCCCTGATCACTACAGACAAATGGGCCCTCTCGGTTATTAAGGAGGGGTATTCGCTCCACTTCCGGTCACTGCCTCTGGACAGGCCTCCCACAGAGTGTCCGTCGAGCGGCGCGCAGCTTCCTTTGCTTTTCCGGGAAGCTCAGGCCCTCCTTTGCCTGCGGGCTTGGGGTTTTACTCCCGGTACTTTCTGGTTCCCAAAAAGACCGGGGACCTTCGCCCCATTTTGATCTTCAGGGGCTGAACAAGTTTCTAACCAGGGAGAAGTTCTCCATGCTCTCTCTTCCCATTTTATATCCATTGATGGAAGAGGGGCGCTGGTTGTGTTCCCTGGACCTGAAGGAGGCTTACACCCATGTGCCGATTCACCCGGCTTTTCGGCGCTTCCTTCGCTTTCGGGTGGGGGACCTTCATCTGCAATACCAGGTCCTCCCGTTCGGGCTGGCTTCGTCCCCTCGGGTCTTCACAAAGTGCCTGGTAGTGGTGGCGGCAGCCCTGAGGTCCCGAGGTCTTCAGGTGTTCTCGTACCTCGACGACTGGCTAATCAAGGCCCGTTCGAGGGAGGAGGTTCTTGCAGTGACCCGTCAGACTATTCTCTTCCTTCAGAGTCTGGAGTTCGAGATCAACTTCCCCTAGTCCCAGCTGTGTCCTTCTCAGTCCCTGCAGTTTATTGGAGCTGTGCTGGACACGGTTCGCCTCCGGTCGTTTCTGCCTCAATCTCGGCTAGACATCCTCGTTCAGCTCAGTCGCCAGGTCTCCCTTAGGGCTTCGGTCTCGGCGAAGCAGATGATGATCCTCTTGGGGCACATGGCCTCTACCGTTCATGTGATGCCCTTTGCCAGACTGCACCTTCAGGTGCCTCAGTGATGGCAGGATCCGGGATCCCGTCTTTCAGCGCATTGTGGTGACTCCCTTCTTGAGACGCTCGCTCCGTTAGTGGACCAACTCTTCCAATCTTTCCAGAGGTTTGTTCTTTCTCGTGTCTCCGCCTCGGCAGATCCTAACGACGGACTCCTCGGCGTACGCCTTTGGACTCAGTGTCTTTGGTCGAGTGCGGACCGTCGCTGCCATATCAACCTCCTGGAGCTCTGGGCCATTTACAATGCTGTGGTAGCTTTTCGGCATTTGCTGCAGGATCAGGTGGTCCTAGTGCGAACGGACAACCAGATGGCGATGTATTATGTGAACAAGCAAGGGGGTACGGGTTCCCTATCGCGCTGCCGGGAAGCCCTTCGTCTTTGGCAGTGGGCGTTGCGCCACAACATCTTTCTTCGGGCGGTGTATATCCAAGGAGAGCAGAATTGTCTGGCAGACAAATTGAGTTGCCTACTCCAGCCACTCTGCGGCAGGTGTTTGTTCGGTGGGGAACTTCTCAGATAGATCTGTTCGCTTCACCCCTCAATCACAAGTTGCCTCGTTTCTGCTCGAGGATGTACTCCCCAGATCGTCTCGAGGCGGATGCTTTCCTTCTCGATTGGACAGGCAGGTTACTCTATGCGTTCCCTCCCTTTCCTCTGATTCTCAGGACGCTGGTACACCTCAAGTCGGTCCACGCCACCCTGATCTTGATAGCGCCTCGGTGACCCCGGCAGACATGGTTCTCCCTGCTCCTCCAGTTCAGTATCAGGGAGCCTCTGCTTCTACCTGTTTTTCCTTCTCTGCTGTCTCAGAGTCAAGGTTCACTGTTGCATCCCAATCTGCAGTCTCTCCATTTAACAGCCTCCCTCCTTAGGTTTTTCTCAGTCAGTGAGGGATGTTCTTGAGGCCTCTTGGAAGACCTCCACTCGGCAATGCTATTCCCAGAAATGGACCAGATTTGCTGCGTGGTGTGCTGCACGCCGCATGGAGCCGCTCTCTGCCTCCTTGTTGTCCGTGCTGGATTATCTGTTCCACTTGTGTACGTCTGGCCTCAAATCGACATCTATTCAAGTCCACCTCAGTGCGATTGCTGCCTTTCATCAACTGCTTGATGGGAAACCGCTCTCTGTCCATCCGGTGGTTTCCCGCTTTATGAAGGGTCTCTTCAATGTTCATCCTCCGATTAAGCCCCCCCCCCCCCCCCGATGGTTTGGGATCTTAATGTGGTTCTGGCTCAATTGATGAAACCTCCATTTGAACCCCTTGATAGGGCTCATCTGAAGTACCTCACTTGGAAGGTGGTGTTCCTGGTTGCTCTCACGTCTGCTCACAGAGTCAGTGAGCTGCAAGCTCTGGTTGCAGACCCGCCTTTTACTGTATTTCATCATGACAAGGTGGTCCTTCATACTCATCCTAAGTTCTTGCCTAAGGTGGTTTCGGATTTCCACCTCAACCAGTACATTGTTCTTCCAGTGTTTTTTCTGAAGCCCCACTCTCATCCTGGGGAGGTGGCGCTTCACATTCTAGATTGTAAAAGGGCGTTGGCCTTTTACCTGCGACCACCGAGTCTCATCAGACGGCTCCTCAACTTTTCATCTCTTTTGATCCTAATCGGTTGGGCCGTCCTGTTTCCAAGCGCACGTTATCCAACTGGTTAGCTGCTTGTATTTCCTTTTGCTACGCTCAGGCTGGTCTCTCGCTGCAAGGTTGAGTCACTGGGCAGAGTCCGAGCGATGGCGGCGGCGGTCGCTTTCCTCAGGTCCATGCCTATTGAGGAGATCTGCAAGGCTGCCACTTGGTCTTCGGTTCATACCTTCACCTCTCACTACTGTCTGGATGCCTTTTCCAGGCGCGATGGCCAATTTGGCCAGTCGGTTTTGCGTAATCTGTTTTCATAAATTGCCAACTTTCCCTCCGTCCCTTTTTGGTTAGCTTGGAGGTCACCCACATGTCGAGAATATGCTGCCTGCTTGTCCTGGGATAAAGCACAGTTACTTACCGTAACAGGTGTTATCCAGGGACAACAGGCAGATATTCTCGCAACCCTCCCACCTCCCCGAGGTTGGCTTCTTTGCTAGCTATCTGAACTGAAGACCACGAGGAGGGGATGCGGCCTCTAGTGGAGAAGGAAGGCACACGCATACGTGGGCAGCACTAGCAAACTTTGAGATCTTCAATCAAGTTTGCTTGAAAAGCTGTCTGTGACAGGACTCTGTGGATGACGTCACCCACATGTCGAGAATATCTGCCTGCTGTCCCTGGATAACACCTGTTACGGTAAGTAACTGTGCTGTCCTTTGCCAGATTGTTTTCTCTTCTCTCCTTGTCAGGCAACTTGGAAGAAGAGGGCTTTTTGGCATACACTGCTCATGTTGCTGAACCTCAAAGCGGTGGTCCCAGTGCCTCCTCGGGAGATTCGCACCAGCAGGTACTCCATTTTACTTTGTGGTGCCCAAGAAAGAGGGGTCTTTTTGACCCATTTTGGATCTGAAAGGTGTCAACAGAGCTCTCTGGGTTCCATCTTTTTGTATGGAAACCCTGAAATCCATAATTCTTGCTGCCAGCCTGGAGAATTTCTGACTTCTCTCAACCTGACAGAGGCCATTCCACTCGGGGTCTGGCGGCCTCTTGGGCTGAGAGTTCTCATGTGCCTTCGGTAGATATCTGTAAAGCTGCAGTTTGGTCTTCTCTCCATTCCTTAGATACTACTGTGTGGACATTCAGGCATGTCAGGACGCAGTGTTCGGTGAGCGTGTTCTTCTGGCGGCTCTTCGGGGGTCCCACCCATGGTGGGTACTACTTTGGTACGTCCCATCTATTCTGTGCTGGTCTGGAGGGATGCTAAAGTTGAAATTAGTTGCTAATTTTCTTTTAGTCCCTCCAGACCGGCACAGACTCCCACCCTGTCGTTTTTGTTTGATGTTTTTCACAAAGAGTTATGTTTTTTTCTGCGGGATTTTGTTGTCTTGGTTGTTGAGTATATTAAGGGCATCTGTACTTGGTTCAGTAGGCAAATTGTGGGGCGTTTCAGGAAGGTTCTTGTTCTAATCGGTATCCAACAGTGTGTTCTGGTCCGATTTGGACATTTTCCTTTCTCTTCTCCGTGTGAGTGTGGAGTTGGTATGTTATTATTCAGCCTAGTTAGTTTCTGCTTGGCTATTTGTCAGACTGAGTGTAGTAGGGACTGCACAGCCCACTTGTACTGTAACCAAAAGTCAATGTCTGTCTCCACCTGTTGGCAGAGGAATATAAACCCATCTGTTCTGTGCCGGTCTAAAGGGACTAAAAGAAAGAAAATTAGCATGTAAGAACCAAATTTCTTAATTTTTCTTAGTTCACAGATAGCGCGCACATATTTGGAACTTATCACAGAGCAGCAAGCTATTTTAAGCATGACTAGCACTTACTGCAGCTTAATGCTTGACAACAGCAATGGTGCCCAGTTTGGGTCAGCACCTCAAGAATTTTTTGGCATACCATGAGCGCTTTAACATGATCCTCCTAGTTCTGATTTGCTGCCAACCTCAGTTTATTTCTGCACAACTCTTGGGGTTTTTTTTGTTTGAATAGTATGTTTGGAGATCTAGGCTGTAACTTTTATTTTTGTGTTTTAGGTTTTGCAGAAGCACCGCTGTCGCAGTTACTTACCTGCATCCCCCATAAGGCCCGAAACTTGTTCAGAATTGGAGAGAAAAGGAACTAATTTCAGAGATTACTCCAGTCCTTGGTGTCTTACCAGATTGCGTCAACTTGCTGTGTGATGGCCTGTAAATTAAGCCCTCCTGTGATTTCAGTACCATTTAGCAACCTGAAGGAAGTTGATTAGACAAAGGACATCAGTGCAGTGTGCATACCTGAGCAATGCTAGACTTCAGGGGTTCAGACGTGTAACCAAGAGACCTGCTCGTCTTCTTTCTCTGCCTTAACTATGATTTTGAGGACATAGTATTTAGCATACAGCAAATACTGATCTGAGAAGCTATGCAGTATAAAATCTCATAGTTTGAGAAACACTTGTAATTTCAGTATTAGGAAATACTAAAACAGTGGCTCTGGGCAAAAGCATCAAACAATATTTATTATGATTATTATATTTAAAGATACAAAGCAGCAAAAGTCTGCCCACTAATTTTAGAAAGGAAAGAACCTTTTTTTACCAATTACTGCCATGCTACCGAGATAAGCAGCATTCCCATGGCCGGATCGGAACCCGATACGAGGCAGCATGTGAAGGGGTCATTGACTTGAGTTACAGAGAAGAGCGCAGCACTTCCAATGGGGTTGGTGCAATTTACTGCTCGTTTCAGAACCAACACTGCTGTATCAGCGATATGTTTTTAAAAGACAAAAATTCTGTAACTGGTGATAAATGCCATAAAAAAGACTACATCGATGCAGGATACATAAATTGTAAGTGGTGGTTTCCTACTCTTTCCTAGCACTATCTAATGAAATATTTGTGAGTGATTTGCATACATTGTGAATTTTGCAAATGAATTTGCAGTGTGGCTATCCAAAAGACCTGAAAAGTGTGTTTCCAGGATTTGATCGAGGGTTGCTGACTTGCAGTTCTGCTTCTGCTGTGATAGAAATACGAGACCTTAAGGATGAGCAGTAACTTGGAACTTTTAAGACAGACCGGGAAACAATTTAAATAATACCCCCAAAAATTTACTCTGCACAATGGTTTTAATATCTCAGATTGAACACTGGTGTAGAGCCACATAGAAGAGCTGTTAATCCAGACATGGGCAACTCCGGTCCTCGAGGGCCAGAATCCAATCGGGATTTCAGGATTTCCCCAATGAATATGCATGAGATCTATTTGCATGCACTGCTTTCAATGCATATTCATTGGGGAAATCCTAAAAACCGATTGGATTCCATCCCTTAAGGACCGTAGTTGCCCATGTCTGTGTTAACCTGTTTTTAGATTACAGGTCACTGCTTTTCTTGAAATACTTTTACTTGGTTTATTTTGGGAACAATTAAATCAATCTCACAGTAATAATTTGGGAGGGTGGGGGGGAGAACTCTTCCACAGAAACCTGAGCAGCAAATACCTGTCCCCAGAGGATGCATTTTGAGGGACATTCTGGTAAGGACTCCCTAAAGTTAGGCAGGTGCCTAACTTAATTGCTTTAATCGGCACAATAATTGATCACGCCATTAAAAGTCAATTAAAAAACAAAATCTAGGCACCTCCTAGGACAAGCAACTAACACTCAAGTGCCTAGTGGCTCTTAGTGATGCTGAATGCCTGAGTAGGTGAGTTTAGGGGCATAATTGGCCTTAGGCATCACTAAGTACTACTAGGCATGATTCTGTGATGAACCTGTACAGGAAATGTAGGCCTTTTAAAACCGTGGCCTACATTACTAGCGCTTAAGTTTGTTGTTAGGCGTCGGTATTCATGATTCTCATAAGTCAGGGGTGGGCAACTCCGGTCCTCAAGTGCCGGAATCCAGTCAGTTTTCAGGATTTCCCCAATGAATATGCATTGAAAGCAGTGCATGCAAATAGATCTCATGCATATTCATTGGGGAAATCCTGAAAACCCGACTGGATTCCAGCCCTCGAGGACCGGAGTTGCCCACCCCTGCTCTAAGTGGTGCCTGAACATGATTGACACATGTCAGATGTCATTTTTCTCAGCACCATGGACAGAAATAACCCCATTTGAGTGTGTTTGACATTAAATCCACCGCTGCATTGTTCACTGTGAATGGGCATCTGAATTACTGCTGAGACTAAAACCTTCCTCAAGTGAATTTAGTCTAAAGATTTTTTTAATAGTTTGGGGAAAAAATTGTAGTTGTGAACGTCTACAAAAAAAAAAAAATCTGATACCACATTGCATTTGATGATCTATTTATTGTCATGGATGTAGGTATAAAGTTGAAGAGTTAAACATTCAGCTGATGCCAGTGAGTGATTTTTGTAGCCACTGCAAGCTTTGTGCCTAACTATTCAACACTGACCTTTTGTCTGGGCATCAGTGTCGAGTACCCACCTTTTACACATACCCTGATATTCATCGGGTTAAAGCCACTTATGCAGCCCTTAATAGGATAAGTGAAACTGGACAAAGATAGGACTGTGTTTTATGCGGTCCAACTAGTTTTTCCAGTTAAGTGCTGAATATCAACACTTAACCTTGCACGTGCCAATTCCATCCCCGTCCCACCTCCAACATATCCAGGTTTGGCTATAGTGGTTAGAGGAGATTTTCAGTGACACCATCCAGTTAAGTGCCACTGAATATATTTGGGTAACTCTCACACAGGTAATTTTATCTTAATCAGTTAATATTGATCCTGGAGTTTGCCACTTTTCTGCTTTACACAACTATCAAATATATGTATTCATAAAATAAAGGGATGAAATTTTATTATGACAAGATTAGTTAAGCTGGTAATTCTGTGTTTAAAAATATCAGTTCTTAATCAATTGCAGATTCTTATCTTTGACATTCTAAATAAACTTTCCTGCTCTATAGAGGTTCTATGAAGCCAATTCTCCCATTTGTTTGTTTTGTGTTGTTTGAAGACTCATTTTGCATAGGTTATAGAGATCAGAATTGAGATGTCCAGGTTGAGCCATTCTAAAAACACAACATGTCCTTGGACTGTATGGGGAGATATGGTATTCTTCCCTTCAAAAATCTCTTCCTAGATATACCCCCTCCCCATCCCGCAGGCTTTTAACAATATCCTGGTGGTCTAGAGCAGGGGTCCCCAAAGTCCCTCCTTTAGGGCCGAATCCAGTCGGGTTTTCAGGATTTCCCCAATGAATATGCATTGAAAGCAGTGCATGCACATAGATCTCATGAATATTCATTGGGGAAATCCTGAAAACCCAACTGGATACAGTCCTCAAGGGCCTAGAGCAGTGGTTCCCAACCCTGTCCTGGAGGACCACCAGGCCAATCGGGCTTTCAGGCTAGCCCTAATGAATATGCATGAGAGAAATTTGAATATAATGGAAGTGACAGGCATGCAACTCTGCTTCATGCATATTCATTAGGGCTATCCTGAAAACCCAATTGGCCTGGTGGTCCTCCAGGACAGGGTTGGGAACTTCTGGTCTAGAATAGGATGGGTAGGAATGATACCCACTTGCTCCTGCCCATGCTGACTTCAGCTTGCAAATAGCACCTGTGGTGTCAAGTGTATAAATGCAAAGGGGGGGGTGTCAGAGGGGTGGGCTCCCACTTATACTTATCCCTACTGTATTTTCCAATGCAATAGGTGTGTCATGGTGAATGCTAGGTTAATTTCCCCATGCTTATGGGCCATGATGAAGGAATCCACTCCAGCTTTTCAATTCCTTCACCAAAGGACTCTGCTGCCCCTTCAGTTTTTTCTTTTGATTGCGAGCTGGGGGGAGTCTTTCTGATTTGTTCTGTATATTTCTTTTTTTTTTCTCTCTCTGTTTCTTACGATTTTTGGCGGGTTTCGGTGCTCAGAACTCTCCAGGTTAGGGGGGGGAAGCTCTGCCTGCATAGAGAAGCAGACTGGAGGTCTGCAGTAGAGTTGTGCGAGGATAGAAATCCCGCCTGTCCCCACCCATCCCACCTGTTCCTGCCCGTCCCCCCCATAATCTCTTCTGTCCCCACCCGACCTTGTGAGGAATCCCCGTCTGTCCCCCCCTAAAAATTGCCTGTCCCCATAAAAAGCAATAATTACTTCTGACGGTTTTGATTGTTTTTAAAGTCTTAGGCCTAGATTCAGTAACAATAGCGACTCAATTGCTGTTGGCTGATCCTTTTGCCGATTTTCCAACAGCGATTGATTCACTATTAAATTTGCATGCAAATGATTTGCATAGAGGTGCAGATCATTTGTATGCAAACTCCCTGACTTAATTGCTCAGTGAGCGATTGAGTTGGGGGCAGAGCGCTCCTTCCCTTCCCCCCGCGAGAAACCTCCCCCAAATGCAGGAGTGATGCTCACTCCCTCCTGCCATCATGGCTTTCCCCACTGCGCTCTAAAATATGGCAGGAGGAATGCTGACTCCTTCCCCACCCCCCCAAAAAAAAAGCAACCCAAAGGGCAGGAAGGATGCCCATTCCCCGTACCTCTAAAGTTGGGAGCAGGAGAGGTGCTCAGTCCCTCCTCCTCTGGCCTACTCCAAACAATTGTGGGCCCCGCCCTGGTATATCATGTTATGCATGGAGAGGGGCCTAAGGCCCTGATTGGGTCAGGTGCCTTGGGCTCCTCCCTTGAGAGAGGCCTGAGGCGCCCTTAGTGCATCATGTGATGCACGGGGAGGGGCCTAAGGCCCTGATTGGCTCAGGGGCCTGAGCCAATCAGAGACTTCCTTAGGGATGAGTCTAAGGAAGTCCCTGATTGACTCAGTCCCCTCCCAAGGGAGGAGCCTGAGGTGCCTCAGCCAATGAAAGTCTTAGGCCCCTCCCCATGTATCACACGATGCACCGAGGTGGGACCTAAGGCCCGCAGTTGTTCGGAGGAGCAGGAGGGACTGAGCACCCCTCCTTCCAACTTTAGGAAAATGGGGAGTGGGTGTCTGGTGGCAGGAGGGAGTCGCATCCCTCCTGCCATTTGTTTTGGGAGGGGGGGGAAGGAGTTGGCATCTCTCCTGCCATATTTTAGAGCGCGGTGAGGAGAGTGATGATGGCATGAGGGAGTCCATCCCTCCTGACATTTTAGGGGGTTCAGGGAGGGGGGAAGGGAGGGAGTGCTTTGTTGGGGGAGGCTTTTTTTTTTCCTTTCTTTTTTTATTGGCCAGATATTTTGCGTGTGTAATACACACAAAATATCTGGTCCATTAAAAAAAGAAAGAAAAAGTTCAGGCAGACCTGTTGGTAACATAGTTACCGACAGGTCTGCAGCAGTTGGGTTTTAGGATAGTAAAACCTGATTCAAAATAGCCAAGCAATTGTTAGTGAATCAGTCGCTTGCCTATTTTCATGGGATTTTACTTATTTGCATGGGAGGATTGAATCGGGTAAGAGATTTATCGGACAGCAGTTTAGTGAATTGGGTCAGGAAACACGTCAGTGGCGCGGGGATCCAGGACCAGGTAGGGGGCATGGCGCAGGGGTATTTGGCCAGACAGGAGGAAGTAGGCATCCCTCCTGCCACTTTCGCTGCCATGAGGCAATTGCAGTGCCAGTTTTTGGGAGGGGTTCATTGGGAAGAGCCATCAGTTCGAAGGGCCTTTTTTTTATGGGGCAAGACATCTGTACCATTAAAAAATGAAGCCCTAACAGTAGTAACAGGAGGCTGCTTCCCCTGTCACTGCTGTTAGGGCTCTGCATATGTGTCAATCACTCACAACGTGATTGATCTGTTGGGTTTGCATGCAAATTTGGTAGCACATTGATTACTGTTCCACAATCAGCCAACAGTGATCTAGTCAGTATTACCGACTGTCTTTAGTGGTCCTAAACCCTGATGCATCATCGAGTGAAACACTGGCTTGCCATCATTGGTGGACCGTTAAAGCATACTGAGTGGCGATCGAAGTGAAAGTTAAGTTGAGAGCAGGAAATAATTTTTCTTATAAGTAACAATATAAGGGCCAGATGCACTAAAGTCAGTGATCGCCACTAAAGCTGTTTTCACAGCTTTAGCGACGATTGCTTTTACTGACACGATGCACAAAACAGCTCACCATGTGTTTTTCCCCTCAGTTGTCCTTTTTCTGATCCAGCCCTGCAAATTAGCTAAAATCCCATACAAATTAGTCAGGCGATTGATGCACTAACATCGCTTGGCAATGCAAAAAACGGATTTTAGCTATCAGAAAAAAAATGACAGACCTGTCTGTAACTGTTACCGACAGGTCTGCCTGGGGTTTTTTTTTTTTTTCAAAAGCAGATATTTTGCATGAGTTACACACACGCAAAATATCTCCCAGAAAAAAAGTCCCCCACTGCAAATAACGGCCCTCCCCAATGACCCCCATGATTGTGGCACCGGAAGTCCATCTCCCAGAGAAAATTGGCAGGAGCAATGCCCACTCCCTTCTGCCATGTCGTCCCCACCACCCCCATGACAGAAAATTGTCAAGAGGGATGCCTACTCCTTCCTGCCACCGCATGCTCCCCTGAACCTCACCCCCTCCTACCATGTCCCTCCAGCTCCAAACCCTGCCTATGGAAAACGATGGGCCTTCCCCTCTCCACTGCACCACAAGGGCAGGGGTGCCTCTCACCCTCACTAGCCACTGCTGTTGAGCAACCAGTTGTAAAGGGGTTAGAACTTGATAGCTGCTTTTTCTGTGTGATTTACACAATCGGAATGAGTATAGGAAATTAAAATCTGGCAAAACAAAGGCCTATTAGCTGTACTGAGCAGCAGGTACAAATCTAACCACCTTTTGGACAGATCACTACTATTACTAATTATTTCTATAGCACCACCAGATGTATGCAGCACTGTACAGAGTCATGAAGACAGTCCCTGATTGAAAGAGCTTACAATCTAAAAACATACAAGACAAATAGGATGCCATTGATACAGTTAAGGAGAATGGTTAATTGTTGGCTAAGTTGGTGGGGAATGGGGTTATGTTTTGAAGGCTATATATTCTGCTTTTAAACAATGTAAGGGGCTTGGCGGACAAACTAATAATTTATTCCAGGCATAGAGCACAGCTAGAATGAAAGGAACGGTCTGGAATGGAGAATGACCCGAGGACAAATGTTTTCCTGTTCCCGCAGAAACTCAATTTCTCCGTTCCATCCCTGTGAGTTTTCTCGCAGTTGCTGTCCTTGCCCCATTCCTGTAAGCTCTTCCTTAACCTACAAGACTCAAACACTTATTTTAAAGACATGTGCAGATGAGGACAGAACTTAGGCATTGGTGGAATGAGGCATTATGACATCACAGTCTGAGCTCTAGAATGTTGCTACTTAGGATTTTGAAGAGTTTGAGGCTTCTGCAGATGAGGACGGAGCTTAGGCATTGGTGGAATGAGGCATTATGACATCAGTCTGAGCTCTAGAATGTTGCTACTTAGGATTTTAAAGGGTTTGAGGCTTGTGCAGATGAGGACGGAGCTTAGGCATTGGTGGAATGAGGCATTATGACATCACAGTCTGAGCTCTAGAATGTTGCTACTTAGGATTTTGAAGAGTTTGAGGCTTCTGCAGATGAGGACGGAGCTTAGGCATTGGTGGAATGAGGCATTATGACATCAGTCTGAGCTCTAGAATGTTGCTACTTAGGATTTTAAAGGGTTTGAGGCTTGTGCAGATGAGGACGGAGCTTAGGCATTGGTGGAATGAGGCATTATGACATCACAATCTGAGCTCTAGAATGTTGCTACTTAGGATTTTAAAGGGTTTGAGGCTTGTGCAGATGAGGACGGAGCTTAGGCATTGGTGGAATGAGGCATTATGACATCAGTCTGAGCTCTAGAATGTTGCTACTTAGGATTTTAAAGGGTTTGAGGCTTGTGCAGATGAGGACGGAGCTTAGGCATTGGTGGAATGAGGCATTATGACATCACAATCTGAGCTCTAGAATGTTGCTACTTAGGATTTTGAAGAGTTTGAGGCTTGTGCAGATGAGGACAGAGCTTGCAGGAATGGTGCAGGGACAGGAAAAGAACTCGTGGGGACGGGAAAATGAGTTCCTGCGGGGACGGGGAAAAATTTGTCCCCCTGTCATTCTCTAGTCTATAGACACGAGATGGCTACTGGAGGTCTTTATCTGTCCTCATTTCTATGTTCGTCTCCAGCACTCACAGAAAATGTCCCGATTCTTTTCCACAGAGACAGTAGAGTCAGAACCGTCTTTCTTTGGTCCGTGCCAGGGCCTCCGGTCCCATCCTGCTCCGAAAGCGGATTCACAATCACAGCACGCTATTACTCAGGCTCCGCCAGCTTAGTCTCCCCGGGCGGCTCCTACGGGTCTTTGGGGTTGGAGAAGGGGGCGGAGCCTGACGGTGGGAGAAGCCGGGGCGCGTGGAGGCGCCCGGTGCAATCAGGAGTCGGCGGAAGTGGCGTCACCCGGAGGGGGCGGGGCGAAGGAACTGCGGGTCGTGGGCGGGCTGCGCCGCTGCTTCGCTAACGCCATGGCGGCCGGCGACGGGGGCAGCGGCGGTTCCTCCGAGAAGCGGTCCTGGATGCTGATCAGGCCCTCGGTGACGGAGCTGGGGCGGGAGGTGCGCACCAACATCCTGTGCACGGTGACGGGCTGCGGCAAGGTGCTGCCCAATCCCCCGGCGCTCAACATGCACCTGGTGAAGGCTCATGGCGTCCAGGTGCGGAGGAGGGGGAGGGGCACGTGGGGGTGCGCGGGAAAACTGCCCGCGTGGCCGTCGAAGCTGGAGGGGATGGGTACAGGGCAGGATAGAGGTGGAGGCCAGGGATGTGAATTGAGCTCAGCAGGGTGAGCAGTAAGAGTCAGGTAGTGGGTTCAAATCCCGCACTCCGGTATGAAGAGATTGAGGATCTCGGAATAGGTAAACGAACCTGATAGTTTCCATCCTGGATCCTCTAAACCACCTCCTCCTCCCGAATCTAAATTTCCCTTGCTGGATTCCATAATTCTTCATTCATCTTTCTTCAATCTTCATTTCAAATTGTATAATTTGTAGTTTAATGGAAGGCCTAGTAGCTAAAGCCCTAAACATATACCTATATCAACACAACTTACTCCACCCCACGCAATCCGGATTCAGAACCAACTACAGCACGGAGACCCTACTAGGAACTGTCATGGACATCACAAGACAACACCTCTGCACTGGAAAAAAAATGATGATCATACAACTAGACCTTTCTGCAGCCTTTGATCTAATAAACCAGGACATACTCATACAAACTCTAGATGCAATAGGAATTACAGGACAAGTTCTAACATGGTTTAAAGGATTCCTACAATCCAGAACTTATAGAGTCAAAACAAACAAAGAAAAATCGGAGCCTTGGTCCAATCCATGTGGAGTACCACAAGGATCTCCCCTATCTCCCACACATTGCCTCCCTAAGCTCCGATCTAGATAAACTAGGCATCACCTCTTACAGCTATGCAGATGACATCACCATACTCCTCCCCTTCTACCAACTTGAACCATCCATGATAGGCACAATACATGAAACACTTGAAACAGTAGCAACATGGATGAAAGAACACAAACTAAAACTTAACCCAGACAAAACAAACTTTCTTGAAAACTGCAAAACCCCAACCTTGACAAACATAGAAATTAACTCGATCTCATACCCCATTCAACCCACGCTAAAACTCCTTGGAGTGCTGATAGACAGAGGCTGTACAATGCAACCACAAATCAACAAAATAATAAAAACTTCATTCGCCACTATGATAAACCTTAGACAAGTCCGAAAATTCTTCGATAGAAAACAATTCCAACTTGTGGTTCAATCACTAATCCTAGGCCTAATAGACTACTGCAACATACTATATCTCCCCTGCCCAACAACAGATGAAACAACTCCAAACAATACAAAACAGCCCTAAGATTCATCTTCTCTTTGAAAAAATACGACCACATCACGGAGGCCTACCATGACTCACACTGGCTCCCAATACAAGCCAGAATACACTTCAAATTCCTTTGCCTACTATTCAAAGCTATAAACGGAAACAGCCCTTCCTACTGGAACAATCGACTAACTCACTCCACCTCAATCAGACACAGGAGAACCCACACAATATTCACACACCCGCCAACCAAAAATGTCAAACAAAAAAAATATATGACAACCTTCTGGCCACCAGAGCAGCAAAACTGGACCGACAACTCACCAATCTGCTGAGTTCAACCACAGACTACAAAACTTTCAAAAAAGAAACAAAAACCTTACTCTTCAAAAAACACATAAAACCAATATAGCTTTACCAATAAAGTCCCAAACTCCACCAGCATTACCAATCCACTCCTTAGCTAATTAGAAAATGCTCTTTTATAATCTTATGTATTAAGATCATAACAATTCTTATGTAATCCGCCTTGAACTGCAAGGTAAAGGCAGAATAGAAGTCACTAATGTAAAGTTTAAACCAGCAAAGAGACTTAAAATTGCAGATATCCAAGATGAATAAAGAATTATGGAATACAGCAAGAGAAATTTAGAATAGGGAGGAGGAGGTGGTTTAGAGCAGTGGTTCCTAACCCTGTCCTGGAGGACCACCAGGCCAGTCGGGTTTTCAGAATAGCCCTAATGAATATGCATGGAGCAGATTTTCATGCCTGGCACCTCCATTATATGCAGATCTCTCTCATGCATATTCATTAGGACTATCTTGAAAACCTGACTGGCCTGGGGGTCCTCCAGGACAGGGTTGGGAACCACTGGTTTAGAGGATCCACCATGGAAACTTGGAACCAGTCAGTTTTGGTATCAGGTTCGTTTACCTATTCCCAAGTCGGTTTCTGAGATACTCGATCTCTTTTCTCTTAATTCTAACACTCTTTATATCCTAGTGTGGGACCTGTACATTTGGATTGTTTTTGTTGATCCCACATACCATCTATTGGTTAGAATCAGTTGTGGGTTCAAATCTCATGATGCTCCGTAGCAAGTGACTTAATCCTCCACTACCCCAGGTACATTAGATTGTGAGCCAGCCAGATCAGAGAGGGAAAAATGCTTAATACCTGATTGTAAACCACTTAATACACCTTGTCCAAGAGTTTTTAATATATATAAATGTTCTTAAGGGGGTCCCTTGTACCATGTTTTGCTAATTTGTATGTTGCATCAAGAGGAATCTTAACCTACAGATATTCCTGAATTGAGAATTTTTATAGCAAAGCTAAAAAAACATCTGGCAGAACGAAAATCAGAGTTTGATAAGATGCTGAAGGAAAGAGACATTACTCTATTACTATGAAACATAATTTGAAATGCATCATTGAACTTGTACATTTGTACAGCATATTCTGATTTATCTCAAATGTGGATCGTGCTCACTGTTTTCGTATCTTTGGTGACTCATGGAGAGGATTTCATTGCTATACTAGTGACTCAAGGTTCTGATAAATTGGTAGTTTCAGGTCAGTGAGCCTGGGTGTGTTCTATGTAGAATAAATATGAACCTCTTTTTCTTAAGCACTATAGGTAGGTTTGACAAAATAAACTTTTGGTTTCATGCCAGGAAAGTGAGTGGTGACCAGATGCCATCCTGTTGAGGGATCAAAAGAAAGCGTGACTTAGTAAGTAAGAAAGAAATTTGACCACGTACTATCGGCAGCTGCACTGGCTACCAACGGAAGCCCGAGTAAGGTTTAAATTTGCCTGCCTCTGCTTCAAAGTACTATACGGCCTGACCCCCAAGTACATAACGGACCTTTTCGCATTTTCTAATAACAAACTCAAGAGAAACACACACCCAAAACTCATTTCCCCTCCAGTTCTAGAGGCTGCAAAATGAAAAAAAACACCACGAACACCTTCTCTCTCACCAAGCAGTCCTATGGGGCAAAGACATAGACCAACTGCTTTTGTCCACTACATACGGGGAATTCAGGAAACGCCTAAAAACAAACCTGTTCCAGAAATACCTACCAGAATTGACCCACTCTCCCTCCCCCTCCCTATTCCACCTGAACTTACAGCACTGTTATAAATATAATCTGTTATCTTCATCTTATTGTAACTTTATGTTGCTATTTATCCCCAACAGGTCCTGTCGGACATTACCTACTAAAATGTACATATTACATTTTCGCTCAGCAAATTGTATTTCTATACTATTGCCTCCTGAGGTCTCTGATCTCTGTATTTCCTCTGAATATCTACTTATTGTATTTCGCTGAATGTCCAGCACTCTTGATTGTAAACCGCCTAGAAGTCGCAAGATTGTGGCGGTATAGAAGAATAAAGTTATTATTATTATTAGTAGTAATGCTGTAAGTTGCGGGGGAGCCAGACTGAAACCAGCAGCTTAGCACTAGTGCTGCCCAATTTGCTGATTCGAATTGATTCACCAATTTCACTTTAGTGAATTGATTCAGAATGATTTGTTGTCTGAGAAAACTGGACTCAGCGACCAACACTGCCCCCAACATACCCCACACCCTCCTGGTGAGACCTGACATATCTCTGAGGCCACCTAAAGTAGCGGCAGCCAGTGGTGGCACCATTCTGAACTGGCTGCTCACGGCCTGCCCCGCTGGGGCCTTCCCTCTGCTGTCACTAATGACACGGCAGAGGGAGCCCTAGCGGGGCAGGCAGCAAGTAGCCCTTTCAGAGTGATGCAGCTACTGACCATCTATTGCCACCGCTGCTTTAGGAAACCCCGGAGGTGTGTCAGGTCTCATGACAGGAGAGTCAAAGTGGGGTGCTGCTGCACAGGGGGATGGGAGAGAGGGAGGAATGGAAAACTACCACACGGGGATGGGAGGGTGGAAGGGATTGGAAGCTGCTACACAGGAGAATGCCGGGGGGGGGAGAAATATGCTGCACATAGGGTGAGAGAGGAAGAATTGTTGTGGAGGAGAGGAAGGGAGAGAAGTGGAAAGGGGTGAGAGGGAGAAATCTTACATATGATGGAGGGGAGGGAGACATGCATGGAGAAGAGAGGGAGAAATGTTGGGCATAGGGTGGAGGGCATGGAGAAATGGTGCATGGGGGAGAGAGAGAGAGAGAAATGTTACACATCATAATGGAGGGGAGGAAGGGAGAGATGCTGCATGGAGGGGAATAGAGAGGTTTGATCCAGGGCACAAGGCAGGGGGAGAGAGAGATGGCAGACAGTGGAAAATGTTGGATATGGAAGTGGAAGGTAGAAAAAAAAAATTTATTTTCTATTTTGTGATTATAATATGTCAGATTTGAAATGTATATCCTGCCAGAGCTGGTGTTAAACAGCGAGTGTGTGCTAGGACCTAACAGAGAGAGGAAAAGTATTTTTGTTTATTTTGTTTACACCACAGCACCATTGTGGGACTGGAGAGGGAAAAGAGGGGTGGGGTGGGTGGAAAGGCAACAAAATAAACCCGCCAGGATGTTTGAAAAAAAACCAACCCAAAACCCACCCAATTGGGCAGGAAAATCAAATCGAAAAAATTTTCCCTGAATCGGGCAGCACTAGCTAGCACTCCCTAGAAACCAACCATGTGAGTACTGAAAAGTTGTATGCGGCTGGATAGTTCAGCAAGACCTCAAGGACTGAGGCAGCCAAGAGGGTCATTTTAGAAGGGCTTTCCACATCTAAAACGCAGCCATATTCGTGTTAAATTGATGGAAGGACTTGTTTATTTACAGCTCCTGGACTATTTGGAACAATTTCCAATCGGGATTTCAACCTCTCCACAGTACTGAGACACTACTTCACTTTTGTATTACTTGTGCATTTTGTTTAGTTTTTTGTTTTTTTCAGTTTTCTATACCGTTTTCCCAGGGGAGCTCAGAATGGTTACATTAATTTATTCAGGTACTCAAGCATTTTTCCCTGTCTGTCCAAGTGGGCTCCCAATCTATCTAATGTGAATGGGTCAATGGGGGGATTAAGTGACTTGCCCATGGTCACAAGAAGCAGCGTGGTTTTGAACCCACAACCTCAGGGTGCTGAAGCTGTAGCTTTTACCACTGCGCCACAGTGATCTTGCAATTCGATTTAAGCAGTGCTTTTGATCTACTTAATTGTTTGGACTCTATTGGCATCTCTGGCAAGTTACTGCAGTGGTTTCAGGATTTTTTAACATCTCATACCTACCAAGTCGGCTTTAATGGTGATTTCTCAGATACTTGGAGTAACCCCTGCGGAGTGCCTCAGGAATCTCCTCTTTCTCCGGTATTTTTCAATATCTGCTTCTCTGGGTTTGAGACTTATGTCGATATAAAAATCTTCAGTTATGCTGATGATATAACCCTCGTGATTCCCATTTTTTCTAATCTATCTTCTCAGTATATTCTAAAGCAGGGGTGTCCAACCTGCGGCCCCGTGAAGTATTTTGTGCGGCCCCGGTCGAGGGCGATACAGTGTTTTCCTCTGCTGTCCCCGGGTGTTTACCGTCTTGCCAGCTCCCTCCTCTGTCTTGCTGCAACATTTGCGCATTTGTGTGGCCCCAGAAACATTTTTTTCAGCCAGTGCGGCCCAGGGAAACCAAAAGGTTGGACATCCCTGTTCTAAAGGTTATTCAGACTGTACATTGTACACAATATTCTAAATGAGGTCTCACCAGAGTCTTATACAGAGGCATCAATACCTCCTTTTTCCTACTGGCCATACCTCTCCCTATGTAACCTAGCATCCTTCTAGCTTTTGCCATCACCTTTTCAACCTGTTTGGCCACCTTAAGATCTTCACATACAATCACACCCAAGTCCCTCTCTTCCGTCAAATCCTCCACATTGGCATTCAGGGCGAATTGCATTCAGTTTTATTGGTATAATCCTATGATACATAATCTTCTGGATCAGTGGGTTGAGATGACTTGGGAATAAGCAGCCTAGAATCTGTTTTGCTACTTTGGGACCTGGGATGGCCACTGTTGGAAACAGGATAGTGGGCTTTCTTTCACCATTATTGAAACCTCTCTGTTGGGACACCCTAAATGTTTTGATTAAACAGTATCCTTCAAGGATACTCCACACCGAACCATCTGCTCCTGGGTGAGTGTCGGCTTCCTCCTCCCCCTGCCCCCCCCACACACACAAATTTTAGTTTAAAAGGTGGAGTCCATCCTTTTGGAATAGGTTCCCACTTTTCCAGCAAGTAGCTCAGTTCTTAACAAATCTAAATTCCTCAACTCTACACCATCGTCTCAACCATGCATTGAGACTTCGGTCAAGACTGATATTCCTGTTGCACTAGAATAGAAGATTCTGTTTTTACCGTTGTTAATATTCTTGTACACAGGAATATCAGTCTTGATGCCCACCCTGTCAGGTCATTCGCCTGCTTCTGTCTCAGACATGTATGGAGGGTCAGACATCTTGTTAACTTCCACTGTCCCTTAACCCTTTCAGGACCAAGGGACATATTTGTCCCGTAACTTTAAAATCCTATAAATTTTGATTGGGATAGTCTACAGTTCTAAATTTGATATGTACGGATTCCATATGATACTGCCTTTATGTAAACAAACTGGTTCCGACATTCATTCATTAGCGTCGTTGCCAGATTGACGAGAAGATTCACTTGCCACACTGTCCATAAGCCAGAAGTTTGATTTTTAAAAAAAAAAATAATGATATTTCACAAAAAAAATCAATTTTTTGGCATCTGCAAGCCCTTTTTACCATAAAAATGTCGTCAAAACCACAAAAATTGGCCTACGATCCTTATGGTCCTGAAAGGGTTAAGGTCAGGGAAGAAAATAAATTTTATCATGGTATTTGCAAATTGAGTATCTTTTGAATTGTTGATGCAGGTTTCATACAAGTTTAATTTCTCCTCATTATGCATTGCAATGTGTTTTAATCAATGCTGTCTTTGTTGAGCAGAACAGACTTGTTTTATTTGGGGGAGAATCCCCGTGTTCTGTCCCTCTCATTGTACCCACTCTAGGGCTAACTAACTGCTTTGATACATAGTGAAGAAATCCAGCTTGGAGATAGGAGAAGAAGCAGAGGAATATGTAAATTGAGTAAATAACCCATTGGTCAAGGCTGATATTCCTGTTTACAAGAAAGAAGCTTAGCAAAGGTAAGAACCTAATCTTCCATTCATGGAGAGGGTGGTGGATGCCTAGAATGCCTTCCCTGGAGAGGTGGTAGAGGCAAAAATGTATGGGATAGACCCAAAGGATCCCTGAATAAAAAGAGGATAGTAGCGATACAAAGCTCTCGAAATCAAGAGCTACAACTTAATTTATGATGAGCAGTAGTTCTTAAATGGCAGCCCCAGCAGTGAAGCCGATGCCAGATGAATTTCTACACTCTAGGTCCAGTATGTGGCAAGGTGGATCAAGATAGGCTGGAGTAAGCTTGGATGGTGACTCCAGCGGTGGAGCAGTGTGACTGATGCCAGGTGGACTTCTACGGCCTGTGTCCTGTGTGCAGCAATATGGATCAGGAGCAAAAAATGCACATTTCTACCACATTCATTTGGTCTGTGTACAGGTTTTGGCTGTCTCAAGGGAGAGGGGGGGAAAACA
The DNA here is from genome assembly GCF_902459505.1 of Geotrypetes seraphini. Lineage (NCBI taxonomy): Eukaryota > Metazoa > Chordata > Amphibia > Gymnophiona > Dermophiidae > Geotrypetes > Geotrypetes seraphini. The sequence continues at coordinate 23,304,814 of NC_047087.1, read as the reverse complement.
TCTTATAGTTGAACTTAACAAGTAAAATGAATAATTTCTGGGTTGTTGGTTTAACATTGCCTCAAAAATGAATGTGACTTTTGGGCAGACTGGATGGACCACGTGGGCCTTTCTGTGCCGTATGTATGGTACTACGTTATTATGACCCTCTCAGGACAGTTATTTCTTCAACTTCAAAATGGAATTTGGCCACTGGCTTTCTGCATCCCATATCAATGATTTTACAATTTCTTGGACAGAAGCATAACTGCGTTGCCAGTTTATTTAAATAATCTTTCCTTTTTATCCCTTCTAAGAAGTCTACTCTCTTTATTTCATTTTTAATAGAAACAATTTATTTCTAACCCTTCCCAACATTGATCAACCTACGTAGCACCGACCCTAAGGACACCCTGGCGGTCACTTTAAAAACTCCACAAATTTCCACCTTTGAGTTCTGTTGCTTAATCAGTTTCTCGTCCAATTTCTAGTATGTGTTTCAGCTCCCAAACAAAGGTGCTTGTAGCGCACACGTCTGCTCTGCTCTCTTAACTGATTTGACTAACTTCTTTGATAGACTAGACCAGGCTTGTCCAACGTTTTTATATAAAGGGCCACATTTTATACTGGGTAACATTCGGAGGGCCATAACGGTGTATTGCCCCCTTCTCAATCTTCACCCAGTCTTGTGCTCTCTCTCTCTCATGTACGCCCCCAGCCCTCACCCAGTCTCTTGCTCTCCATCATGTACCCCCCTCCCTGAGCCTCGTCTTCTCCCAGTTTCTTTCCCCCTTACCTGGCTTTCTGGGAGGTTTTTATGCTGATGAGGTTCTCCACCTAAACGCCTTAAGCCACAGCTGTGGTGGTGGGAGGGCTTTGTCTGAGGCTTTTCCTCCCAGTAGAACCCCGTCTGACTCATGTTCTAGTTCTTTATGCCTTCTACACAACCTTTGTGAATGTGTTTATTGTAAAAATCTTCAGCTGCAGAAGAAACATGGGGATTCCTTCTGCACCACTGTGACACAGCTCTCTGCAAATTTGAGCCACGTCATGCCAAAAGTTCAGGCTGAGCTTTCAGTTCCAAGTCTGACAAGACTTGAAAACCGCAAGAGCAAGCCAAACTTCTGACCCCGCATGGCTCAAGGTCGCAAAGAGCTGAGTTGTGGTGGGGAGCAGGAATTGCCACGCTTCTTGTTGCATAGAACTTTTTGGACCCCTGTTCGTTTACAAAAGTTAGATAGTTCTAAATCTAATAGATGCTGGCATTGTCATCTTGCTATAGGGACACTGGATCATCTGCTGTTCTATTGTCCGTTGATACTCAATTTTTAGAAGTCGATATGGGGACAGATTAATGCTATACTTGAGGCATCAATTCCTTTGACATATGAGACAGTCATATGTGGGACGATATTACATCTGAAGCCCTCATTGGACAGATGTAAAGGTCGGCTTTTCTTTATTATGACCGGGATAGCCATACAAATGATTACTCGCAATTGGAAGAATGAGATCGCCTTAACTTTAATTTTTGGTGGGCAAGTTTATGTTTAAGTTATAAATTTGAGAAGCTGAATGCGGATATGCTGGGGCATACTAAGAGATTCAAGTTAATTTGGGGCCCTCTGACGTCTTTTATGGATTCAATATAGTTGTCTTTTCCTTTATTTCTGTTGGTATAATGCATACACCTAGAGCAGGGGTCTCAAAGTCCCTCCTTGAGGGCTGCAGTCCAGTCGGGTTTTCAAGATTTCCCCCATGAATATGCATGAGATCTATGTGCATGCACTGCTTTCAATGCATATTCATTGGGGAAATCCTGAAAACCCGACTGGATTGCGGCCCTCAAGGAGGGACTTTGAGATCCTTGACCTAGAGGGAGGGGGGTGGGAGGACGGTATTTCTGTCGTATGGTTTCATTCCCTTATGAAATAGTGGTTGGGTTGGTTTTTTTTATGTTGTGTGGATTTTGATTGAATATAAATGCATATATGATTAATAGTATTTGTATAAATACTGTATTGCATTTTTTTTGTTAGCTTTGGAAACTCAATAAAGTTTTTAAACAAAAAAAAAAAATTGCCAAGCTTCTAAGGGCCAGAAAAAAGCACTTGGCGGCCGGTTTCTAGTCCACAAGCTGTAGGTTGGAAAGCCTGGACTAGACTGATATTGTAAACCACTAGCTTTAAGATACTTACACTTCAGTTCACCTGCAGCATTTCCAGCACTTTATTCACCACTGACATTAAACAGCGCTACAGTTTTCTGCTTTATGGTATAGAATTACAGTCTCGTGGAAGCTCTCCTCTTTCAAGTGATAAGTTAGACTTGGCAATGTTGAGCTGCTCCTTTATCCTGGGATATATTCCATTGGGTTCTATAGCCTCATGCACTGACACAGCTATGTCAATACATTGAATATTACCAGCTTGATAGCCGGTAATGTGATCACCCTGGTGCTTTAACTTCTTCTCCTAGTCTGAGTACCAACAGAAGTATTTATGGTATTTAAGATCTTTTTTTTTTTGTGATCTTCCTCTGATGTCAGGAACCAAAAGGCTCATTTAGTCTGGCCAGTTGCCAAAATGTTTTGCATGACAGACTTTGCCACTCCTTTCTCAGCTTCACTGGTTTCCAATTCAGGTTTACTTTCAAGATTTTAATCCTCACACACAAAGGGCTCCTTTTACAAAGCCGCGTTAGCGGTTTAACGCGCGTAATAGCGTGCACTAAACTTCCAGACGTGCTAGCTGCTACCGCCTCCTGTTGAGCAGGTGGTAGTTTTTCGGCTAACGCGGAGGGTTAGTGCGTGATTAAAAGTCGCGCACTAAAGCCGCTGATGCGGCTTCAGAAAAGGAGCCCAAAGTCTTTCATTAAGTTATCTCTTCATATCTCTCATCCCTGTATTCCATCTTGTTCGTTACGCTCTCTTGATTCTCTTTGGATGGTTCTTCCCGGCCCAAAATGGACCCATGTAGAGTCTACTAGGGGTTCAGCTTTTTACTACCAGAGATTCAAGACAAGGTTGGACAAGTTCCTGCTGAACCAGAACGAACGCAGGTAGGGCTGGTCTCGGTTAGGGCACAGGTCTTTGACCTGGGGGCCGCTGCGTGAGCAGACTGCTGGACGCGATAGACCACTGGTCTGACCCAGCAGCAGCAATTCTTATGTTCTTGTCCCTTCACTCTGGAATTCTCTCCCATCATACATTCATTCAGCTGTTGAAAACTCATTTTTTTCTCATTAGCCTTCCATTTCAGTTAGCAGAGACCCAAAGGTTTGCGGGGGGGGGGGGGCGAGGGGGGTCCTAGAAGGACGACAGGCTGGTTGGTCAGGGTCCTTTCTGATATGCATGTAACTGGATGTATGATCTAGCCTTTTAAAAACTGGAGTTTTTTCCATGTTTCTTAATTTTAGTATGTAAACCGCTTACTTATATCCTTATTTGGCACAGGCGGTATATGTGCTGAGAATCTGTATTTTTGTGCTTTGAACATCTCGCATCGATCTGTGAGAATGAGGCTCAGTTTTACAGGTCACATGAGTAAACTGTAAGATTCATATTAAACTTAATTTACCTTTTGTTTTTGCAGCAGGGAATAGTAAATCCAACGGTTAAAAAGAATCTGAAAACAGCACAGAAGCTGTACTGCTGTCCCATCGAAGGGTGTCCTAGAGGACCAAACAGGCCGTTCTCTCAGTTTTCTCTTGTAAAACAGGTGGGTATGAATTCACAGTTTTACTACAAGTCGAGTGTGGAAGGAAAGTGGGTGGGTATTAATTTCTTGGGATTTATTAACCACATTCATGAAGAAATGCACCCGAGGGCAGTGGACAACAGGTATAGTTTTGCATTAAACTTAACAATTTTATTAACAATATAGCGATAGTAAAATGAGGTAATGTTGGAGATGAGCAAATTGACTCCAAATAGAAATAACATGATGGATAAACACATTAAAAAGCACTTATTTGCTGCATTTTTTTGGTTCTAGTCTCTTGGTAACTATCTGCTTATTTGTTTTTCATATTAGATGCATTTTTTACTTAAGCAGTAGCACCTTTTAGGAAGATTATGTCCATCTGTCTGTCCTGTCTGCATGCATCTGTTTGCACATATCCAAATAAGCAGATTCATAAGGCATCACTTCAGTTAACAGAGAGCGGGGCAGAGCGGCAGCAAGGAGCCAGCAGGAGTCCTGGGGTCTCATGTTAAAGAGGGGGGGCAGCAGCAGTGAAGAGCCAGCAGGAGTTCCTGGATCCTTAGGAATTCCAAGTGCAGACGGCTGAGGGGAGATACGATTGAGGTTACAAAATCCTGACTGGTGTAGAATGGGTAACAAGTGAATTGATGTTTTTTGTGGGGGGTTTTTTTTTTGCTCTTTCAAAAATTATGAAGACTAGGGGAAGAGCATAAGGAAAGGGAATCAGAAGAGGAAGGGGATGGAAGAGTGGCGGGGGGTGGGTAGGGGTGGCAGAGGAGGGAGAGAGCTCACTCAAACATCCCCTGCCATTCTATTGAGTCACACTTAACCATGGCTGATTCAACTGAGCCCACACACAGACCTGCCTTAGTCTACGAACGGAGGAAAGGGCAAATGTGCCGTTGAGTCACTTTTTATTTTATTTATATACCACTTATATCCGAAGTGGTTTACATTCAGGTACTTTATCATATTTCCCTATCTTTCCTGGTGGGCTTAAACTCTATCTAGTGTACCTGGGGCAATGAGGGGATTAAGTGACTTGCCCAGTATATTTTTTAAGCATTTTTGTTTGCAGTGGTGTATATTGTGCCATTTTTGTGGTCTCAATTTTAGCTCATGCTGTATTTGTGCTTACATAGGGGCAAATATTGATCACTGCCCAGGTTTCATTATATTCATAGTGGTGGAAGTGGCCAGACAGAAAGAGCTTGTGAAATCAAGATTGGAAAATTGCGCGCACCCTAGCCCCAGAGCACTGCAGCGAACTCCCAGGGGAGCCCCCTTCAAAATTGTGCATCTGTGGAATGGCCCAGCCCCATCTGCTGAAGTGATCCAGTAACAGCCCCACACTCAGTGCTGCCCGAGGAAGTCGGCTGCATGCTTTATAGGCTGACACTAAAATTACATTATAGAACGATTGGACAAACAGATGATTAACATACAAATGATTTTTCTTACAAACTTTACTTCATTGCCATATCATGATGTAACACTTAGCATATATTTATGTATAGCTCTCTCAAATGATCGTCAAAGTACTCCTACTGAGTTAACGTAAATCTAGAAGGTAAGTATATCATAAAGTCGTTAGGGGGTCAGATCATAGGACCTCCTATAACCCATATGTTATACCAGGTCCGCGTCCTGAGGCGACGCTTTAATCATTTATACACATACCTCCTTCCCTTACTTTCACTAAAAAGAAATCATACTGTGTGTGTGTAGAAGCAGAGTTTGTAAGAAGCATCATTTGTTAATCATCTGTTCGCCCAATTGTTCTATAATGTAATTTTGGTGTTCTGGGCAGGATGCTGTATTGAAACCCTGACACTGGCATGCATGGTAGTGCCGGTGTCAGTGTCTGAAGTATGTTGCTGATTTCCTCAGGCAGCATGGAGTTTTGGCCTTCACCAGCAGACAGCTTCACCTGGCGGAAGGTGAACATTCCCTCCAGCAAAGGTAGGACTCCAAGCTGCCGCTATCCTTGTTGCCAGCAGAGGAGGGGGGAAGACTTGAGAGGAAATAAGAACATAAGCATTGCCTCTGCTGGGTCAGACCAGGGGTCCATCGTGCCCGGCAGTCCGCTCCCGCGGCGGCCCCCCAGGTCCATGACCTGAAAGTGTTCCCTACCTAACCTAAAATATCCATACCCTATTCGCTCAATGTCCTGTAAGGTAAACTTCTATCTGTACCCTGTAATCCCCTTCGCTTCCAGGAAGTCATCCAGTCCCTTTTTGAACCCCAGAATTGTACTCTGTCTTATCACCTCTCCGGGAAGCGCGTTCCAGGTGTCCACCACCCTCTGAGTGAAGAAGAACTTCCTTGCATTCGTTATGAATCTGTCTCCTCTCAGTTTTTCTGAATGACCTCTTGTTTTAGTTGTCCCTGCTAGTCTAAAGAATCTGTCCCTCTCCACCTTCTCTATGCCTCTCATGATTTTATAAGTCTCTATCATGTCCCCTCTCAGTCTCCGCTTCTCCAGGGTAAAGAGCCCCAGCCTGTCCAACCGTTCGGCATATGAAAGGTTCTCTATACCCTTTATCATCCTCGTTGCCCTCCTCTGGACCCTCTCGAGTATTGCCATGTCCTTCTTGAGGTATGGCGACCAGTATTGGACGCAGTATTCCAGATGTGGGCGCACCATTGCTCGATACAGTGGCAGGATAACTTCCTTCGTTCTGGTAGTGATACCTTTTTTGATAATGCCCAACATTCTGTTCGCTTTTTTTGAGGCCGCTGCACATTGCGCCGCCGGCTTCATTGTGTTATCCACCAATACCCCCAGATCTTTTTCTTGGCTGCCTTCCCCGAGTACCCTCCCTCCCATCGCGTAGCTGTACATGGAGTTCCCCTTCCCTATGTGCAAGACCTTACATTTCTCCACATTGAAGCTCATCTGCCATTTTTTTGCCCACTCACTCAGTTTGTTCAGGTCGCTCTGCAGTTCTTTGCATTCCTCAACAGTTCTGACCCTGCTGGAGAGTTTTGTGTCATCCGCGAACTTGATAACTTCGCACTTTGTCCCCGTTTCTAGATCATTAATAAATATATTGAACAGCAGTGGTCCCAGCACTGACCCTTGCGGAACACCACTTGTGACCCCTATCCAGTCAGAGTAGTGCCCCTTTACTCCTACCCTCTGTTTCCTGTCCGCCAACCAATTTTTGATCCATCTGTGCACATCCCCTTCCACCCCGTGACTCCACAGTTTCTTCAGTAAGCGTTCATGGGGCACCTACAGATGCCGTGAAAAAATAAACACTTAAGAGTGCTGTGAACTGAGAGTCTGAGAACCAGTCTTAGTTGAATTATGAAGGAAAACTCTGGGATGAGAGGGCATAGAATGAAGTTAGGAGGCGATAGGCTCAGGACTAATATACGGAAATACTTTTTTACAGAAAGGGTGGGAGATGCCATCATGTTTCTATGTGTTGAATAGCGTGGGACAGGCACATGGGATCTCTTAGGGGGAGAAGGAGATAGGGGATGCTGCGGAAGGGCAGATTGGATGGGCCATTTGGCCTTTATCTGCCATCATGTTTCTATCTAAACATCCTGCTGCTCTGATTTGGGAATGACCATAGACCTCTCTCTCTCTTTTTGGTCATGTCCCAGCACTTTATGAAAATGCACGCAGAGAAGAAGCATAAATGTGATAGATGCAAGAACTCGTATGGCACCGAATGGGACCTGAAACGGCATGCAGGCTACTGTGGCAAGACCTTCCAGTGTACATGCGGTTGTCCTTACATTAGCAGAACAGCATTACTGTCTCACATCTACAGAACGGGGCATGAAATCCCTGAAGAGCACAGGTAACGATAGACTCTGAAGAGACCCATTTCATGAAATTTATACCTCTGTACGCTCTTAAGAAATTGTGTAGTACAGTGTATAGTACAGTGTGTAGTACAGTGTATAGTACAGTGTATAGTACAGTATATAGTACAATATAGTATTGTGTAGTACAGTGTATTGTGTATTGTGTAGTACAGAGGTAGGAAAGAAACCAAAGAAACAATTCTGTCTCCCCATAGAGCTGTCCCTTCAAAAGAGGGTTTAGTTAAAGGAAAACCATTTCTGCTGTTTTCTGAATGCTTATATCTGATTTCATTCAGTTTTTGAAATTATAATCAAATTAGTTCATTAAACTCTCCATAACCAAGAAGATTTATTTTTTGGCAAGACCAGTTTAGAACAAATAAGTTATGGCCATCTATCTGCAGATGGAGACAAATAAAAAAAAAAGTAGGTCCAAGTCATTTACCCCCTTAAGGATATTGTTCAGTATTTTTTTTGTCTTCAAGTGGAGGATGAATGGTTCATTCATCCCTCCTTTTGATGCTCCTAACCCTGTGGTTTCTGGTATCAGTCAAGCAGAGGGTTACTTCTATTTAATTGTGCTCAATTTCTGAGGTTTATCATCTAAGCTCAGTTTTTGTTTTCTTTTGGGTTTTTTATTTATCCTTTTTCAAACAATATCACAAGTATCCACTTGTTACAGCAAATCAGAGTATTCGAATAATAACACACAATAAGTTCCAATATTAACATAATAATCAAGGAAAATCCTTCCAGTATTTAAATTTTAAATTGAAAACATTCAAAAGAAATTTTTCATCTCTTAAGAAGACTTCAGTTGTACAGGGAGAGACAAAATTTTAGAGATAAGGAGATCTCATTAATAGGAAACAATAATCAATATAGTAAAAGAAATGGCTTAACGTGCATTAGAACTTCCGGTCATTAATTATTGCTACCCTTACAGCATTTTCTTAGTATCCAGGAAGCTGCAAAGATGTTCAAGCATATAAAAGATATATTTAATTCCGATGTATCTTATCAAACATTTGCAAGGATAACTAAGCAAAAAAGTTGCCCCCAGATTCTTTACTTTCTCTCACATAGCAAGAAACAACTTCTTCTGATCTTGTGTAGATTTTGTCACATCTGGAAAAATCCAGATTCTCGGGCCCAAAAACAGGTCCTGAGAGTGTCGGAAGAAGGTTCTCATAGCATTTATATCTTGTTCGAATACCAAGGACAATATTAATATACCATGATATTCAATATTTTCTTGAGTGGTTTCCAATATATCAGTCAAATTATTTAAATCCATAGAATGAGATCCATCATTTTGTTTGTCCGGTGAAAAAGATTCAACTTTTCTTGGAAGATAGAATACTTTGTTTATAGGAGGAATTGCTTCAAGAGGAAATTTCAAATTCTCAATAAGATACTTTTTAAACATATCAAGTGGAGTAATAGACAAAGACTTAGGAAAATTTATAACTCTAAAATTAAGTCTTCTACTATGATTTTCCAATTGTTCAATCTTCTTTAAAAAGACTCAGTTACTAAGTGGTTTTGGGTTCCTCAATCTCCAGTTAGGGTGACACCCAGTGGTTCCAAGTCACTCCCCTCCCACATGCTTTCCTTCTCTGTGAGGTAGCTCAAGGGGTCAGGTGAGGATATGTTCAAGTGCTGCCCAGCTGTACACCCACCTGTCCCTCCCGAACCTTGTGCTGACCTTTCTCCATGTCCAACTTAAATCCTAGTGGTCCACTGGTGTGTTGATCCACCAGTTGGAATGGGAGCGATCCTTCCCTCCCCCAAAGTGAGGTGTCGGGTCCTATCCTGTCCATCAGCTGGCTGTAGAATAAACATGTTCCCCTTTCTTCCCTCCCTCCCTCCCTGCTGTAGAATCAATACGTGCCCCCTCCCCCTACCTGCTGTAGAATCAATGCATGACCCCTCCCTGGTGTAGAATCAGTGTGCTTCCTCTGAGAAGCAACATACGCTTTCCTCCCCCCCCAGGGTCTACCTTAATCATTTGGTGGTTGAGCTACTACTTATATACCACTGAAAGGCTTACACAGCGCTGTACATTGTGGCATTTATAAACAGTCCCTACTCGGAAGATCTTACAATTTAACTTGGACAGACAAACATGACATATAGGGTTGGGGATGCAGAACCCAAGGTGAGAGGAGTTAGGAGTCAAAAGCACTCTCGAAAAGTTGGGCTTTTAACTGGGCCTTGAACACTGCCAGAGATGGAGCCTGCCCTAGGGATTCGGGTAGCTTGTTCCAAGCATACGGCACAGCAAGGCAGAAGGGACGGAGTCAAGAGTTGGCAATTGAGAAGGGCACAGATAGGAGGGACTTACCAGATGAGCGGAGCTCATGGGAGGGGTGTCATAGGGGGAGATAAGTGATGAGAGATAGTGAGGGGCAGCTGAGTGAGTGCATTTGTAGGTCAGTAAGAGGAGTTTGAATTGTATTCGTAAATGGAAGTGAAGTGACTTTAGGAGAGGGGTAATGAGAGTAAAGTGACTCCCGGAATATGAGTCATGCAGATGAATTCCTGCAGCAAATCACGAGACTTGAAGCAGTCTAGCAAATTGCTAATGGAACTTTCGGCAGCCATTTTTCAGCGAGACTACGCGCATAAGAGGATTGCTCCTGCCTCGACTCACCTCCTGGACCACCAGTGATTAAGGTAGGCCTGGGGAAAGTCTTATGCCAATTTTTTGAGGGAGGGTGCACGCAATGATTCTACAGCAGGGAGGGAGGGATCGCTCCCATCCCGGCTTGGTTCACCACACCCCTGAACCACCAGGATTTAAGGTGGACCCAGATATAAACAGAGACTGCCATTTTTTTGGCCCCCAAATCTTGGTTTATATTCAAATATATACAGTACCAAATTTTTATGGGAAGGTCATTGCCTCTTTTTTTTTTTTTTTCCCCTCCCAACAGTCTCTGGCGTATCCTGCTGACTTTATTTCTTATCCTGACTACATCTAATATGGGTTTTGTTTAGGCTGCTTCCAGTTATTCTTTTCAGCAAGTTCCTGCAATTATCTTGATGACGTCGGATACAATCCTGTGGAACATATTTAACGGGGGTAAAAAGGTTCTGTCTATTCGTCCACAAGATTGGTTGGTTGAGTTTGTTTCATTGCCTGGCTTCTCTGTTTAATGGTCCCATGACCTGAGCGGTTTCTTCAGCTCTCTTATAGGGCAGTAGAAGGATGTGGTTTACTTTGATTTCATATGCCTGTTTACACTCTTGAACACCCATTTTGAGTACCTTTCTGTGGTAACGACAGATGGTACCTATTTTCAAGACTCTCTGCTATGACTTGGGGTGGGGGGGGCTTTGTTCCCTCCCTTTTGGTGCCTCTTGCTGCCTTATAAACATCTCATTCAAACAACTTCTGCTAACGCATAGTTCCAGCAACCTCCTGTGCTGGTTGGTGGTTTCTGTGCCTATTTATTTTGCTCGTTCTCCCAAAAGGAGCCCAGAACGGGCTACAAGAATACATTCATAGTATGGGTAGGACAGATTTTAGTGAGAAATACAGACTTTACAGTATGTACAAAGGGGTTTAGATTACAGCATTTGCAGTATAGATATAACATGCAGACTTAAAAATACAGACAGTGGACATTAGATAGAGTGTGAGCCCACCAGGACAGAGAGAGAAAAGTTTTTCTGTAACTGCTCCAATGACTTGGAATTCTCTTCCTTTATATATAAGACTCGAACAAGATTTGCAGAAATTTAAGAGTAGTTTAAAGTGCCTTCTTTTTAAAGAAGCCTTTAACTGAAAATATAAAGTCCATTTAAGAGGTAATACTTTACAATTTCTGCCATCTCCAAAACTAGATTTCTAATAGCTCTCTTATTCGACCCCACTTCTGCCAGCAATCCTCTTCTTCTTACCCTCCTAATGTACTTCCCTTATATGTACTTTTTCTTCAAAAATTGTATTTCCTCCCCTCTTTCCTATCGTTTCCCGTGGTTTTAAAAGCAATTACCCATGTAGGTCTGATCAATGTATTATGTATAAGTGATTTCTCTAAAATCATATTTTTATCTTTTGTACAACGCTTTGTAATTTGGAAAAGCGGTTAATCAAATAATATGAATAAACTTGAAACTTGAATGTAAACCAGACTATAAGTGGTATATAAAATGCTTAAATAAATAAACACATCCCTCTCTTGCCCCCCACCCCTTATGTATGGTGCCATCTCTTTCAGCCCCCACACACACCCCTTATCCCTTCGTCTCTCCCTCATCTTTCTGTTCCACACACTCACACACCTATTGCTAACATGTCACTCATGCCACCCCTCCCCCAAACACACACACAGCTACCATGTTCCTTAGAGCCAGCCTATCCCTTTCTCTTTTTCTTCATTGGCTAACACTTTATTTTCTTCCCATTTATCCCTCCAGCATAACTATTTTTTTTTCCTTTTAGCGCCTTCCAGTGGCAGCATTTGTTCTCCCTCTCCTCACAGGCAATTTTCAAGCAGTTCCCTCCATCTTTACCTGTTCTGCAGTGCACAGGAATTCTTCTTGGGCAGTCAGAGGGAGCATTTTTGTCAGCATCACTAGTTGGGGCAAGATCAGAGAGGCTTTGTGAGGACTTCAGCATCAGCGAGGAAAGAGCCTTTTCTGTCATCTTGCAACTGGGGCAGGACTGGAGGCTATCTGAGGGCAGCTATGAGGAGGGATCCTTTTTACCAGTATTGGTAGCTGGGGCAGGATCAGACACTATGTGAGGGCATTAGCAGCAGTGAAGAGGCAGCCTTTTTGTCGCTTGAGGCAGAACCTGAGATTCTGTGAAGGGAGCCTTTCTACCGTGTCGGTACAAGAAAGCTCTACAGTGGTGAATAAGTCTCAGTAACAGGCTGTGGAGCATTTATTGGGAGAGAGCAGAATCTTGCACAGCATACTGGCTGAGAAGTAATGTACCTACTATATTAACCTAGCCCTTCACCAGAAGGTACTATTTAGAGGCCCTCGGTATGTTTATCATAATCACAAAAGTAAAATAAAACAGTTTCTTGATCATGTCTCTTTAGCTATAAATGACAATACTGTATTATTATTAAAACTTAGCCAAAAGGAAAGATTTATAAACTATAAAGAGTTTTATCCCAGGACAAGCAGGCAGCATATTCTTAACGCATGGGTGACGTCACAGACGGAGCCCCGGTACGGACACTTTTAACTAGAAAGTTCTAGTTGGCCGCACCGCGCATGCGCGAGTGCCTTCCCGCCCGACGGAGGAGTGCGTGGTCCCCAGATTCTTCATTTCCGCAGAGCAAAGAAGACGCATGTGTTTTCAACGGCTGTTGAAAAATCTGATTTTTGCCTTCCCGCTCGCGAAATTCTCTTCTTTTTGTTCTTTTTCCCTTCGGGTTTCTTTTCCGTTCAAAAAAAAAACAAAAACTTTTGCTTTTTCTTTTTTCTTTATTCTTCAGGCCGGCCCCGGTGGGGCCTGTTGCCACCATACAGGCCTCCGGTTTTGATTTTGCGGAGGCTGTGTTTCCCTTCATGCCCCCTCAGCCGGGCTTTAAGAAGTGCCAGCGGTGTGCACGCCCGATCTCTCTCACCGACCCGCACAATTGGTGCCTACATTGCCTGGGTCCAGAGCATCGGGCTGACACCTGCACCCGCTGTGCTACTCTTAAAAAACGTACATTAAAAAATAGACAGATCCAACAGAATATCCTTTTCGGTACCGGATCTGCCATGGAATCGGCCGTGCCGTCGACGGCACCGCAAAAGTCGGCACCGACTACTTCGATGCCTGATCCTTCCTCGGGGTCGCTAGCACCAGGTAAGCCGGCTAAGAAGCCTTCCACTTCCCTTGAGCGCCCGCCTGCCACAGCGGCGACGCCGGTCCTCCCGACATCACGCCGACCCCGCAAACGCTCCGCCACGATTTCGGTGAGTGCCTCGTCATCGGCCTCCTCATCGCCGGGGCATGGAGCGGCACCTATGGTACCGAAAAAGAAAAAAGCGGTACCGGTGCCTCCTCTGGACGATCGCATTGCGGCCATACTCCAAAGCCAATTGCAGGAGCAACTTCAGCAGCAACTCCAACACCTGTTGCCAGCAATGTTGGCCCCACTCCTTCCGGTACCGGACCGGCCCGAGCCTCGCACCATACCACCGGTGTCGACCCCATCGGTACCGTTGAACACGTCCATGCCGGTGCTCGCGGCTGAACCACTCAATCCTCCTGTGCAACCACGCTCTGATGCTGACCCTCCCCAACATGAAGACCGACACCGGTCCCACCGGGACCGGCACCGGTCTTCCTTCCCCGGTACCATCTCGATGCGCTCTGGCAAATCTCTCTCTAAGACTCGCCACGCTGAGCCATCCATACCACCGTCCCGTCCTGCACACACCGACGTCAGGGACCCGGACTTATGGGAAGAATCCCCACCCGGTACCGATGATGAGGCTTCATCAACGGACGAGGAACCCTCGATGGTCGATACCGGTTCCAAACCTGAACAGTCCTCATTCACTAAATTTCTAAGGGAGATGTCGACAGCTCTTTCTATCCCATTGGAATCCGACTCTAAGAAGTCCCAGGCTTTCCTCGACGCCTTAGACTTCGAACAACCCCCCCAAAGAATTTTTGAAGTTACCCGTCCACGACATCTTAAGGGAAACTTTTTACAAAAATTGGGAAAACCCTCTCACGGTACCGGGAGCCCCTCGAAAACTGAATAGTTTGTACAGGGTCATTCCTATCCCGGGGTTCGACAAACCTCAACTACCCCATGAATCTCTTCTAGTGGAGTCCACCAGGGCTCCAGTGTTTATGCCTCCACCCCTCCTGGCAGAGAGGGCAGAACGATGGATAAATTTGGCAAGCGCCTTTATCAAAATTCAATGCTTGCCAACAGGGCTAATAATTACACCTTCCACTTCTCCTTCTACATGAAGCATCTGGTGCAACAACTCTCCTCCTTACAAAAATACATCCCTGAACGTAAGGTTCCTGTTTTTCAACAACAAATTTCCAGTCTACTCCAACTCCGGAAATTCATGGTGCGCTCCATTTATGACTCTTTTGAGTTGACCTCTCGAGCATCTGCCATGGCTGTTGCCACGAGGCGCCTGGCCTGGCTGAGAGTTTCTGACCTCGACATTAATCACCAAGACCGCCTGGCTAACGCACCTTGTCTTGGTGATGAACTCTTCGGGGAGTCCCTGGACTCAACCACCCAGAAACTCTCGGCACATGAGACCAGGTGGGATACTCTGATAAAACCTAAGAAGAAGACTCCACCTGCTCGCCCCTACAGACAGCAGTCTTCCTACCAACGCAGGTTCTCGGCCAGACCTCTCAACCCGCCTCAACAACAGCCTCGCCGGCCTCGGCAACAACATCAAACTCAGGCTCGCTCACAGTCTCACCAACCTGCCAAGCCTCTCCCTCCGTCAAAGCCATCTCAGCCCTTTTGACTCTTTTCTCCAGGGCATAGCCAGTCTCCCACCATCATTGCCTCTTCCTCAGCCGATCGGAGGATGCCTTCAACTCTTCCTCAGCCGTTGGGAGGTCATCACATCAGACCTGTGGGTCCTCAACATCATTCGCCACGGCTACTCTCTAAACTTCCAGACTCTTCCACCAGACAATCCTCCCATAGAGTCTGTTTCTCACTCCTCCCAATCCCTTCTCCTCCTGAAGGAGGTTCAATCCCTCCTTCTTCTCAATGCCATCGAAGAGGTACCCCCAGCCCAAAGGGGTCAGGGATTCTACTCCCGCTACTTCCTGGTTCCCAAGAAGACAGGAGACCTCCGTCCCATCCTCGATCTCCGGGACCTCAACAAGTGTCTGGTCAAGGAAAAGTTCAGAATGCTCTCCCTTGCCACGCTTTACCCTCTTCTCTCTCAACGCGACTGGCTATGTTCTCTAGACCTCAAAGAGGCCTACACTCACATTCCAATCCATCTGACTTCACGTCGCTACCTTCGATTTCAGGTACAGCACCGTCACTATCAGTACAAAGTGCTACCCTTTGGCCTCGCATCATCGCCCAGGGTGTTCACCAAGTGCCTCATTGTGGTGGCGGCCTTTCTCAGGTCCCACAACCTCCAGGTGTTCCCCTACTTGGACGATTGGTTAGTGAAAGCACCTACGTCTCCTCTTGTGCTACAAGCCACTCAGCACACCATCTCCTTCCTCCACCTCCTGGGGTTCGAGATCAACTACCCCAAGTCGCATCTGCTTCCCACACAGCGACTTCAGTTTATTGGAGCCGTCCTCGACACCACTCTGATGAGGGCGTTTCTTCCCTCAGACCGCCAACGGACCCTGCTCCACCTCTGCCGTCAGGTGCTCCTTCGTCGCTCCATTCCAGCTCGGCAAATGATGGTCCTCCTGGGCCACATGGCCTCGACGGTCCATGTGCTTCCTCTGGCGCGACTCCACCTCAGGACACCTCAATGGACGCTGGCCAACCAATGGTCACAGACCACGGATCCTCTTTCTCATCCCATCTCTGTGACATCGTCTCTTCAGCAATCTCTTCACTGGTGGTTGAACTCCTCCAATCTTTCCAGGGGTCTACTCTTTCATCTACCCCCTCACTCCATGATCATAACCACAGATGCCTCCCCCTATGCATGGGGAGCTCACCTGGGAGATCTTCGCACCCAGGGACTCTGGACCCATCAGGAGCGTCAGCATCACATCAACTTCCTGGAACTCAGGGCCATGTTTTATGCTCTCAAGGCCTTCCAGCACCTTCTCTACCCTCAGGTTCTTCTCCTGTGCACAGACAACCAAGTCGCCATGTACTAAGTAAACAAGCAAGGCGGCACCGGATCTCCCCTCCTCTGTCAGGAGGCCATCCGCATCTGGACCTGGGCCACGGCCCACAGTCTCTTCCTCAAGGCTGTCTATATCCAAGGCGAACAGAACTCCCTGGCCGACAATCTCAGCCGCATTCTTCAACCTCACGAGTGGACTCTGGATCCTCCCACACTCCGCTCCATCTTTGCTCGCTGGGGCACTCCTCAGGTGGACCTCTTTGCAGCTCCTCACAACCATCAGCTGCCCCAGTTCTGTTCCAGACTCTTCTCTCCTCATCGTCTGGCCCCGGATGCATTCCTGCTCGACTGGACGGATCGGTTCCTCTCTGCCTTTCCTCCACTGCCTCTGATGTTGCGGACGTTATTCAAACTCCGCAGGGACAGAGCCACCGTGATTCTCATCGCTCCTCAGTGGCCTCGCCAACACTGGTTCTCCCTCCTGCTCCAGCTCAGCTCCAGGGAGCCCATTCCTCTTCCTGTGTTTCCTACTCTACTTACGCAGCAGCATCAGTCTCTACTACATCTCAATCTGTCCTCGCTCCACCTGACAGCTTGGTTTCTCTCGGGCTGACCTCTCCAGAGAATCTGTCTCAGCCTGTCCGTCGCATTTTGAATGCCTCCAGGAAACCGGCCACCCTCCAATGTTACCATCAGAAGTGAACCAGGTTCTCCTCTTGGTGTCTACTGCATCACCACGATCCCACCTCATTGGCGGTGGAAACTGTACTGGACTATTTGCTCTCTCTATCCGATGCTGGCCTCAAGTCCACCTCAATCAGAGTCCACCTCAGTGCCATCACTGCGTTTCATGAGCCTATCCTCGGAAAACCGCTTACGGCTCATCCCCTGGTTTCCCGGTTCATGAGAGGCCTCTTCAATGTCAAACCACCGCTGAAGCCTCCTCCAGTTGTCTGGGACCTGAATGTGGTTTTATCAGCCCTCATGAAACCTCCGTTTGAGCCTCTTGCCACTACTTCACTCAAATTTCTGACATGGAAGGTGCTTTTCCTCATTGCCATCACCTCTGCCAGGAGGGTTAGTGAGCTGCATGCACTGGTTGCCGACCCACCTTTCACTGTTTTTCACCATGACAAGGTGGTTCTGCGTACCCATCCTAAATTCCTTCCCAAGGTGGTCTCGGACTTCCACCTCAACCAATCCATTGTGTTGCCTGTCTTTTTCCCTAAGCCCCATTCTCATCCTGGGGAACAGGCGTTGCACACGCTGGACTGTAAGCGTGCCCTTGCATACTACCTTGACCGTACCAGGGCTCACCGCTCGTCCCCTCAGCTCTTTTTATCCTTCGACCCTAACCGTCTAGGTCACCCTGTCTCTAAACGGACGCTTTCCAACTGGCTTGCTGCCTGCATTGCGTTCTGTTATGCTCGGGCCGGTCTCTCACTGGAAGGTGCTGTCACGGCTCACAGGGTCAGAGCTATGGCTGCTTCTGTGGCTTTCCTCCGTTCCACGCCCATCGAGGAAATCTGGAAGGCTGCCACTTGGTCCTCAGTTCACACGTTCACTACTCACTACTGTCTGGATGCCTTCTCCAGACGGGATGGACACTTCGGCCAATCTGTGTTACATAATTTATTTTCCTAATGGCCAACCATCCCTCCTCCCTCTCTGTTAGCTTAGAGGTCACCCATGCGTTAAGAATATGCTGCCTGCTTGTCCTGGGATAAAGCACAGTTACTTACCGTAACAGGTGTTATCCAGGGACAGCAGGCAGATATTCTTACGTCCCACCCACCTCCCCGGGTTGGCTTCTTAGCTGGCTTATCTTAACTGGGGACCACGCACTCCTCCGTCGGGCGGGAAGGCACTCACGCATGCGCGGTGCGGCCAACTAGAACTTTCTAGTTAAAAGTGTCCGTACCGGGGCTCCGTCGGTGACGTCACCCATGCGTTAAGAATATCTGCCTGCTGTCCCTGGATAACACCTGTTACGGTAAGTAACTGTGCTTTACCTCATGCAAAATTGTCATTTCTTTAATAAGACATTAACTATCTTTTCTGCGGCCCTTCAAGTTCCTCCAAATCCAAAATGTGGCCCTGCAAAGGGTTTGAGTTGGAGACCACTGGCATACAGGGTGGACAGTAGATATACAGTATTTGTTCACTTTTATATTTTTTTATTTTACAAGTATTGAATAGGTATAATACAGTATTGAACGATAACAAAGTAAAAGCACAGAATGTTATTCATGACACCTGTAAAATAAATAGAAATAATGAATAAATACTGTATACCTACTTTTGGCCCACCTTGTACAAATTACAACACTTAAAACCTTATTGTGATTATTTGTATGTGTAAGTACTAGCATATACATGTACATATTGAATAAATGTAGAACCTAATTTTAGGGAGCCAAAATAGGCACATTAATCATTTTGAAAGGAAATCAAAACCCGGCTATTCAAAAAACACATCCAGCTATCCTAACTCTCCCCATGCCCTTCCCCCGCCCTCAAAATAACTCCCCCTCAAATTGATACTCATCTTGCATTTTCTCCACAAAGTTTCAACTACGAAACCAGCCCCTAAATTGTTATGATTCTATAACCGGCCAGTTGTCTCCTGATTTCTACTCACATTGTAATTTCTCCTCTGCTCACTACCCATCTTGTAACCTCTCCTCTAAGACTCAACTATGTAACCAGCCCCTAGTGTGTAATTTTTCCTGGAAATGTCCAGTTTTCTTCTGTTGTAATCCGCCTAGAACTGCAAGGTACAGGCGGAATAGAAGTCACTAATGTAATGTAATGTAATTCCCCATTTCAGTCGGGGGGGGGTGCACATTAATGAGCACCAAGATCGTCATTGGGATTTGCACCTGCTCCCAGGATGTCTAGGCTTTGTAAAAGTTCTTGTTTTGGGCACTTCATCCACCTGCCTTCCTTCCTTCCTACACACACATTTCCTAGTGCCATATGATTGCCGGCTCTATAGCTAAATGGGAGAACATAGACATCTAGGTTTCTGAAAGGATAGACATACGCATTTATATCAGATTTATTATTTGAATGTATGATAATCTTATGTTCTATTTATTTCTGTAAGTTGCAAGACTCCTGACTCAGGCTTAGTTGCCAAAACATGGTTTTGTTGAGTCCTATCAACATGTAGATTTGAGATTACCCTATAAATATTTTCTACTTTTATATCATCCGTACCTTGATTGTTGAAGCCTCGCTTTCTTTTTTGCCTTTGCTGCCACATACCTGT
Source organism: Geotrypetes seraphini (assembly GCF_902459505.1). Lineage (NCBI taxonomy): Eukaryota > Metazoa > Chordata > Amphibia > Gymnophiona > Dermophiidae > Geotrypetes > Geotrypetes seraphini. Next base: position 23,285,254 of record NC_047087.1, on the reverse strand, counting down.
GTCTTATCCTGAAATTCCCATATAGCACATGTAAATAGAAATGGAGAAAAATGAAGTCAGATAAAGAGCACATGGCCTAACCATGCCATCTACTATCCCCTCTTCTCCCTTAGAGATCCAACATACTTGTTCCAGGCTTTCTTGTATTCAGATACACTTTTTGTCTCCACCACCTCTACTAGGAGCTCATTCCAAGCACTCACCACCCTTTCTGTGAAAAAGTATTTTCTTTTTTTTTTTTTTTTTGAAGTTTAAAATTTTTTTATTAAACAAAATGAAAACAGTACACCGGCAGTATGCCAACAGCAAATGTACATTGCCCACATGAAACAACAAAACCCCCCCCACCCCCCCCACCGAGTGATACAATATAAGCCTAAAACAAAGGAAGATGCAAAAGAAGAATAAGAAAAGTTTCAAAGTAGACCTCGCCAGAAGCTATATCGAGACCACTGTCGATGAAACAATCCACAGGAATCATTATTTAGAGCAGTCAATTTGGACATTAAGTAAATTTGGTCAACCTTATGTAACAGTTCAGTACGAGAAGGCAAAGAGTCCCGCTTCCAATATGTAGCCACTAAAAGTCTGGCTGCTGTAGCAACCAGGGCCACAAAATGATTCTGATCCACATCCAAACTTCCCAAAGGATAGTTAAGTAAAAATGTTTCCATACGCATTAGGATGGGTAAGCGTAACACATCAATCAGCAGTCGTTGAACCATCTTCCAAAAAGGTACAATCTTAGTACAATCCCACCACACATGCCCAAAGGAGCCCAGACACCCACAGTTGCGCCAACAGTGCCCGTTCCCACAGTGATAGAAACGATGCACCTTTTCAGGCGTGAGGTACCACTGAAATAGCATTTTATACCCCTGCTCCACTAAGGGAGATGCCAAGGAGACTCTCAGCAGTGTACCATAAAGACAATCCCATTGTCGATAATCCAAAGCCCTCCCTAGCAAGAGTTCCCAACGATGTTCATACGTGTGGGCCTGTGGTCGAGTGTATAAAAGAGCCCTATAGAGACGGGAAATAAGGCCTATCCCAGATCCCATCCTAAAAACTTGTAAGAAAGCAGAGTCTGCCCCTTCCCACTCCGGGATCACCCTCTTCACCATAAAATCTCGAAGTTGGACATAGGCGAAAAAGTCAGTCGAGGGGAGATCATATATGGATTGTAAGGCAGCAAAGGGTACCAGTTGTCCACCCACTACCAGCTGACCTAGGACCCTAAGACCCTCCATTTCCCAACGCCGAAAAATCCCTGTATCTTTAGCAGGCAGAAAATCAGGGGCAAATCTAATGGGAGTAGCATAAAAATAGCGCTGACGTGGGAACCAAGCTCGTCGAACCCGGCTCCACGCATGCAAAGTACATTCCATCCCATAAGATGTCTCAGTCTGCAGATCCCGAAGGATATCAAAAGACAGCCAGGGCATTGCTGCTAAAGGGTAAGTAGGTTGTAAGGCCTGTTCTAGTGAGACCCAGCGCTGGGAGGGATATGCCCAATGAAACAGTCCCTGCAATTGGGATGCATAGTAATATGTAGAAAAATCAGGAACACCCATTCCCCCATGTAATCTGTCCCAGTACATACGTTCCCTCCGCACCCTAGGGGGTTTACGTGTCCAGATATAAGCAAAGGCCCGCCTTTGTAGCCTAAGCAAGAACCGTTTAGGAATTGAGAGAGGTAGGCAGGAGAACAGATACAAAAAACGAGGCAGCACATTCATACGCAAAGCACTAATCCTACCCATCCAAGACAATCTCAATCCCTCCCATCGGTCCAGATCAGCAAATACAGTTCTTAGCAACGGAGGGTAATTCAATTCAAAAAGGTCAGTAAGTCTTCGAGATATACGCACACCAAGGTATCTAATGGATTTAGCCGCCCATCGAAACGAGAACCTAGTACGTAAGTCCGTCACCAATAAGTCCGGAAGGGAAATGTTGAGCAATTCAGATTTTTCAATGTTAATTTTAAAGCCAGCTACCACACCAAATGTAGTCAAAACACGAAGCGCCTCCGTCAGAGAACGAAGTGGGTGGGTCAAGGTAAACAAAATATCATCAGCATACAATAAAATCTTATGCTCTTCACCACCTACCACAATTCCCCGAATGTCAGCATTCGCACGTATAGAGGCTGCTAAAGGTTCCATGACCAGCGCGAAAATCAGTGGTGACAAAGGGCACCCCTGCCTAGTTCCTCTACGGATCATAAAATTAGCAGTATATCTTCCATTAACTCTTAGACAAGCCTCCGGGGCAGCATATAATAAAGTCACCCAGTGTAGAAAAGCACCCGAAATGCCCATTTTCTTCAAGGCCGCTAACATAAACGGCCAATAAACCCTATCAAAGGCTTTTTCAGCGTCAACTGATAACAGGACTGCCGGAACAGAATTTTGATGGGCCACTCCAATAAGATCTAACACTCTTCGGATATTATCACCAGGTTGCCTCCCTGAAATAAAGCCACATTGATCTCCATGAACTAGGTAAGGCAGAAAGCGTTGTAACCGGACTGCCAAAATACGGGTAAACAGCTTATAATCAACTCCTAACAATGAAATAGGGCGGTAAGACCCACAAAGGAGGGGATCTTTCCCAGGTTTAAGAAGAAGGGAGACCGCCGCCTGACGAAACGAATACGGCAGACAATCCCCCTCCAAAAAAGAATTAAACAATCTAGTCAGAGGATTGACTATATGGGCCTCCATTTTCTTATAAAACAGGGGGGAAAAGCCATCAACACCCGGTGCCTTGGAAGCAGCCAGATGACGTATGGCAGCCACCACCTCAGCGGGTTGAATAGGGGAAGAGAGCCACTCCGCATCAACCTCCGCCAAACAAGGCAAGGTAACGTTAGATAGAAAAGCCTCAATCTCCCCCTCCGTGGATTCAATTTCCGGAGTGTACAGAGTCTGATAGAAGGATAAAAAAGCCTGATGGATGTCCCCATCATCCACACAAAGCTAACCCGAATCATTACGAATCCGAGTTATGGAGTGTTGTGCTTGAGTTTGCTTGATCTGTGCAGCTAACAAGCGGCCTGCCCTACCACCCCATTCAAAAAACTGTTGTTTCCGCCTCTGCAGGGCCCAAGCCATGCCCTCTAAATCAAGTTCTTGTAAATCTCTCCGGCACTCCGTCAACGCAACCCCCCCAGCCACCGACGGGGCTCTCTTGTGAGCATTCTCTAGGCGTCGAAGGCGAGACACTAATTCTAATCTGCGTGCCACTCGACATTGATTTCTGTACGACCCCCTCGAGATACAACAACCCCTAAGGGTAGCTTTAAAACTTTCCCAAAGAATTGCAACATTAATGCCAGCTATGTCGTTGAATGCAAAAAATTCCTCGACATCAGTCTCTAAAAGAGTCAAGGTATTGGGATCTTTTAACAAAGAGTCATTCATACGCCACAAGCGACGGCCGCCTCTAACCTGTCCAATCTGTAACTCCAGGGTCAAAGGAGCATGATCTGACCACACCCGGGGCTCAATACTGGAGGCCAGGGCTCGAGGCAAAGCAATACGAGGTAGCATCCACATATCAATTCTAGTATAGGAATTATGTTTCGATGAATAAAATGTGTAATCTCGCGTGCCTGGATGTAAATAACGCCACACATCTATCAAATCATGCCTACGCAAGAAGCGCAGCAAAGCTCTTCTGTCGCCTCTAGCGTAGCGGATGGATGAATTTGAATTATCCTCCTGAGGATAGCAAGTAAGGTTAAAATCTCCACCCACAAGGAGTGTACCTTCTACATGATCTAACAGCACACGTTCTAACAACGTAAAGAAGGCCCCCTGACCAGCGTTTGGGGCATAGACATTCAGCAAACTATACAAGGTGCCATCCAACTCAGCCTTGACCAATATGTAGCGGCCCTCAACATCCCGCACCACCTCTCTCAACACCACCTGGACACGTTTATGTATTAAGATGCCCACCCCCTGGGTCTTTTTCCGAACCTTATTAGAAGAAAGGAAAACGTGTGGGTAGTTGTGGTGTGTAAGCAATTTCTCATAATGAGATTGAAAATGGGTCTCCTGAATAAATCCAACCGCACTATTCAGGCGGCTCATTTCTTTAAATAACAAGCGTCGTTTTTGTGGAGAATTCAGTCCATGTACATTATAAGATAGCAAAGTGAGTTTATCCATTTGTACCAGAAAAGAAAAAGCACAGCATTACCAAATCAACCATTAGTTCCAAAGCAGCCAAATCAACCAACCCCTGCAATCGTAACCTTAAGAGAAACATTATACAAACACTCTTCCCTACAATCATACAAGAAAGCACTCGGTCACCACTTTTCCCAGCACCACCACCCCCCCCTCCCCCCAACCCCCCAACAATACCCCACATGGTCCAGCCACCGAAGCACCTGGTAACCATGGTACAGGAAGTGTAGAGAAACAGTTCACAAAGGGACCCCCAGAACAAGCCCTATAAACAATCTTCGCGACAGATGTCGCTCAGCAAAGAGAAGAAAAAACAGTCACAGCACAAAATTTCTTAATCACAGTGCACAAATATAAATGTTCAAGTGGGTGAGGGGGCAGCTGTCTCCAAAGGGCGACGAGCTGCAGCCGATCTAGCCACTCTCTGCCATCCCAGCCCTCTTCCTGATTTGGGCACAGGAGACCTCTGAGGAAGTGGTGCCATTTCTGAAGCTGCCATCAAACCTGCTTCCACCATTCGAGCCTGAACATCCGCCACAGTTATTGCAGTGTAGGTCTTGCCTGCATGTGTAAAAGCCAGTCCGATGGGATAAATCCATCTATATCGAACACTGCGCTCCTGCAGTATACGGGTGCAGTCTCTATACGTGCGACGGCGGGCCAGGGTTGCTGGAGCTATATCAGGATAGACATCAATGTCCGCTTCTTCCCATTTCACAGTTCCCCCCGAGCGCCTCACCGCCCTAAGCACATGCTCCTTATCCATATAGCGATGGAAACAAGCCACAACATCACGAGGGCGGTTCACATCACGAGGGCCAGGTATGCGGTGTGCCCTATCCAGCAATGGATTACCCACTTCCACAGGCAAGCCAGCAGTCTCTAGTGCCTGTATACATATATGATCAATCACCTCCATACAGCGAGGGTCAGAAACAGTGTCTGGCACACCCCGAAAGCGAAGGTTGCACCGTCTGGAGCGATTCTCCAGATCCTCCAGCTTAAGGGTGCTCACATCAGCCTTTTCCTCCAGCGCTGCAATCCTGCCTCTCAGCTGTGTTATTTCAGAGCCATGTGCTTCCACTGCAACCTCCGTCTCTCCCACCCGATTTCCGATTTCACCCACCTCTCGTTTTAGCTCAGCAACAACAGCATGGATATCAGCTCGAACTGCAGAGATTTCAGATTTCAGTTCTTGGAACCAACCACGCATCTCCAGCTGTAGAGTCGGCAGCGTTGCATCAGCAGGTGGGCCCTCCGCAGCCGCGGCCGGATCGGGTGCCATTTTGGAGCCAGGTTTAAGAGGCCCATTCGGGATCGGTGAGGAGAACGCTTTAATATCCGTTTGTTTTTTTCGCGTCGCCATCGAGACGCAGCAAGGCAGCTTCACAAACAAGCTGAGGGAGGCAGACAGTGCAGGCACGCGAACTCGCGCGAAGATCGCCAAAAACAGCACGGGGGTCCGCGGAGCTATCGCTCTAGGCTGCCATCAGCCACGATGACGTCACTTCCTTTGTGAAAAAGTATTTTCTGAAGTTACTTCTGAATCTATCCCCTTTCACCTTCATTCTATGCGTCCTCATTCCAGAGTTTCTTTCAGTTGAAAGCGACTTGTCTCATGTGCATTTATGTCTCTATCATATCTCCCCTCTCCCGCCTTTCCTCCAAGTATACATATTGAGATCTTTAAGTCTGTCTCCATATGCCTTATGATGAAAACTACTGACCATTTTAGTAGCCTTCCTCTGGACTGAATCCATCCTGTTTATATCTTTTTGAAGGTGTTCAGAATTGTACACAATATTCTAAATGAGGTCTCTCGCCAGAGTCTTATACAGGGGCATCAGTACCTCCTTTTTCCTACTGGCCTTGCCTTTCCCTATGTACCCAACCATCTTTCTAGTTTTCACCATTGGCTTTTCAACTTGTTTGGCCACCTTAAGATCATCACATACCCAAGTCCGCTCCTCTTTTGTGCACAAAAGTTCTTCACCCCCTAAACTGTACCGTTCCCTTGGGTTTTTGTAGCCCAAATGCAAGACCTTGCATTTCTTAGCATTATAAGGGGGTGCTGAAAAGTTCTCAGCCCATCCAAGAAGAGAATCAATGATGTGAAACAATGTAAAAACATAGAATTTTGCTTCTGCAAATTGGCACTTAATGAAAATAACAGCTACAGTGGCAAAATAATGCTCAGAATTTTGGTTGTTTGGGCTGAGAACTTTTCAGCACCCCCTTGTAAAACTTAGCTGCCAAATTTCAGACCATTCTTTAAGGTTCACTAGATCCTTCCTCATGTTATCCACACCATCTGGGATGTCTACTCTATTGCAGATTTTGGTATCATCCGCAAAGAGGCAAATCTTACCAGACAGCCCTTCTGCAATATCGCTTGCAAAAATGTTAAAAAGAACTGAACCTTGAGGCACGCCACTAGTAACATCCGAAATAGAAACATAGAAATGCCGACACTTTGACATGTGTTGCTGCTGTTGAAGATTTAGTCTTTGACGACTGCAGCTGAATGTTGCACATAGCACTTATACTTCCATTCCATTATAAAAAGCTCTATATCAACAGATTGTCTTCTAAAGACTATAGAAGACTGCAAAGATTTACAAAGGGACTTGAACAAACTAAGGGAGTGGGCGAAGAGATGGCAGATGACATTTAATGTCGAGAAATGTAAAGTCTTGCACGTAGGAAACAGAAACCCTAGGTACAGCTACACGATGGAAGGGCTGTCATTCAGTGAGAGTTCCCAAGAAAGGGACTTGGGGGTAATAGTGGACAAGACAATGAAGCCGTTGGCACAGTGTGCAGCGGCTGCTAAGAAAGCAAATAGAATGCTAGGTATAATCAAGAAGGGTATTACAACCAGAACGAAAGAAGTTATCCTGCTGTTGTATCGGGCGATGGTGCGCCCGCATCTGGAGTACTGCGTCCAATATTGGTCGCCGTACCTAAAGAAGGATATGGTGATACTCCTGAGGGTTCAGAAGAGAGCGACAAGCTTGATAAAAGGTATGGAAAACCTTTTATACACTGAAAGATTGGAGAAACTGGGGCTCTTTTCCCTGGAGAAATGGAGACTTAGAGGGGATATGATAGAGACTAACAAAATCATGAAGGGCATAGAGAAAGTGGAGAGGGACAGATTCGTCAAACTTTCGAAAACTACAAGAACGAGAGGGCATTCGGAAAAATTAAGAGGGGACAGATTCAGAACCAATGCTTGGAAGTTCTTCTTCATCCAGAGGGTGGTGGACATCTGGAATGCGCTTCCAGAGGGCGTGATAGGACAGAGTACGGTTTTGGGGTTCAAGAAGGGATTGGATGATTTCCTGAAGGAAAAGGGGATAGAAGGGTATAGATAGAGGATTACTATACAGGTCCTGGACCTAATGGGCCGCTGTGTGTGCGGGCTGCTGGGCATAATGGGCCTCTGGTCAGAGGCATTACTTATGTTCTTAAAGTACTACCGGAAATATAAATGTCCCGACCTAGATGTCTCAATTCCAATTTATACATTCTAAACTCTGCCTTCACATGTCTTATCTAGATTGATTTTTGGGAAATGCAAGTTTGATCATGTGATTCCACTGCTTTATAATCTCCACTGGCTCCCTGTATATTTTAGAATCCAGTTTCAATGTGCCTGTGTCACTTTTAAAATCCTCTGTGGCAGGGGTAGGGAACTCCGGTCCTCGAGAGCCGTATTCCAGTCTGGTTTTCTGGATTTCCCCAATGAATATGCATGAGATCTATTTGCATGCACTACTTTCAATGCATATTCATTGGGGAAATCCTGCTCTGTGGTATTTTTACTCCCCTAGTTCCTTTATCTTGGAACTCTTATAAATTCTCTTTTGCAAGGGGTGATCAACAATTCAAGCTGTCCTGTCCATCTAGTAAAGGTATTAAAAGAATCAAGACTCTTGGTCAATCTCCATCTTTTAAATTGACTTTGGAACGACCTTCTACTTCGCTTAAGAAGTTCTGGCTCCCTTCCCTTTTTTCGTAAGTCTCTGAAAACCATTCTGTTTTGGAAACTAATCTTTCTTGATAATTCTCTCTATGCCCTTATTGGCCTAACTTAATCATTGTAAACTGAGTCGAGCTTTCCTGGATTGAAGTCTCGGTATACAAAACTAAGCATTAGATTAGATTAGATCTTCTACCACTGCTGTCAATATCTGTCCCAAGCACAACTATATTTCATTGCGGTTCTAGAAACTAAGAAAGGATCCCCCTTGCTAGGAGCAGTGGAACTTACTTCTGCCTGCTGGTGGGGTGGGAAAGTGTTCCTCCCTTCCCTCCTCCAAAGCTTCCTAGTTGCCAATGTCATGTGTGGCAGTTCCCTGTGCCGTTTTGGATCGAGTCTTTTAAGTTCATTAGTACTGTATAAGAAGCCTGGAGTCATTCTTTTAGATACACATTGTCTCGGCGCCATCTACTGAATTACAAGTTCATCCCCTGGGTCCAAAGATAAAAGTAAAAGGACTCTATATTAGGCTTGGATTTACCTTATGATTGTTCCTAATACATTACGTTTGTTTGTTTGTTGAGTTTTCCTTTTTCCTGTGTAGTAAAATCTTAATAGGGCCATGATCCTAGTGCTACCCCTCCCTCCCCCCCACACACACAAATTCTGCTGCCTAAATTATGTTGTGGGATACACTTATATTCATGGATCTATAAGTTGAACCTATTTTAACATAACATAACATTGTGTTTGTTGACCGCGTAACCATTAGTTCAACGCGGTTTACAAAAAATTACTAATGAAAATCATAATAAATGGGATGAAGAAAGCTAATTGGTCAAGTATTTAGAAAATAGATAGGTTTTCAATTGAGATCTAAAATCTTTATAAGAGTGAGCTGCAAGCAACAAAGCTCGGAACTCCTTATGGAGGGCCGCCTGGGATGCCAAAGTGTGATTGAGAAATTTTATACTTTTACAACCCTGGATTGAAGGAGAATTAAACAAAGAATGGGTTTTTCTACTATATCTGTATGAAGCCAAGGAAAATCTGTAAAGCAAGTAATGAGGGGCTGTGGCGTAAAGAACCTTGTAACAGAAGCACACGAGCCTCCACAGGCAGCCAGTTCAACTCACAGTAAAAAGGTGTTCTTTACTAATACAAGTCTTGCTAGTTCTTTCTTAGTAATTGTCAGATAAATAATATTACAATAATCAAGAAGACAGTAAAAGTGATTGAACCAATAATCTAAAAGCAGCAAATTCAAAATAAGATCTAATAGTTTGTAGTTTCCAAAGAGTAAAATAGCTTTTACGCACTACAGCATCTATCTGAGTTTTCATAGTAGGCAGTATATACTGTGGTACCTTGTTTACGAGCATAATTCGGTGCAGAAGCATGCTTGTAAACCAAAATACTCGTATATCAAAGCAAGTTTCCCCATACGAACTAAGGGAAACTCGCTTGATTCGTTCCCACCCACCCCCATCCCCCGAGGCCAGCAGCGCTGCTCTATCCCCCCACGAGAACCAGCATTGCTCCCCCCCGAGTGTGATCCTGCACCCTCCCCCCCCTCCGCGATCCAGCACCCCCTGCCGCGATTCGGCACCCCCCCCCCCCCTGCCGCAATCTGAAGTCCCCCCAGACCCACCCAAACAGGCTTCTTACTTCCATCTCGGAGATCTTGGAGAGAGCATGAACTCACAGGCCTTGAGCATGCACAGATGCTCAAGGCCCAGCAAAGAAGAGGAGGCCGATCTTTGGGCATCGGCACCAACGCACAGGACATGCCGGTGCCGAGGCTGAGATGGAAGTAAGAAGCCTGTTCGGGTGGGTCTGGGAGGACTTCAGATTTTTTTTGGGGGGGGGTGCCGGATCGCGGGGAGCGCCGCTCACAAATCGAGTTACGATCGGTTTCCAAGGTGCCGATTTTGCAAATGTTTTGCTCTCTTGCAAAACACTCGCAAACCGGTGCACTCGTAAACCGAGGTACCACTGTACTTCTATAAAATCCTCCCCCCACCCCAAATAGCTGCTACATAGTTGCATCTGCTTCAGGGCAGGTTTGTACAACTGTACATGCCATTGGAAATGAAGCCTGTATTTTATAAGTACCTGTCCCACTCTCATTCTGTCCATTCCCTGCCCCTGGGAATAGCTGCAGATATATCACAAAAGGTAAACTCTGTGTTTTCTGAGCATCTCCTTTTTTGCTTATGTATGTTGGGACCTTACTTTGAATTTTCTACTTTTAAGCTACTGGTTCAATCACTTTTACTGAGTCTCCTTGACTACTGTAATATCATTTACTTATCAGTCACTAAGAAAGAGTTATCAAGACTATCATTAATTCAAAATACAGCCGTTAGACTGATTTACGGACTGAAAAAATATGATCATGTAACTCCGTTTTATTATGAACTTCATTGGTTGCTTATGGAGGCTGGGATTTTGTTCAAGCTGGGCTGTTTTTCTTATAAGGTTCTTTATGGCTCAGCCCCAATTTATCTGATTAATAGCTTCATTATAGCTACACATAACAATAGTAGAAAAACACACACTTTGTTCAATTTCCCTCCTGTAAAAGGTTGTAAAAGTAAGAAATTCCTCAGTCATGTCCTAGCATTCTCATGAAAAGGAATTTCATTCATTGCTGATTCTTACAAATATTTTAGGAAGAAGTTGAAAACCTATTTTTTCCTTAAATATTTGACTAATTAATCCATTCTTTCTATGTAATATGTTATAAGAACATAAGAAGTTGCCTCCGCTGAGGCAGACCAGAGGTCCATCTTGCCCAGCGGTCCGCACCCGCGGTGGCCCATCAGGCTTAATTGCCTGAATAGTGCCCCTGACTAATTTTGTAACTGACTAATTTTTTGTAAACCGCATAGAACTTTTGGTAATGCGGTTAACAAGTACATTGTAATGTAATGTATAACTATCTCATTAAGTATATGTTTAAATCTGTTTTATTCATTTTCACATCAAAGATCAGAAACACTTTAATAAAGGAAACTAAATATACTCAAAGAAATTATTATCAAATCACAAATTCCTAGTACAATGATCATAGTCCACATTGGAAGAGAGTAAAGCCATACACAATCAAGGGGAGTTGAATTAAAGGAAAACTATACTCGGTCATATTAACATATGCCTCAAAATATACAGGGTTCTTTTGGTTAATTACATTAAGGCCTAAGTAGTTGGAATTATAGAGGGGTCGGGAGCCTTAATGGCAGCCTTTCCTTCCAAGAAAAATTGCAATTGTTCTGGGTCATAAAAGATATACTTATTTGCTTGATAGGTAATACAGCATTTACAAGGAAACCTAAATTGAAAGGTTGCTCCCAAGGCCAAAACTGGCTGACGAAATGTCAAAAATTTTTTGCGTCTAAGCTGCGTCCACTTTGAAACATCAGGAAAAATTGCAATTTTGTGATTGTAGAATTCAACATTTTCAGTTCTATAAAAAAGACGAAGAAGAGCTTCTTTATCGTGTAAGAAAACGAAAGTCACTAACAAAGTAGCTCTCGCTGAAATTTCAATCCGTGAGGATTCCAACATCCCAGTGAGGTCTAATTCTCCGGGATGAGTAGTTGACTTATCCTTATCCTCTTCGACTATATTAAGATAGTATAATTTTTGCAATGGTGGCATATTGGTCTCTGAAAATTTTAGAACTGAAGTCAGAAAAGAATGAAAAAGTTCTCTAGGAGATAATATTCTGGATACAGGAAAATTAAGAAATCTCAGGATCAAATTTCTATTGGCATTTTCTAAATCTCATTAAGAATATAAAATGCTGCCTTTGTTGGAAAGCTAGATTAATAACAATTACCAGTATCAAATTGTTCTTTTATTTTTGTTTGATTTAGGGATCCGCCTGTGAAGAAAAGGAAGATGGAAGAATTGGTGCAAAGTACGCAGCATTTGGCACAAGCAGGGGGATTATCTACCCATGAGCTGTTCAGCAGCACAACTGCTCAGGGCCTGGGGTCATCGGAGCTCACACCAGTGGCTGCATTAGAAGGCAGCAGCAGTAGTAACATCACTGAACAAATTCTCATCCAACCAAAACACAGCCACAAGTTGTTGCTCCCAAAGCCTAAAATGGCTTTGGTCAAGCTTCCTGTCATGCAGTTTGCCCATGTACCTATCATTGTGTCTGTTGCCGATTATTCTCTCAAGCCTATCGTCGTTACTGTTGCTAATCAAGGCTCTGTTATGAACCCGGTTCATGTACTTCCTCAAACTATAGGAACTCTTATGCCCTCATTAGATACGGAGACATTTGGGGTGAAGAATACCAAGCCCCTCGTAAAAATAGCAAATTCAAGTCCTATAGATCTGTCTAACACATGTGTACAAGTAAATGTGGATAAAGCTGTATGTGAGAACATCTTGCAAGAGAACGTATGCCACACAAATAGAATTGCATCAAATGTGCAGACTGATTTACCATACGTTTCACAGAATTTGGTACCCGAACTTTGGCCTATCAGCGAGCCTCCAGTATCATCCTGTTCTCAGACAGACCTCACGTTCAGTGCTCAGGTTTCATTACCCATCAGTGTTGAGACTCAGACTTGGCTGCCAGATTCCAAGGCGATGTCGTCTATCGCTGCTCAGACCGACGTTTTTGGCAATGCCTGTTGCCCGTTGTACGCCGTCTCTAGGGAGACTCAGACCAATGAAACCCCAATGTTTACAGACCACCGAGTACAAGTGGACCAAGCTGTGATGTGTAGTGACTTTTTTAGCAATATTCATCCATCGTACACTGTGTCGACACAAACAAGCCTAGGAGAGAATGCTCTCATTACTGAAAGCATGGACCAAAGACTGCTGGTTGAAAATGACATTAAGGTGTTAAATGAAGAGACACTGAAATCAGCTCCTTTTCTTTGCTTCAATAGCCAGAACAGTATACTGCCACAGCAGAACATGACAGATAATCAGACTCAAACAATGGACCTGTTAAATGATCTAGCAAATATCTTATCGGCTAACTCGCCCAGCCAGGCACTGGATAATCATGGTCTTTTGTCTGAGGCTAATGGTGGTGCAGAAGGACACCTATCAGCGGTCTCAGCACAGAGTACGGGCATTGATTTTGACATTGATGAGTTTCTCTCGGCTTCCAATATTCAGACTCAGACAGAAGAAACTGAGCTAGGCAACATGAACTGTGAATCCCTAGACAATGAAACACAGACAGACTCTTTATTTTCTGACGGTGCCGCTCAGCCATACAGTGGTAGAGGGAATCCCAACTTCCTGGGTATGGAGATGTTCGATACTCAGACTCAGACCGACTTGAATGTCTTCTTTGCAAGTGGTGCTCATTTGCCTTTAGGAAGTATTCTCAAGCAGTCCAGCTTTTCCATGAGCACAGATTCCTCTGATACAGAAACTCAAACAGAAATGCCTTCCACAGCCAAAAGCGGTCCTAGCCACAGTCTGGAAAGCCAAGTTCAGCTTAATAGTGCTGAAACGCAGACAATGGCTAGTGGCTTTGAAACACTTGGAAACTTGTTCCTCACTAGCAATGAGACGCAGACGGCTATGGATGACTTCCTGATGGCTGATTTAGCATGGAACACCATGGACTCTCAGTTCAGTTCTGTAGAGACACAGACAAGTGACGAGCTGTTCTCTTTGTTTCAGACCTCTGACAAATCAAGCAGCTGAACGTCTTGGAATGTAATAGAGTCCCAAAGAATGAATTCCAAGTGACTTGGAATTAAAATGTTCGTGGTAAAAGCAGTGATCTGTGTCTTATGAGCCATGACACGTTTGACTCTTATACACAGACAAGATACAAACACCTATAACTTGAGTTTTGCTTTAACGAAAGTAAAAGTTTTATAAGTATTGAGCGATTGCAAAGGTTACCTCAGAAGAGGAATGCATGTTTGTATATAGGGTTGATGTAAATGCTTGTTTTGGGGTGTTTTGGTGGGGGGATTGAGCTGTCAAGTTGGCTTAAGCACTTTCTTTTGTTATGAAATATTTATTTTTTTCATTATGCTAAATTAATATATGAATGACAGACATTTACTTTGTTTTATTGACTTGAAGGATTTTGGGCTTTGGAAAAACGTAACATTCCTCTATATTTAAAAGAACCAATAGGAGACTCATTTATGCAAGTAAGAGCAGTGAAAAGTGAACCAATTTTAGCTTAATCCAGATGACTGATTCTCTTATATGGTCTCGTAATTCCATCCATCCAATCGTGGTGGTTCTTTAATTTGTACAAACCAAACAGAAATGCAGTAAAAATGAATTCACAACTGTGAGCTGCACCAATGATTATAGACCAAAGTTTAGTCACCTTTTGACCAACTTTTATTTGTAAGCGGTTCAGAGGCGACTCTCGGCAGCTGTATGCAAAAGCAGGGATTGGAAACTGAATATCCTTATTGCCGACTGCAGTTAAAACAGCACTGGCCTAGTGGTCATGCCTGGCCTGAGAGCCCTGTGCTCTTCTGTTGCTAGCTTAATCAGCCCAAGACTTTTTGTGTGTGCTGCTGTCTTGTCGTTCACATGACAGAAGTAATGTAAATCTGTTACAAACCTTGTGAGCTCAGCTTCAGCCTTGAGTTTTTTAGGCAATCAGTATGAAGTAGAAAAGTATGCCTTATCTGGCGGTGGTGTCCATTTAGCTGTGACTTTGTATCAACAGGGAAGACCTGGATTTTACTGTTTGAGACCTGTCAAATATGATACTCGGTTTTCCTTGATCACGTCATTCTGTTTACAACTGTTGGGGGTATCTGGTTTTTTTTCAGTATTTAGTAGAGAACACATTTATTTTATTCTATGTCAAAATAAGCTACTGTGCTTTTTAAATGGAAAAGGCATTTAAAGGGAGTTGACATGGCTGAAGGACTCTTTTTTTGCACTGTTATGAAACTTAAAAACCCATTTGCAGAGCACAGGTTGGGATCCTGTACAGGCCAGGATATCTTTCATTGGGCCAGCTTGACAGTTGCCCAGAAAGCATCTGTGTAGATCATCTTTGGATAATTGTCAGGTTAATAAAAAGTTTATTGTAGGACCAAAACACTTAACTTCTTGGATTTTAAGCTCTGTGGTCCAGAATGAGACCAAACACATGGATGGTGTCTTTGCTATGCAATGTTTAAAATGAGTGATCCAGAAAATCCAAGTAAGATGAATCACAATTGACATGATAAACTTTACAAAGAAGCTCGTCAACATCACCACCGCCCTTCCTTAGTCAGGATTTATTTTTCCCCAAACCATGTAAACAGTTTGCAGTCAGACTATATGACATACGTTAGAATGGTAGTGTCATAGTTGTAGCTTGAGTGTTAGACTTGTGTGCAAAGGTTTAAGCATACCTGGACAAATTGGATGGTCAAGAAAGCTGAAATCTCCTCTACATAGTACAGGTACACAATCTCTTATCCAAAATCCTTGGGACCAGATGCATTTTGGATTTTTGAACTTTTGGGATTTTGAAATAGTGGTCAGGAAGGATAGGAGCTTTGTAAAAATATTTCACAGGTTGGCAGTAATAATTGGTAAATATTGTTCATTTTTTCTGCTTTTCACTGTTACCCACAGGGGAATCTGCTGCTCTTTTGGACTTGGTGTCTGTCACTTTAGGACATGCTTGGCATCAATTGTGAGCATACCTTCTTGAGAAAAATTTTGGTTTTCTGAACCTTTTGGTTTTTAGAATTTCAGATAAGAGATTGTGTACCTGTACAAAATGAAACAACATCTATCTTTCTGTAAGTTTTAATATATAGTTACTGTGTATTGATGATAGAGTAAAATGAAAATGGCTGGTGTAAAAGTCTGAACACACCTTTAATTAGAACTTTGTAATAGAGAATGATGTGGGGACAAATTTTTCCCCGTCCCCTTGGGAACTCATTTTCCTGTCCCCGTGAGTTCTTTTCCTGTCATTGCCCAACTCCTGCAAGCTCTGTCCAGCTCTGTCCTCATCTGCACAAGGCTCAAACACAAGCAGCAACATTCTAGAGCTCAGATTGTGATGTCATAATGCCTCATTCCACCAATGCCTAAGCTCCGTCCTCATCTGCACAAGCCTCAAACCCTTTAAAATCATAAGTGTTTGAGGCTTCTGCGGTTAAGACAGAGCTGACAGGGATAGTGACAAAACTCGCAGGGATGGGACAGGGAAATTGAGTTCCTGTGGGGACGGGGACAAATTTGTCCCCGTATCATTGTCTACTTTGTAACACCTCCTTTTGGCAGAAGCAACAGCTTCCAGACGTTTCCTTTAGCCAGCTAAGAGTTGTCTGCTTTTGGAATTATCTTCTTGCCAGAACTCCTCTAGTTCAGAAGTATTATTGGTCTTGCCGCATGCACCACATATTAGAGAGATCCCCATAGATTTTCAATAATCAGGTCTGGGGACTGAAGTTCACATTAATGCATTCATCTTTCTTTCCTGTAAATATTTCATGGTTGATTTTGAGGTAGGTTTTAGATCCATCATCTTGCTGAAATATCCATCCTAATTTCAACTTCAGTTTCTTTGCAAACTGTGAGATAGTAAGTTCTGTGATATGTTGGTAGTTGAATCCATTTTTCCTTCACTTATGCAATATATATTCTGCCACACAACCCGTAGCATAATAGATCCACCCCTTTGCTTAATGGTTGGCAAGAGTTGTGGGGGGGTTTTCTTCTTTAAATGTTTCACCAAATGTATCTTATGTTGTAGCTGAACAATTCATTTTTTTGTCTCATCGGTCCAAAGTTTCAGGTTTAGTAGAGGGTTTATTTTTTCCCCCGCATATTTCAGAAAATGTCTTTTGGTGATAAAGTTGTAGCAAAGTTTTCTTTCTGAACAATTCTCCCATAAATTTCATTGTGTATGTCCACTCCAGTGTCCCCTAAACTTTTCAGCAGGTCAGTTGTTCATCTCTGGATTCTGTTTTACAGATAAGATCCATTTTTAGGCAATTCTGTGAGAATTTTCATGGCTTTCCAAATCTTGCCTTAACTTCATAATTCTATGTACCATAATTGCTTACAACTAAATGTCTATGGCAGTTAAAATTGCTAACTGGAAACATTTTTAGTAGGGCTAGTGGCGTAGTAAGGGTGGGGGCAGACCATCCTGCGTACCATCTTGATAAGGGCGCTGGCACCTGTCCTCCTTTCTGACCCCCCCCCCATACCCTCGGCACGAGCAGCATCTCCAGTCTGCTACTTGCGCCAGCCTTGGCTCTCCCTCTGAAATCACTTCCTGGTTGCAGGAGTAGGAAGTGACATCAGAGGGAGAGCTGAGGTCGGCACAAGCAGCAGGTTGGAGATGCTGCTCGTGCAGCAAAAAGTTAGAGCTACGGGGGAAAGGGGAAGGCATGTGTGGCCGGGGGGCAGAGAGGGTGGGGATACGCCACTACCCTGGGTGCCTCCTACCCTCGGCTGTGGGAAGATTAAAATTCACAATTGATACTTGTGATATTTTTAAAGAAAACACAACAAACAGAAAACAATTTCTGAAATCAAGCATAAACCACTTGTTTCCTCTAGGTTTCATCTACTACCTAGTCCTCCATTTCCTTTGTCTGTACTCACCCTCTCGGCTCTATCCTGGTCTCTCCTTTTTCTTACCTCCAGGCCAGTGTGTCTCCTCTTTCTTTTTCCCACTCACGCCTCATATCCAGTATATCTCTTCCTACCCCCTTCTCATCCTTAATCCCCTCAACGGATCTTTCTCTTTCCTCTCCACCTGCTCCCCAAGTTCAGCATCTCTTTCCCTCCTTGCCCCCCAGTGCAGCACCTCATCCACCGTGCCACCCCCCGAGTTCAGTGGTTCTTTACTCTTCCATGCCCCCATACAGCATACCTCCTTTCTTGCTCACTCTTCTCTTTATGTGCCTTGCTCCTTCTTAATGCATCACCTCTTTCTCCTTGTCCCAAATCCAACATTTTGCTCTCTCCTTGCCTCCCTCAAGGTAGCAACTCTCTCCCTCCATCCAGTTCCTGCCCTATTTCTCTGCCCTTTTCCTCCATCCAGTGACTGTTCTCTCTACCCATTCCAGCCAGTGTCTGTGCTTGGTACATCACTGCCCAACCCCATGGTCTAGTATCTGTCTTCCCTGCCATTTCTCCTTCCCTTTTTCCTCTCCTGAATGCTCTGGCATCTCTCCTCTTTTCCTTCCTTCCCACTCTCCATCCCTACCTCCCAACTCAACCCCACCCATGGTCTGTCATCTCTGTCTCCTGCCCTTCCATCTCTCTCCCCTCTCCCTGTGGTTTGGCATTTCTCTCTTCTTGCCCTTCCCTCCCTCATCTCCCTTTCCTTTTTTCCCCTTCCTTTCTCCCTCCCTCCTTCCCTTCCAATTTGGTGGCTTTCCCCTTTACTCTTCCCTTTCCCCAATCAGTTGTGACATTTCTCCCCCCAAGGGATGAGTACCTCTCTTTCTCTCTTCTCCTCCATGCTGCCACCTGTAATCTTCGGGCTGCTGGCAGCATCAGACAGCTGAACAAGCTGCCTTCGGTGGCCCCGGAAGCTTTCCTTCTGCTTTGACTTCCTGTCTTGCAGAGATAAAGCTTCCGGCAGCCCAAAGATTGTAGGTGGCAGCATGGGGAAGGGACCGGAGCACCCGCACACAAGGTAATTGTGTTAATCACGCTTAATTTTATTAATTAACTTTAAAGACATAGCGTGTTAATGCACTAAGGTTTTTTTTCTTATAGGCTTAGTACATTATCTGAATTATCAGTTACTTAGAGGAGCCCATGGTTTTGAAAGTAGACAAAACAGTCACAAGCTAAATGCTTAAAAGGATCAGATCTTTGTTGAACTGTGGAATTGTCTTCACATAACCAATTGTAGGCCTTATTAGCAACTTTAAAGAAATAATGGTAGTAATGAATCAATTGAAGGGTGTCCAAACTTTCCACCTGCCGTATTTCACTTTTTATTGTTTTCAATCTGTTAACATAAACAAATAATTATGTATTAGCATTTTCAGAAAGATGTTATGTGTTTAACTTAGTTCTATAGAGGTTGCATTAGCTTCTCTTCCCTCAGGGATTCATTGAAAATATAATTTGACCATTGGTGCCAACACGTTTGCTCATAACCGTGAATTCGGTAATGCAAATGCACGACCAGAAACACATTTAAGACCAGATATGCAGAAAAGCAGTAGAAAAAAATGAATTGGGGAGGGGGTTTGATAGGAGTAGAGCAATGGAGACAAAAGAGTACCAGGTAGTGGTGAGAGTAAATGGAGAGAGACTCGTACTTGCCTCCCCACCTCTTTAACCAACCAGGTGCCACTGTCCTGTTGAAAGCAAAGCACTCATATGTGGGATGATATGAAACTGAGAGTGGGCATGTACTAGGTAATGACTGGTGATGGCTCTTCTCTTGCAACATGTCTAATCATGGAGAAATTATGATTATAATACACTCTTAGGGAGGAAGAGATTGTCTAAGAAGACACTGAAATAAGGTTGACTGTTTTAATCCTCTAGCAAAATTCCCACCTTAGCTTGTGTGCATATGATTTGATTTTCCAGTTTAACAGTGCAGAAATAATCATATTCCTGGGTTGGGAAAGAATTCAAAACTTAATAGAATAGTGAATTTGACAGCTTTAGCTTTAATACTGGTATTTTTGATGGTTAGTAACTTCAGAATATATTAGTAGTAATGTAGCTAGTTGCAGCTATAAGGCTTTCAAGTGTTGCAGCTCACTCAAGCAATTTGGAAGGCTGGTATTAACCATGAGGTCATTTGTGTTCACTCCAAGAGTGCTAAATTGCTTGGGCATCATATGCTTATTGGTCTAGTGATCTTTTCTCAGCTGGCATGACTAAGAGTAAAGACTTTTTCCTGTTGAAATGCTGCATGGACTAGTGCTGGATCGGCACTATTTCCTGAATGGAAGGGCCCGACTTCTTTTTCACATCTTTCACTACAACTCTAGGGAGAACTCGTGTTTTCTCAAAATGTTAACTGGACAGCTGCATATAGGTATGAAAATGATCCTTTATATTCTTAATACCCAGTCTGAAGAACTAGCATGCTGAAAAAAGAAATGCAGCCGTGCATTTTTGTCATGAGCACTCCCAGACGTCTCCTTGTTTGGCCTTGTATTTTTTAACTGTGCTCTCGGTGCGAGATGAGCATTTGTTGTTTTGTTTTTTTTGCACAGTCATCGCGGACCGTTACATGTGCCTTGTGAGCAGGTTTCAGAAGTAGAATGTGCAAATGCTGCAAGCTACAGAACGCAAGTCAGCATCACGGTTGAAACATTTTTGTCAAATCGGAACTGGTGATGACCGTTTCAGAATGTGAAATTACCGCAAGGCCACTGGTACGTTCAGAGTAATTATTTTGTCTCTCTAAAAACTGGTTCCCAAACTTGGCCCCTTGGTCTCGGAGCAAGCTGCGTTTTTATGCATAGGAGACATTTACATATGTTAGATCTCCAATGTCATATCTGAAAACACAACCGGGGCAGGCTTTGGGACCCCTGCTGCTCTGCGCTACTGTATTGGACTGAAAATTAAGGCCTGTGCTTGAGCTTGAAGTTATCATTAATCAGTCCAACTACAATTAAATAGCAAGGAGGTTGTTTTCATTTTTAAATACTCATCTCTGCCAAGGAAGGAATGTTTTCTTTATAACATCAGCTGTGAAACTGTTTTAGTACAGTAGTATGTGGAAGATAAAATGTTCTAACACTTTTTTTTTCCCCCCAGAATAAAATGCAACATAGGACTACGTGTTGAAGTATGTTCATATAGTATTACTTAAAACTACCATGACATGCAATGCAAAACTGTATTATCATATTCTTGTTTGCTAACAAAGCACTTGAGAATACAAAATAAAGGCCTTGTCAGTCCCCCAGTCTGCCTTCAGGACTGTTTGTATGTGTTTTAATGGTCAGAAAATAACTGTCTTGATACATGGTAATGCGGTATACAAAAATAAAGTTATTATTATTATCAGGAGCACTTATAAGAATATAGGATGGTGAAGTAAAGCGGAATCATTCTGGTTTTAGGATCTTCAGGAAGGGTGAAGGGTCATAGACTTGATATTCCGCCTTTCTGTGGGTTTACATATACTATATGCAGGTACTTTTTTCTGTCCCTAGTGGTCTCACAATCTAAGTTCTGTACCTAGGGCAGTGGAGGGTTAGGTGGCTCACCTAGGGTCACGGGGTGCTGCAGTGGAAATCTAACCTAGCTCCCCAGGTTCTCAGCCCACTGCACTAACGTTTAGGTTGTAGTGGGAATCGAACCCAGTTACCTGGGTTCTCAGCCCACTAGGCAGCTACTCCACTGACCATGGATTACAGAAAACAAGACTAGCTGTTAGGTACATTTCTTCTTCCTAGGGTGCAGTAGAAAAAAAAAAGGAGGTATTGATGCCCCCTGTATAAGACTCTAGTGAGACCTCATTCAGAATATTGTGTGCAGTCCTGGAGACCACACTTCCTAAACGATATATAGAGGATGGAGTTGCTCCAGAGGAAGGCTACTAAAATGGTTGGTGGTCTTCATCATAAGGCGTATGGGGACAGACCTGAAGAAGAAAGGCAGGAGAGGGGGAGATATGATACAAACATT
This sequence comes from Geotrypetes seraphini, assembly GCF_902459505.1. Taxonomy (NCBI): domain Eukaryota; kingdom Metazoa; phylum Chordata; class Amphibia; order Gymnophiona; family Dermophiidae; genus Geotrypetes; species Geotrypetes seraphini. The sequence continues at coordinate 23,263,453 of NC_047087.1, read as the reverse complement.
TAAATACCTACGTGGCATAAATGCGCATGAGGCGAGTCTCATTAGAAAGGAAGTTCAGGAATAAGAGGGCATAGGAGTTAAGAGGTGATAGATAGGCTCAGGAGTAATTTAAGGAAATACTTTACCGAAAGTGTGGTAGATGGGTGGAATAGTCTCCCTGTAGAGCAGTGGTCTCAAACTCGCAGCCCGGGGGCCACATGCGGCCTGCCAGGTACTATTTTGAGGCCCTCGGTATGTTTATCATAATCACAAAAGTAAAATCAAAGTTTCTTGAGCATATGTCTCTTTAGCTATAAATTACAATATTATTATTAAAACTTAGCTAAAAGGAAAGATTATAAAGAGTTTTACCTCATGCAAAATTGTCATTTCTTTAATAAGATATTAACTATTTTTTTCTGAGGCCCTGCAAAGGGTTTAAGTTTGAGACCACTGCTGTAGAGGTTGTGGAGACAGACTGTGTCTGAATTCAAGAAAGCATGAGACAGGCATGTGGGACCTCTTAGTGAGAGGAGGATGGTGGGTGCTGCAGATGGGCAGACTGGATGGGTCTTTTGGCCTTTATCTGCCTCATGTTTCTATGTAACTAGAATCCTTAATCCTCTATGTCAGGGGTGTCCAATGTCGGTCCTCGAGGGCTGCAGTCCAGTCGGATTTTCAGGATTTCCCCAATGAATATGCATGAGGTCTATTTGCATGCACTGCTTTCATTGTATGCTAATAGATCTCATGCATATTCATTGGTGAAATCCTGAAAACCCGACTGGATTGCGGCCCTCGAGGACTGACATTGGACACCCCTGCTCTATGTATTCACTTTGTGTTCCTTCCCATTTAAGGTAAAAGCCCTGGAGTTCTGTACCAAACAATTATTTGAAACATTTTGCTTGTTTCTAGTCCCAGCACCAGCTCCTTGCTCATACTGGAACGTTCTTTATGAAATTGCCCAGAAAGAGAGAGATATGAGTATAACTGACTGCAACAGGTTGAAGCAGTTTTTCTGGAACAGGGTTTTGGTTCTTAAACCAGTCCTTGGGACATAGCAGCACAGTCAGGTTTTCTAGGTAGGCATGAGGTTATGTGGCCTTCCTCCATTGCGTTGCATTGGAGGAAGGAGGCGTCCTGAAAAAAGCTGACTGGGTTGAGAACTCCTACTCTAGAGCCTGCAAACTGTCCTGGCATGCTAGAGGGGAGCTGTTCCCTACCTCCCTCTTCAGGCCAGTGCTCAACCCTTGGGGCACAACCAGCTAGTCTGAAATTTCTTATCCTCTGTGAATTAAATAAAGCCGAAATTACTTAACTCCCAGCACACTATACAGGCTTCGTTTCACAAAGGATGGATATTTATGGTCATGGTTACATTTTTATTTCAGTTTGGCTGAACATAACACAAGAACGTCCATCAAGCCAAGTATCCTGTTATCAACAGTGGCCAATCCAGGTCCCAAATACCTAGCTAGATCCAAAATATTAAAACAGATTTTATGCTACTTATCTTAGCATTTCTTCAAGCTATCTCAATAATGGCCTATAAAAATCAATGATTTAAAAATTGGATTTTTTTTTAGATAAAATGCTTTCTTGAGGAAAACTGATCTATAGATAGGTTTTCTATTTAAAATACCATATAGTCCTAAAGTTATTCATCATGAAATAAGGATTAGCTTTTAATTATCTAGCATGAGGCTGTATATTCATGCAATATTTAAATTTTTTGGTAAATGAATTCCATTTATCCATTCATAATGGCACAGGGCATGATTTAAATCAAATCACCCTACCTCCAGCACTACCATCTTGGATAAGGGAGCAACTCTTTTGAAGACCTTTATAATTGGTGTGGGATAAGTAATCATAGGAACTTTTGATGGTTAACTTAGGGCAGGGGTAGGCAATTCCGGTCTTTGAGAGCCGGAACCAGGTCAGGTTTTCAGGATATCCACAATAAATATGTATGAGATAGATTACATCTCATACTTTTTCATTGTGGATATCCTGAAAATCTGACCTGGCTCTGGCTCTCGAGGACCAGAATTGCCTACCCCTGACTTAGGGGATAAATGATGATCTCATTGATACAGAGAGAGCTACAGTTTTAATGCAGAAATCACAATAATAAATGAACAGTATATTTAACAGAACATTTATCCTTAAAAGTGATTACTGTAAATCAGTTTAAATAAATGTAAAATAATATTGTGAAGGTCTAGCTTCATATATCCAGAATAACAGACTAGTAAATTTACATTTGTTCTAACAGGTTAATACACAAAATCTGGTACTATGATTGGATACAAATATAGAACTACATCCTCTCATCAAGACTTGGTTGAACAACTAAAACATAGAATTTTGAATACAATTACAATACATAAGAACTCTGCTTTCATGTGCTATGAGTGGCATTCACACTACTTAAGAACAATTTATCTTTTTAAAAAAAAATCTTTATTCATTTTACATCTTACAACAAGTGTATCATAAAATAACATTGAAACTTATACAATATCACTTGATTCTCTATCAATTTAACTTAAATCATAATATTTAAACCCTCCCTCCCAACCCTACAAGTTCATATGTAGTACATATCATATAATATATTATATATTCTGTCCTATTAATCTAATCATTAAATATCAAATCAGAAATCCCACCCCCCCATACTTTGCAATTATACCTATTAGGGAAAAATGATAATCCAATAATTACTCATTACAATATACAATGGCCTCCAAACCTCCTGAAAGTTATTAAAAATTACCTTTCTGCAAGGCTAACATTCTTTCCATCTTGTACATATGACATAATGAATTCCACCAAAAAACTATAATTTAATCTATTCCAGTTTTTCCAATTAAATGTAATCTGCTGAATGGCAACTCCTGTCATAATAAGTAATAGCATATTATTATTTGCAGAAATTTGACTTTTCTTCCTCATTGACATTCCAATAATATAGTATCATAGGATAGAGCCACAGAATGACAGACAACATCCACCTTGTGTCTTGTGTTTGTAAATGTTGCTCAAAGCTGTCCTATAAGTACTCGCGCAAATAAATCAAATATACACAGCAAATTCAAGTACATGCTGGTTCATCATTGCTTTTTACAGGCACACAGAAGTAGGAGGGTAGGTGCAAGTGTGTGTTAGGATATTTATTGTGGGTTTGCCAAGTACATGGACACTGTGTTTCTCTTCCAGTCAATAACCACTAGAAATAAATGATGTTGCCACGTTAGGAGTCAGAAAATGTAAAAAGACAAGTTCTAAGATAACCAGGCAGCAGAAAAGACAATAGTTCAAACTCTTGGGCACAATTCACCCAAATTAATTTTGGCTCTGAAAAACAAACAGAAAGGTTTGTATTTGCACAAGATAGTAGGAGTTTTGTGGAGTTTTCAAATAATTTCATTTTGGCTTGTGGTAAGAGCTTATTAAAAGATGCTACACATTTTAATAGTGGATCCTATTTTATGCAATGAGAACCTATCAACTATAATAAAACCCTTAGCGCATGCGTAGTAGAATACTTTGCCTTCTGCCGCTGATGACCCATGCCTGCGTCAGTTAATTTCCTGCCTTCTTCCCCGATACCGGCTGACTTCCTGTTGCCGGGACTCTTCTTCTCACCCCCGGACCAGCAGCGGCAGTAGCTGCGGTTTCATCAAGCAGCCAAGGGGCCTTTGCTAGGCCGGCCCACGTTGATGAAGTGAGGCAGGCCGGCTTAGCAAAAGCCCCGAGGCACCCTAATGAAAGCATGGCTAAACTAAAGCTAATGGATGCTGGACAGGAGGAGCAGGGAAGGGGGGGAGGTAAAAGGAAGGGAGAAGGGGTACTGCTGGACAAGGGGGAGGAGAGGTAAAAGGAAGGGAGAAGATGGGGGAGGGAAGGAGGACCAGAGGAGAAGCATGCAGGAGGCCCTGGAAACATAGTTAAAAGCATAAAAAAATAAAGTCACCAGACAACAAAGGTAGGGAAAATGATTTTATCAATAATAAGCATGCATGTGTACTTGAAACTCCTTGCGTCCATGCCTCCGCATGTGCAGTACACCGCTGTGTCTTCTGAGAGCAAAAGAGGAAGGGGGAGACTGCCTAGGAGAATCGGTCATGTTCTGAGGGAACAGACCGCCTCCATTTGGGAGTGACAGAGGGGGTCGGAACGGTCCAGGAACAGAGGCGAATGAGACTGGCCCTGTGAGGGCGAAGTTGACAGAAATGGTCACAGTTTGAGTGAGAGTGCGCATGTGTGAGTGGGGGGAGGGAGAGAGAGAATCCCGGTGTGAAGGAGCGGAGAGGCAGAAGGGGGTCGGAACGGGTGTTGTGACTGAGTTTGCTTGCCCGGAAAGCCAAGGAGCCGGAGGTAAAAGGAAAGAAAGCTGCGATTGGACATCTTGCCTGCATCTCAGGGACGCATCCTATCTACCTCCGCAATTACACCAGCTGGAAAACGCAAAAAGGCTGAATCCTCCCTCCCTACCGATTGGAAAGGAAATGAAATCGTTGCAGAGCAGGAGAGACAGAAATATAGACAGATAGGGGGTAGGGAGAGAGAAAGACAGTTGGCTGGGAGAGAGACAGAAAGAAAGACAGGGGGAATGGAGAGAGAAAGACGGGGGGAAGCAGGGAGAGAGAAAGAAAGACAGAAAGAAACATCTCAGCACCCCACTGTGCTAAAAGTCTACACATCTATTCTAGCAGTAACTAAGAGAAAAAGGCTTATTAAATAAGGTCCTAAATAATTGTAATACAGATGAACAGAGTTATTAACTTGCATTTAGCCACTAATGTGCATTATTATGAACTGCTTGTTTCATTAGTAATTAGAGAAGCATTTTCAGCTTGTGCTAAAATGAAAAATGAGATTCAGTTGTTTCAAAATTAAACAAAATCAATGTGGATGTTTGCTTTCATTTCAAAATGAAAGCAGAGCCTGACAAATATTACTACATACACAAATGTTCTCAGAAATACTCAGTCACTCAAATACTTATGTATTCCCTTCCAGGAACCCTCAGGCACCTCAATTAGATGCCAGCTAACTTTCAGTTGTGGTGCCAAGCCTGGACTGAATTTCAAAATTCAGCCTTGTTTTGATTTCAGCTGAGGCCTATTGGGCAGGAGCGACCCCAATTGCTTCTGCCTATGCTAGCTTCACAGTCAAAACCTTGAAAAGTCAACTAGGTTGTAGCCCGCGAAGACTATGGTTGTCCACCTTTATTCTAGAAGCAAGAACAAACACTAAGTGTGTGGTGGTGTTTTCATGACAATTCTGTCCTTGGTCCCTTTCCTAAGAAATTGCTACACCTTGGGTTCTGGCCAGGTACTAGTGACCTGGATTGGCCACCGTGAGAACAGGTTACTGGGCTTGATGGACCATTAGTCTGACCCAGTAAGGCTATTCTTATGTAACCTAGCACTGGCCTCCTGCGATGCTTTGATGACAATGTGCCAAGGCAAAATATAAATACAAAGAATATTACAGAATATAAGGGCTGGAAGGTCCATTAAGTCTGCCCCATTTTATTTCCGATGCAGTACCAGAGATGCCAGAGACTTTCTGTTCTTAGGAGCTTCTATCCCGTTAATCAGGCACAGATTTTAACTAACAATTTAATGTCTAAACATGTTTTAAATCAGGGGTCTCAAAGTCCCTCCTTGAGGGCCGAATCCAGTCAGATTTTCAGGATTTCCCCAATGAATATGCATGAGATCTATGTGCATGCACTGCTTTCAATGCATATTCATTGGAGAAATCCTGAAAACCCGACTGAATTCGGCCCTCAAGGAGGGACTTAGGAGACCCCTGTTCTGGAGAAAATAACAAACAGTATCATAAGTATAGACCACACTGTCCTCAAACTATGAAAATACGTAGAAAGGCTCTCTAAAGTGTTAAAAAAAGCAAACTCTCTTCTTCCTATAGGCACATCAATTCAGTTTAAGTTAAGATAAAGGTCTAACTCAGGGGTAGGCAATTCCGGTCCTCGAGAGCCGTAGCCAGGTCATGTTTTCAGGATATCCACAATAAATATGCATGAGATAGATTTGCATCTCAAGGAGACAGTGAATGCAAATCCATCTCATACATATTCATTGTGGATATCCTGAAAACCTGACCTGGCTCTGGCTCTCGAGGACCAGAATTGCCTACTCCTGGTCTAACTACTAAGAGTGAAAAGGATTCTTGACTCCCCCACTGGTCATTTAAGAACAGAAGCCACTTCTGAATTAACTGGTGCTTCCTATCAAAGGCGAGTCTTTATGTGTACATCTGGTAACACCTTAAGAAACATTGGACTAGATTCACTAAGCCAGTGATTCCCAACCCTGTCCTGGAGGAACACCAGGCCAATTGGGTTTTCAGGCTAGCCCTAATGAATATGCATGAAGCAAATTTGCATGCCTATCACTTCCATCATATGCAAATCTCTCTCATGCATATTCATTAGGGCTAGCCTGAAAACCCGATTGGCCTGGTGTTCCTCCAGGACAGGGTTGGGAATCACTGCACTAAGCAAACTGATTGTGTACCAATCGGTTTGCGAACCCTTTGTGACCCAATTTCCCTCCGACCCAATTCACTAACCTCTGTCCCAATCATCCTCCAATCTGTGCATGCAAATGAGGGGGAACGGCATTGAAATGATGGCAGACAGCGATTCACAAATAAAAACTCTTCAACACCGACTGGGCTGGCCAATCACAAACAAGCGACTGCTGGGGACCAGTCGTTCACTGCTTTCCGACTGCCATCTCCTGCTCTGCCTGCTGTCTACCCTAACTTTTCAGCTCTCTGCCCCGAATCTGCTCTCCTTCTCCTTGCCCCGACTCTCTACCTTTTTCTCCTGTTGCCCTGCCCCGAATCTCCTCTCCTGCCGCCCTGCTCTGCCCCAAATCTCCTGCGCAGCTCTCTGCCCCAAGCGCTGCTCTGGCCTTCCCCCACAGTGCGAGCCTATGGTTTTAAGCTGTGGGTTTAAAGCGGTTAAAACCACAGGCTCGCTGGGCTAGTAAAAAAATTTTTTTAACAGTCACAGTTCTTAGACACATGCGCAGACCATCTACAGATGGTCTGCGCATGCCTCCAACGCCCTCATTTTAATTTTTTTGTTTGGTGAATTGGTCGGGCCTGCACGGATCAGCCACAGAGAGTCAGGTTAGTGAATCTAGCCCATTGTTCTGTTGCTCCAAATTTGTCAAAGACAATATCCAAAAGACAAATCCTCCCCTAGCAATACTAGGAGCTGAGCCACACATCAATACTGTAGCAAGTGTGGCTCTGGGATTTTATGAACTTGCCTGTTATAACATACTAATGTATCAGGTTCATCTGCTACCTAAAATATTTTTCAAAAGAACCAGACTTAAAATGATATGTCTTCTCTTACTAGTAACTGGAAGCAGATTGCAGAGTTAGGAATTCAAAAGGCAACTAGCTAAAAGTAGGGACTATTTAAAACCTGCTGTGTAGGCTGATTTCAGCATTTTCGTGGCACAACTGCTGAACTGTTAATGCTACAGTTGTGTGTAGCTGAGGTAATTGCTCTCCTGGACTGGACTAAGGCTATATGCATTGATGACTAGTGCATGGATGGCAGCTCAGAAGGTTCCATGCAGCAGCACCCTACTACAACAGGAAAGATTGATCTGGAAACTGCACAGAATGCAAAACTACAGCCTTTGGCCATCAGCTATTCATTTTCATCTAAAACATTACAGTGCTCTGTAAGAGGACACTGGTATTTCTACTCTAGTAACAGTTAGAGCAGGCAGCCTAGGTTCTGAAAGAAGTGAATTCATCTCTACCTTGGCTTTGGTTCGTGCTTTAGTCTCGCTTCTCATGTTGTTACTATGGTGAGGTTTGGACTCATCTAGCTTTATAGTCTGTCCTTTCTGTGCTGTCTTTGGCTGCAGCAGTTTCACAGCAAGATGATCATTTTGCTTTGAAGTTCCAACAGTTGATGGGGTAGGACTGGTTTTATTAGGTACAAAAGAGCACTGCCAGTAAAAATATTCATTTTCTCGCAACCCAGGGGCCCTTGATATTCCTGAAGCACAAACAGGTGCAATTTCTTGCACTTTTATCTCTTTGCTCGATAGATCAGTTCTTTTCTCGGCAGTTCCTCTTTCACTCGGTTGCTCGAACTTTTTTATCATGGTGCCTGGCAAGGGATTCTCCATTAAGGCTCTGCCAAACCCTCTCTCTTGGGACTGTATCACAACGCCTTTACTCTTTCTTAGTGATGTATCTGAAGAATCACTGTTCACTACTGATCCCACTGGTGGCAGAACCTGAAATGTATTTAAAAGTAGTGAATCCTCATCAGAACTTACAGAAGAATTTGGCATGGAAGATTCAAGGTTCAAGCCCTTTTTTAAGTCCCTGTAAGCAAGGGATGCTATACTGATGGCATTCTTCTGCTTCTCCTGAAACCAAACACTGTGTTCCTTTGCTTGCTTCTGCTCTCCTTGGCTGGCATTAGTAAACGATTTGTTCACATGCATTTCTTTCCTAGCACCCACCAGAACGCTGTTGGTTTTGGAAGTCTCTGCTGGTAATCCTTCCACAGGTCCAAACACATCTTGAGGTGAGGAAATCACAGTGGCAGTAGGCGACTTCCCTGCAGGTTTTGATTGTGGAGCTGTAGCTTTCGGTTCTAGAGTCAAATTTTTGTCCGTGACTTGTAACATATCTAAACACAATATGCAGTTGTTGACCATCTCCCCCGCTCTTGCTTTTCTTGCTTTTTTGAGGAAGGGCTGAAGGCAAGCAAATGGAGAGGCTCTTCCCCAGCCTTGTACCTGTGAACACAAAAGCAGTTTACATTACCACCAACAGAAGAAAAAGAAAATCAAAATGATTTAGGTTTTCCTTATATTAGTCACAGTATATTTGACTTTAAATCAGCCCACAATAAAGGAAGTATCAATCTCTGCCCAAGAGCAAGGCATCCACTAACTGAGCAGAGAGGACCTGGTCTTCAAGACAAATGAGTCTTTATTAGCAACCATACAAGTAAAAACCACACCAGGACTCGACATGGACCGTGTTTCTTCCAAAACCTGCTTCAGGAATCCTGTAAAACATCTATTAAACAACTAGTGTGAAAAGGATGCACAATGAAGCTGACAAAGCGTCTAGATGGCAAACAAATGTCACAATGATGGTTCAGACGTTTGAACCATCATTGTGTCATTGGTTTGCCGCCTAGACGCTGTGTTGGTTTCATTTTGCATCCTTTTCTCATTAATTGTATAATGGATGATTTACAGGACTTCTGAAGCAGGCTTTTGGAAGAAACACGGTCCATGCTGAGCCCTGGCTTGATTTTTACTTGTATGGTTGCTAATTTATAAACCCTCATTTGGCTTGAAGACCAGGTCCTCTCTGCTCTGTTAGTGGATGGCTTTAAATCACTAACATCTCCTAGTTAAAGGTAACAGAAAGCAGCAGGAAGAGGCTGAAAGGAGCATAAGGAATACAAAGATATGGCAGGTGAAGACTGCATCTTGGCATAATAATTAACCTCTTCTAATACATAACTCCAGGTTCAGATCCACAAACATTTACTTAAGAGTGAGTTACATAAGAACATAAGAATTGCTGCTGCTGGGTCAGACCAGTGGTCCATCGTGCCCAGCAATGCGCTCCCGCGGCAGCCCTAGGTCAAGGCCCTGAGCCCTAACTGAGTCTAGTCTTACCTGCGTACGTTCTGGTCTAGCAGCACCAGTTTGGCAAGGACATTTTAAATAAAACACTGGACAATGTGGAACTGATTATCCAGGTTTTCGGGGCAACAAGGGCATTTGCCTGGGATGTCTGTTGAAATAGGTGTTTGTTATAAGTCAGAGGGTGGTATAATTCAATATATTTATAATATTTATGAAAAAAGTAAGCTTGATTAATAAATTATTAATGTTGTGTGCATATATGTATCAGTTCTTCTAAATGTGTTATGCATATTCATTAGGGATATCCTGAAACCCTGACATGTTTTGTGGCACTTGAGACCTGAATTCCTGCATCCTGGGTGTATGGATTTTTATAGAAGAATGGAAGATTACATCACCTTTGATCTGACTGAACATAAAAGGGTATGATTGCAGGATAAAGTTGGTTTTAGATTAGAGAGCTGAACGGGGACCATGGGAATCACTCCAGGTCCTCAAGGATCCTGCGGGACCCCCTGTGGGGATGGGTCTCTGTTTGGGGATCCCACCTCAAGCACACTCCCTCCCTCTTTTCAGGCCGCCGGGAGCATTCCTTCCTCTGAGCATTCCTTCCTACCGGCAGCTAACCTGGAAACTTTCCCTCTGCCACATTTTGCGTCAGATGGAGGAGGGCTTCCTTCTGATGCAATCAGTGGGAAGCACTCCCTCTAGGACAGTGGTCTCAAACTCAAACCCTTTGCAGGGCCGCATTTTGGATTTGTAGGTATTTGGAGGGCCGCAGAAAAAATAGTTAATGTCTTATTAAAGTTTATAAATCTTCCCCCCCTCCCCTGAAGGCCTGCATGTTCTCCACTTCTTTGCAGCATCCTCCAGCTTCCCCCTGGCCTCCCAGTCTTAGTTTCAGCTAATTAACGCAGCCTGCAGAGAGGATTGCCGGTGCTGTAATGTTCCTTGCAGACTGCCATCGGCCTCCGCAACACGTTCCTTCTGCCGCAGTCCCGCCCCTCCTCTGACGTCAGGGGCAGGATTGCGGCAGTGGGAACATGCTGCCGAGGACCACGCAGCCTGCAAGGATCGCTGCAGCACCGGCAATCCTCTCTGCAGGCCGCGGTAATTATATGAAGGTAAGAGTGGGAGGCCAGAGGACACTGCAAAGAGCGAGCAGCACTAGTAGAAGCCGCGGGCCGCAAAATAGTACCTGGCGGGCCGCATGTGGCCCCCGGGCCGCAAGTTTGAGAACACTGCTCTAGGAAGACTTTGGGTCAGCTGCCAGTAGAGTGGAGAAGCAAGGAACGCTGCCAGTGGCCTGAAAAGAGGAAGGCAATGTGCCGGTAGAGACGCTGCACGGGCTCGGAATGGGTAGGAAGAGAAGAAAAAAAAAGATGCTGTATGCGTTGGGAAGGGGTGTGGGGCAGAAGGGAAGAGTTGCTTTATGGGCTAGGGCAGGATCAGCAACCTACATCTTTTCTGCCTCCCAGACCTACTGAAGTATCTGGTGGTCCAGTGAGGGTCTTCGAGATAGGAATGTGGCACTTTCGCTCCTGCCTCCTCGTGGTTGCCTTGTAAAATGGCTGCCACAACCTCTCGCTGTATTACTGAAAATGCCGCAAGCACCCGGGAAAGGTTCTGGCAGCCATTTTAGAAGGCAGCCCTGAGGAGGCAGGAGCAAAAGAGCCATGCTCCTATCTCAAAGACCCCTGCTGGACTACCAGGTACCTCGGTAGGTCCGGTGGGGGCTACCTTAAATATGGTGGAGTGAATGGGGACGAGGGCATTTTAGGGCTGAGCTGGCAGCATTACTCAGAAGGCCATGCTCCTGCCCCCAAGATTTCCCCGCTGGACCCGGTGCCAAGGAAGGCCCTTGGGGGGAAGGGAAATCATAGCAGCAGTCGCTGACAGCATCTGTGACTCAGGGATTCTGCTACTGCCTGCAAAGCTTGGCAAAATGGACCCCCACCAACCTTCAGAGTAAGTCCTCTGCTGACATAGCTTGAGGGTCCTCATCAGCTGGGATATTTATATTTACATAAGAATCAAGTCTAATAGCCCGTTCTCATGGTGGCCAATCCAGGACACTAGTACCTGGCGAAAACCCAAAGAGTAGCAACATTCCATGCTACCGATCCTTTACAAAAGGTAAATCGTGCCAAACGAACCGGATTGAATTTTTTGATTGGGTGACCAGAGAGCTGGATCGAGGACATATTCTAGATGTAATTTACTTAGATTTCAGCAAAGCCTTTGATACAGTTCCTCATAGGAGGCTGTTGAACAAACTTGAAGGGCTGAAGTTAGGACCCAAAGTGGTGAACTGGGTTAGAAACTGGCTGTCGGACAGAGGCCAGAGGGTGGTGGTTAATGGAAGTCGCTCAGAGGAAGGAAAGGTGAGTAGTGGAGTCCCTCAGGGTTCAGTGCTGGGGCCAATCCTGTTCAATATGTTTGTGAGTGACATTGCTGAAGGGTTAGAAGGAAAAGTGTGCCTTTTTGCAGATGATACCAAGATTTGTAACAGAGGAGGGAGTGGAAAATATGAAAAAGAATCTGCAAAAGTTAGAGGAATGGTCTAATGCCTGGCAACTAAAATTCAATGCAAAGAAATGCAGAGTAATGCATTTGGGGATTAATAATAGGAAGGAACCGTATATGCTGGGAGGAGAGAAGCTGATATGCACGGACGGGGAGAGGGACCTTGGGGTGATAGTGTCCGAAGATCTAAAGGCGAAAAAACAGTGTGACAAGGCAGTGGCTGCTGCCAGAAGGATGCTGGGCTGTATAAAGAGAGGCGTAGTCAGTAGAAGGAAGAAGGTGTTGATGCCCCTGTACAGGTCATTGGTAAGGCCCCACTTGGAGTATTGTGTTCAGTTTTGGAGACTGTATCTGGCGAAGGACATAAGAAGACTTGAAGCGGTCCAGAGGAGGGCGACGAAAATGATAGGAGGCTTGTGCCAGAAGACATATGAGGAGAGACTGGAAGTCCTGAATATGTATACCCTAGAGGAAAGGAGAGATAGGGGAGATATGATTCAGACATTCAAATACTTGAAGGGTATTAACGTAGAACAAAATCTTTTCCAGAGAAAGGAAAATGGTAAAACCAGAGGACATAATTTGAGTTTGAGGGGTGGTAGATTCAAAGACAATGTTAGGAAATTCTACTTTATGGAGAGGGTGGTGGATGCCTGGAATGGTGGAGAGGAAAACGGTGACTGAGTTCAAAGAAGCGTGGGATGAACACAGAGGATCTAGAATCAGAAAATATTAAATCTTGAACTAAGGCCAGTACTGGGCAGACTTGCACGGTCTGTGTCTGTATATGGCCGTTTGGTGGAGGATGGGCTGGGGAGGGCTTCAATGGCTGGGAGGGTGTAGATGGGCGGAGTAGGTTTTAACAGAGATTTTGGCAGTAGGAACCCAAGCACAGTACTGGGTAGAGCTTTGGATTCTTGCCCAGAAATAGCTAAGAAGAAAAAATTAAAAAAATTTAAATTGAATCAGGTTGGGCAGACTGGATGGACCATTCGGGTCTTTATCTGCTGTCATCTACTATGTTACTACGATCCAGGGCAAGCAGAGGATTTCCACCATGTCTTAATAACAGACTATGGACTTTCCTCCAGGAATTTGTACAAACCTTTTTTTAAAACCAGCAACGCTATCTGCTTTTACCACAACCTCTGGCAACACGTTCCAGAGCTTAACTATTCTTTGAGTGAAAAAATATTTCTTCCTATTCATTTAAAAATTATTTCCCTGCAGTTTCGAGTGTCCCCTAGTCTTTGGAATTTTTGACGGAGTAAAAAATTGATCCACTTGTACCCGTTCTACTCCACTCAGGATTTTGTAGACTTCAATCATACCTCCCCTCAGCTTTCTCTTTTCTAAGCTGAAGAGCCCTAACCTTTTTAGTCTTTCCTCATACGAGAGGAGTTCCATCCCCTTTATCATCTTGGTCGCTCTTCTTTGAACCTTTTCTAGCGCCACTATATCTTTCTTGAGATAAGGAGACCAGAAATGAATGCAATACTCCAGGTGAGGTCGCACCATGGAGTGATAAGAGGTATTATAATATCTTTAGTCTTGTTAACCATCCCTTTTTTAATAATGCCTAGCATCTTATTTGCTTTTTGGCTGCTGCTGCCGCCGCACATTGGGCGGAAGGTTTCATCATATTGATCCATTTCTTGGCCGCTAACCCCCAAGGTGGACCCTAGCATCCAGTAACTGTGATTTGGATTATTCTTCCCATATGCATCACTTTGCATTTGTCCACATTAAATTTCATCTGCCACTTGGACGCCCAGTCTTCCAATTTCTTAAGGTCTGCCTGCAATGTTTCACAATCTGCATGTGTTTTAACAACTTTGAACAGTTTAGTGTCATCTGCAAATTTAATCACCTCACTCGTTCCAATTTCCAGATCATTTATAAATAAGTTAAATAGCACCAGTCCAGTCCAGATCCCTGTGGCACTCCACTATCTATTCTCCTTCATTGAGAAAAATGACCATTTAACCCTACCCTCTGTTTTATATCCGATAACCAATTCCTAATCCACAACTGAACTTTGCCTCCTATCCCATGACTCTTTAATTTTCTCAGGAGCTTCTCATGAGGAACTTTGTCAAAAGCTTTCTGAAAATCTAGATACACTATTTCAATCTGCTCACTTTTATCCACATGTGTATTCACACCTTCAAAGAAGTCAAGCAAATTGGTGAGGCAAGATCTCCCTCGGCTGAACCCATGCTGACTCCGTCTCATTAAATCATGTTTGTCTACATGTTCCACAATTTTATTTTTTATAATTATTTCCACCATTTTGCCCGGTACTGAAGTTGGGCTTACCGGGAAGTAATTTCTCGGATCTTCCTAGAACCCTTTTAAAAAATTGGTGTAACTTTGGCCACCCTCCAATCTTCAGGTATTACAAATGATTTTAGCGGTAGGTTACAGATCACTAAAAGCAGGCCAGCAATTTCATGTTTGAGTTCCTTTAGTACCCTGGGATGTATACCATCCGGTCCAGGTGATTTATCACTTTTTAACTTGTCGATTTGGCTTAGTACATCTAGGAATTTTACTTCTCTAACACTCCCTGATGTAACATTAAACCAGCCAATGTTGGGGTAATTGAAATCAATATAATCTATAATCCATATAAATAAAGCGGTAAGAGGCTTTTTACTACCTTAGAGACCGTATTTCATATCTGTCTCACTAATCTCAAAACTCAGAGCAAGCACAAACATCACACACCCAAAAGTGGAAGAAAAAAGTGGGATCTCCACACTGGAAGATGATAAGTAGATGAAAGAAGTGCTGCGAGTGTAGCCAATGCAGTACTAACGGAGAATGACTAATCATCAACAAAAGCTAAGTGACATTAGTTTTGCTACTAAGTGCCATTATATTTGGCAGGGAATTTTTCTACAGTGAGCCGTTTTTTACATATCTGACTGTTTTTGATACAACCATTTCATGTTTGGGCTTGCTCTGAGTTTTGAGATTATTGAGGCAGATATGAAATACGGTCTCTAAAGTAGTAAAAAGCCTCTTGCCGCTCTATTTATATAAGTAAGGATAGATTACATTGTTATTGCGAACTTACTTGTTCTAATTGAAATCACCCATTCTCCAGCTTTCCTAATCTCTGAAAACATTTCTTCATCTTTCTGCTCATTTTGTCCCGGGGGCGGTAGTATAACCCTACCTTTATATTCCTTTCCTTACCCATGGAATTCTATCCATATGGATTCCACACTGCTATCTTTGTCATGCAGAATGTTTATTTGATTTGATTCAATTCCCTCTTTAACATATAGCACAATCCTCCCTCCAATTTTATCTACTCTATCCTTGCGATAGAATTTGTACTCAGGTAATACAGTGTCCCATTGATTGTCCTCCTTCCACCAAGTCTCTGAGATGCCTATTATATCTACCTCATCATTCAGTGCTATATACTCTAACTCTCCTATTTTATTTTTTAGGTTTCTAACATTTGTATACAGACACTTCAAATTGTGTTGGTTTTTTTTCTTGTAACTACAGACTGCTGAGATGACAGGGAAAATTTGGATCGTTCACTCTGCCTTCCTCTTAAACCCTCCTGGCTTTCTTTCACCATTATTGAAAACTCTCTACTGGGACTCTAAATTAATAAAGTGTCTTTGCTTATTTTAAATGGATCTCTAAAAGAGCCTTTAATTCAGTAACATAATGAAATAATACCGCAAGTCTCAAACTCCACCTCTCACTAAAGCCAACTACCCCAAACAAATAACCTTACCCATTTCTCACTCTTTTTGAAAATGACCAATTTTTTTTTTTGTAAGCTCTTGTTGTAATACATCTTGGATAATTCTTTTGTAATCCGCCTTGAACTACAAGGTAATGGCAGAATAGAAATCCCTAATGTAATGTAATGTAATGTAAATAACTGTTATTGAGAAAGACATGGGGGAAGCCACTGCTTGCCCTGGATCTGTAGCATAGAATGTTGCTACTCCTTGGGTTTTGGCCAGGTCCTAGGGACCTGGATTGGCCACCGTGAAAACGGGCTACTGGGCTAGATGGTCTGACCCAGTATGGCTGTTTTTATCTGTGCCAAGTATAGGACAATCAAGCCATTGTAACATCACTGATGAGGTTGGCTCTGAGGCATTATAACATCACAATCTCAGCTCTGGAATGTTGCTCTCATTGGGGTTCCGGAATCTGGCTATTCTTTGAGATGCTGGAATGTTGCTACTCTTTGGGTTTTAGTCAGGTACCAGGGACCTGGATTGGCCACCATGAGAATGCACTACTGGGCTAGATGGACCATTGGTCTGACCCAGGATGGCTGTTCTTCAGCCCGAGAGCGCAAAGGAAAGGCTAAGCCTGATGCTTCCATCCCTTCTTTCCATTTGGCATGTGGTGCAAGGACATTCATCCCCCACCCCGATTGAGCCTTACTTACTGTGACCTGTGTTGGCAATGTGCTGCAGCCAGCCCTCAACAGTAGCTGGAAGGGAGAAGAAATCACTACCTCATGAAGAATATCTCCTCCAATGCTGATCTTCGGGCTGCCAGTCGGACATGGCGTCTGACTGTACCCCCACGGACTGATGGATGCACAAACCAGAAGGAGAGAGGCAAAAACGCAGCCAGCACCCTGTGAGACACCGCTGAGCCTCCTTCAGATGCCTAACAACCGGTGCTCCAACTCATGCAAAGCAGTAGGTAAGCCATACTAACCGGGATGGCCCCGAGCTCCCAAAAATATCTACACTTCTGCAGGCTGGCTAACAGGTACTACAAAGGATTGGCCTGTCAGCTGCAGAGCACAGTTTGTTGCTTCTCCATGCAGGCAGAGTCGAACCCTGTAAATGGGAAGCACTGAGCACCGAAACCCGAAGAAAAAGATGAAAGACCAACTAAAATAAAGAAGAAAAAGGCAGAGATGAACAGAAACACTCCTTCCGGCTCGCATGCAGAAGGGAAAAACTGTAGGTGGCAGTAGAGCTCTCTATGAAGTAGGAAGATTACAGAAAAATTCCAGAGTGGATTCTTTCTGCAGAAGCTCGCAGCCATGGGGAGATTGCCTGCTTGTCCACCTATTGCACTGAAAATTTATTTTGTCTTTACTTTTTGATTTACCCTCGTACATTTGTTAAAGCCTCTCAGCACCTCCTAGACAGAAGGAAAAACGGCTGACAAAGAACCTGGGAAACGTTGATGGCTCACAGGCATGGGAAAAGGAAAGGCCCAAAAATGAAAAGTTGTCAAAGAATTAACCAAAATCTAGTAAAAGGCTAATATAACAAATTGAAAAATTATGAAAAGCAGAAAATATACTGGGAAGGCACAAAAATAAGGTTTGACGTACGGAGAGACAAAGGCTGCAGCCTCTTAGCTCCACAGAAAACTTGAGACATTAGGCAGGAAGGCAGCTGTATGTGAGTGGTGTGGGCACTGCCTCAAAGATTTAAAGAAACAGTGCACTCGACAATGTCTGCATCAGGCTCCGTCGGACAACATCACCTATTTGTGAAAATATTATGTCTGCTTGTCCTTGGAGAAAAAAAAAGAAAGTATCCCACAACATGGCCATCCCCCTCCCTTCCTTCGTGATACCCCATCCACTCCCCCAAACCCCCTTTCCAAGCCCTCCCCAGACCCCTGTACCTTGAACGAGACTGGAGCAATGACTACTTGTTCCTGCATGAAAACCATCATTTCCAAAATGGCAGCCTCTGCCCAGTCTGATGCATCCTGGGGATGCACCAGGCAGGGCCAGTTTGCCATATAAGAGAGAAATTCCACATATGGAATGTCATATAAAGGAAGAAATTATCCAGTCTTGACAATGCTACATGAATGTCTCGCTACCTTCTAAAGTTAAACATGGTCAAGACTAAACTCTTTATCTTTCCTCCTAAAACAGCCTCTCCTCGCCCTACGTTCTCTACATGGATGTCTCTCTGCCATCTAAAATTAAACATGGCCAAGACTAAACATTATCTTTTTTCCTATTCCTGTTTCTCCTCTCCCTATATTCTCTTTTTTGGTGGATAATGCTCTCATCCTCCCTGTCACGTCAGCTCACAACCCCAGGGGTCATCTTTGACTCATCTGTCTCTGTCCTTCTCTTTGCATATCCAACAAACCACCAAAACATGGTCGCTTCTTTCTACACAACGTTGCTAAAATCCAAAGTTTCCTTTCTAAACATGCTGCCAAGCCCATTATCCATGCCTTCATCACCTCACGCCTAGATTACTGCAATGTGCTTCTCATAGGTCTCCCGCTAACCCATCTCCCCCCCCCCCCACTTCAGTCTGTTCAGAATTCTGCCGCATGCCTCGTATTCCGCCAGTGTTCTTATACTCACGTTACCCTTCTCCTCAAGTCGTTTCATTGGCTGCCTATCTGTTTCTGCAGACAGTTCAAACTCCTCCTACTGATCTACACATGTATTCACTCTTCATCTCCTCAATATCTCTCATCTCTCCCTACATCCTATCCTGGGAACTCCATTCTTCACGTAAGTCTCACTTATCTGTACCCTTCTCCTCTACTGCCAACTCCTGACACCGCCCCTTCTGTCTTGATGTGCCGTATGCCTGGAACGACCTGCCTGAATCAATACGCTAGGCTCTATCTCTGGAGGTACTCAAAGCCCGCTTTTTGAAATTGTGTCTAGGTCCTAACCCTTCTAACTTGTAATACACTAAATCTGTTTCTCATTCCCTCTGCAGCCCCTACCCTCTCTTACCTCTTCATCCCTTTATATTTCCTTTCATGAACAGCATATATTGATTCACCCTTGGTCCTGTGATAATTAGATTGCAAGTTCTTTGGAGCAGGGACCATCTCTTGCATGTTTACTGTACAATGCTGCATCCATCTGGTAGCGCTATAGAAATAATAAATAGGAGGAGGAGGCATATAGGAAACATACATATACTTTATTTTATATGCAGCTAGATTTAAATTGTTGTCAAGAAATTGTTCTTAATAAGCTATGCTTCAAGATATTAAGACAAACTTACTGCTCCTTCCCATCCTGTTTCAATAGACTCCATACAATTTTCATCTTCCTCTGAATTTTTTTCACTAATCCTTAGAAGACTAAAAACAAGGTTTCTTCCAGTTTCACTTATATAAGAATTTTTCCACTGAATTTCTTCTTGTTGACTCTCATCTTTTCCATCACAGGATTTCATAATGGTTTTCACTTCTTTTTCAGTTTATTATTTGAGCTGCAATTCAAAATATTTAAGAAATTTAAAGTATATAACATCAACAAGTAAATTGTAGTCAAAAAATTTGACTTCATTTCAACTGAATATATTTTGGTATCATCTGTTTTTAAAGCTTTAGAGAGCATTTTAAAAATGATTAAATATGATAGTTGAATGCAGATAAGCAAAGGAGCAGGATTTGGATGTGATAGTATGTGATGATCTTAAGATGGCCAAACAGCATTGAAAAGGCAACAGTGAAAGCTAGAAGGATACTTAGATGCATAGGGAGAGGAATGGCCAGTAGGGAAAAAGGTAATGATGCCCTGTATAAGACTCTGGTGAGACCTCATTTAGAATATTATGTACAGTTCCGGAGACCACCCCTTCAAAAAGATAAACAGGATGGAGTTGGTCCAGAGGAAGGCTATTAAAATGGTCATAAGGCGTACAGGGACAGACTCAATATGTATACTTTGGAGGAAAGGCAGGAGAGGGGAGATATGATAGAGACAGTTAAATACCTATGTGGCATAAATACGCATGAGGCGAGTCTCTTTCAGTTGAAAGGAAACTCCGGAATAAGAGGGCATAGGAAGTTAAGAGGTGATATGCTCAGGAGTAATCTAAGGAAATACTTTTTTTACAGAAAGGGTGGTAGATCCGGGAGACTATTCTACGCAAGAGATGCGGTGGTGGAGACAAAGACTGAAAGTGTGGGACAGGCATGTGGAATCTCTTAGGGAAAAAGGAGGAGAGAGTGGATGCTGAGGATGGACAGACTGGATGGACCATTTGGCCTTTATCTGGTGTCATAGTTCTATGTAAAATTACTGGACCTGATATTTAGCCCTACTTCTGTAGGAGCCACTCTTACATGGTTAAGTAGTGCCAACTACATTTTTAATGGCATTTAATTGGATGCTCCAGATTATTAATGGAAAAACAGTTTGTTCAACTTGTACATAAACAGATAACTGGCTGTAAACAAACCGCTGCAGAATGTCTTAGTATCCAAGACCACCCAGTGCGAGGAGAGCCTCCATGAATACCGGCTTAGAAAAGTAAAGATAATAAATGAAATTTTGAAGAGCATCAGCCCCTGAGGAAACATGCCAGTGAAATGGCTGGGTAGCCGTCGGGCCACAAGCTAAGTGCTCTTCTTAATATTAATTATAGCACCACATAGGTGAATTTGGGTTTTGCCTGCACTAAATAAATAAATTTTGAAACAAGACCGATGATGAACACTTCACCCCAGCAAGGACACAAAATATGTTCTAGTAGTGTCTTGGGTGTTTGAGGTCTTGGATATTAAGACAATCTGCAGTGGTTTGTTTACAGCCTGCCACTGAAAATCCAGGCAGACCACTGCAGCACTATTTACATAGTGCCAGAGTGGTTGAAGGTAAGAGTATGGATGGAGCTGGGAGTTAGCCAGGCACTGCTGATATTCAGCTGCGGTGCTTATATAACTATCAACTTATCAACACGTAGGATAGCAAAAAGGCTGTCCTAAGTTAACCAGGTACCACCATTCAATAGCAGTAGTGTCTGGGTAACTCCCCAGCAACTGCTGGCACCCTGAGGAGGACCTAGCACTGAATATGTAGACATAATTCAGCCATCTCTTAACAAAACATTCAAGTTTCAAGTTTATTTAAAATTTCTTATACCACCCAATCAACCTAGGCGGTGTACAAAATCATAAAAACAGACTTTAGCTAAAATACAAATTTAAGCTGACAAAGCATCAGCAAACAGTAATAACTTATGAAAACATTGACATCGATCGCTACCGACTGAATATTATCCCAATTATATTAACAGAAACATAGAACATGATGGTATACGAGAAGCCTATCATCTGTCTACTCTGCCCAGTTTCTATCCTAGCACAACATTAAAGATCCTAGTTTAGGGGACGATCAAAACTTTTTTGTTTGTTTATTTCAGCAGTAACAGTAACTGATTGCCCCCCAATCAGTGAGGTGCCCCTCTCCCTGAGCAGAAGCAACTCCCCACCATCACTTATAACTTCTTCACTCCAGGGCCTACCTTACAAGCTTTGATGGTCTGGTAGTGCAGTCGGGGCATGAGCAATCCTCACTCACTGTTGCCAATGATAGCACATGTTTTGGCTAAACTGCATTACATGTATCTGATGACAAAGCTAACAGAACTACGACATAACCAAATTGCCTCTTCTAAAAATGTGGCAGCCATTCCAGAAATGGCAAAAAATAAACTGGAGGGCTAGCGGACTGATTGCACAGTGTGCACTTCGGAGGTCCTGTCCTCAAGACTTTTATGAACCTTAGTGATAATACCTGGTGATGCAGTAGTGGGAGGTGGGAGAGAGGGAAATAGGCTGAGTTAGGGATATAAGAGGAGCCTAGGGAATTCTATGGGAATATGTAGCTACATGCTTATTCTGTGATCATTGAAATTATAATCTGGGGCTTTTTTTGTTAATATATTGTTAATATATTGAATATGAATAAAGCAGCAGTCTTACAAGACATCACTTTTCTCTGAACTATTTCATGTCTTTAGCAAGATCCAGCCTCCAAACTGAACAATACTCCATATAGGGCTTAATCAAAGACTTGAAGAGGGCATTAACAAATCTCTTCTTCTAGCTTAGCATCCTTCCGGCCTTCAGCATTTGATAGTCCAACTGGACAGAGAACCCATGGGTATAAACACTACAAAAGGAAGTGGGAACGGACAATAAGTACTCCACTGGAGAACACTGATGGAAAACCAACTTATTTCATAAAAGGACACAAGCAGAAGCTGTGGACCTGACACAGCACTGTGTTTCGGCGTCTGAGGAACACCTGCATCAGGGGGTTACTAAAAATGGAACCAAACTGTGGCGTATATGTTCATAGATGACAGGTCTGGGATAAAACAAAGCTCAGTTCAACTAACATACCAGAGTAACCAAAAACACTGAAAAGCTTCCATAGACCTGTCATCTGTGAACATATACGCCACAAGTTTGGTTCCATTTTTAGTGACCCCCGATGCAGGCGTTCCTCAGACGCTGAAACACAGTACTGTGTCGGGTCCACAGCTTCTTCTGCTTGTGTCCTTTTATGAAATAAACAAGTTGGTTTTCCATCAGTGTTCTTCAGTGGAGTGCTCATTGTCCGTTCCCACTTCCTTCAGCATTTGATACCATTCTAGGTGAAGTTTAACCAACACCCTCTCTACAGACATTATCATCATTATCAGGGTAAAATAGTCTGAAATACAATATAGCTAAAGTAAATGTACATCTACAGCAAACATACTTTGCCATATTAAAAAGCATATTTAGAGCAGGGAAGAAATATAGCCTGCATGTAGATACCTGTAACAGTCCAAAGTACATGGATCCTCTCTACTTGCTTATTTTCCAAAGGAGAAACACCACAGTATCTCTTTGAAAATGTGCTATAAGAGCATTAAAAGTACACCTGAACTTTGCAAGGACCTGAACAGTTTGTAAATTATCAACTAAGATCACTTTGGATCTGTAAACTCTCTAGATTCTAGCCCAACAAAAGGGTAGGAGTATAAGAACTGTGATTAAAAATAACAAGTGTTCCTGAACAGAGGTCTGGCACATTAGCGCCTATGTGAAAACATCAAGGCCCAGATGCACTAAAGTCAGCAATTGTTGCTAAACTGGTTTTAACTGGTTTAGCAATGATTGGATTTGCTGACCTGATGCACAAAACAGCTCACCACGTGGTTTTGTGCATGATCGCTCATTCTCTGATCCAGCCATGTAAATAAGGTTGTTAATAATGAAATGCCATGGTTATGTAAACTAGCAGAGCGATTGATACTCTAACATGGCTCCCGATACACAAAAAAGTGATCGCTTTTAATGAGTTGAAAAAAAGCATCTGGTCAAGATCAGTCGCTTACCTGTTCTACCCATAGTTCAGCCCTGAAATTAATATAACATACCGTACCTTTTTTTAATGGTCATAGATGCTATGCCTATGTTACACATGCGTAATATCTGCTCCACTAAAAAAAAAAACTCACACGAGCCAAGTCCCACCCCGATAATGACAACTGCGGGTCTACGAACCCGATGGCCACCCCCATGAAAGTGACACACCCAGAAAGACAGGAGGAATGCCCACTCCCTCCTGCCACTGTAAAAAATCCCTGTGCCAGCCAAATTTGGCAAGAGGGATGACCTCCCCACACCAGGACTGCCCCTCCCTGAGTCGTCCTCTTCTCTCTGTTAAAATAAAAAAAATTGGCAGAAAGGATGCTCCCACCCCCCAAAAAAAAACCTCCCCCATACCTTGTAATTTGATGACAGCAGGAGGGATGTTCAATCCGTCCTACTCCACAGGCCGCCACTGAAAAAGGGTGAGCCTTCCCTTCCCAGGATGCACTGGGAAGGGGAAGGCCTGCCATTTTTCAATGGCAATCTGCGGCACAGGAGAGTCTGGGCATCCCTCCTGCTGTCATCAAATTACAAGGTATGGGGGAGGTTCAGGGGGCATCTGGTGGCAGATGCCCCCTGAGGAGTGAGTGGCATCCCTCCTGCCAATTTTTTTTTTTAATGAAGGGTAAGGGTTGGATGGGGGGTTAAGTTTGGTGGGGGCAGGTCACTGGGGCAGAAGGGAGTGAGCATCTGTCCTGCTGATCTTCAATTTGGGGGGGGGGGGGGGGTTACAAAAATTAGGACGTACAAACAATTTTGATACAATCACAAACTAAATACAGCCGGACAAACAGAACCAATAGTTGAGCAGGGGAGAATTACTAGCAAGGTATGAAATGTGTAAATATGCTTCTGCTTTGGAAGACCGATTGCCCCCTAATGAAGTCACCACACCTGGGGGGCACTGAGACTTGCCAAAAGGCTCCCCCCCCCCCCATGCTTTCTTTAGGGCGCAGCTCAGTCAACCGCCCTGCATCTATCTAATGAAATCTCTCAACCGTTTCCATCAATCTTGGAAATCTCATCCAGTTTGAATGAAGGAGGGGGGGCAGAATGGCGGTATCTTCCCATGCTCCAGGTGCTGCTACTGAATTGCCTCCCAAACACACTAAGCAGACCTCGAGGCACAGCCACGGAATATCCTGAAGGCGCCGCGAGACCCAAGTGTCTCCCCTTCCCCTTCTCCGTCTCACTCACCCGCCCGCCCGGAACTCACTCAGAGGAGAAGGGAGAGAGCGAGACAAAGCGTGACCGTTGCTAGGGGTTACGACGCTGACGCCTCGGGGTGAAGGGGCGCACGCGCGGAAGTGACGCACGGTCACGTGCTCCTGGCGGACGGGGAAAAAAAACAAAACCCCATAGGCATGGCGTTAGCGTTTTGAGAGGCTTTGTCGGTGTTGCAACGGACCTGGGTCGCCATTTATGATGGGGAGGGGAACTCTTTCTGTTATTCCCTGTCTCTCTACCAAAGCTCAGGACAGAAAGAGAGAAACGTATAGGGGGGGGGGGATTAGCCACATGCTAAAAGGACAAGGCATTGGGAAGGGGTAAAACATGGACCTCGCGGATCTAAAACCTCACGTCCTTATAAAGCTGAGGTCCGTGCCCCTTTCTGGCTCTGACAGACCTCGATAGCAATTGAGCTCTGACGGATCCATCAGATCCGCTAATGAGGCTCGCGCAAATGCAAGTGGCACGTGAGGCTCCCGCCCCGACACAGCAACTTTCACCGCAGAACCCTCGCTGCGTCACCAGCGGGGGAGAATCCCAGCGGGGGGGGGGGGGAATCGACTGCCGCCGCTTAAGGTGGATCGGAAAAGTTTTGCCCGCCTCGCTTTTCTAGGGCTCCCCCCCACCCCACCATCCAGTCCATGAAATCTGCCCAAGTCGAGGGAACCGCTTCCGTTACCTGCTCCGAGCTACCCGATCTCTGCCCCGATTGGGGGCTCCAATGCGCGTGCTTAATATCGTTACCCGCCACCCTTGATTCTCTTCCCCCCTGGCACCTGCAGCCCTTGCTCTCCCAGGTCCGCAGCCTTAGAAGGACTTGCGCTGAATTCGATCTAAGGAGTGGGAAGAAATGGAGCAGATAATGACAGCTAGCAGGATGTTAGCAAGCGAGAACCAGAGTGCGGGTACTCATTTGTTTAAGTCTGGGTATCTTTAAGGAATTTAAATGCAAAAAAAAAAGGGTGAAAACATACCCAATACAGAACATAAACAAGGACCCATGAAAACCCTAGGATAATGTGGATACATTACAACCATGAGGAATATACGATGGGCATGTGAGACGGTTCCATCAGAGCTCAATTGTCATCAAGGTCTGTCAGAGCCAGAAAGGGGCACGGACCTCAGCTTTTTAAGGACGTGCGGTTTTAGATCTATGAGGTCCGCGTTTTACCCGTTCCCCAAGGCATTTTCAATAGATGACTTATGTAACCACGTGAGGCCCCCTTGGCCATTGGTGATAAGGACGCCAAAATGTCGGGCCTCGATGCTCCAAAGCTTTCGTGGCAGTAAGACTCGTTAAAGCAGTCTTACTGCTGCAGAAGAAAGCTTTCCTGCTGATGTTCAAAGGGGTTATCTGTGGCTGCCACCTTCTTAGAAGCCAGTGTATTTTGTTCCATGCATTGGTAGGGTTAGATGGTCTCAGAACGTCCTCCTTTTTCTGGAGCTGTATGGTAAATTACATTACATTAGGGATTTCTATTCCGCCAGTACCTCTATCCATTGGCACCACATAATTAAGGTTACCATATAGCTCCAGAAAAAGGAGTATGGATTGAGACTTCCGGGTTTTAAGCTCATTGAAAGCAATGGAAGTAAGGAAGACAGATTGAGACATCTGGGTTTTACTTCCACTGAATGCAATGGAAGTAAAACCCGGATGTCTTAATCCGTCCTCATTTTTCTGGAGCCATATGGTAACCCTATACGTAGTAGAGTAGGAAATTATAGAAGGTGTGACATAAGGATGCTTTACAAGTGGGTTGGGGATAGGACTTAAACACAGTTCTTTTAGTACAGATTTGAATACTGGCAAAGATGAAGCCTGACTTACTGAGTTGAACAGTTTGTTCCAGGCATACGGCACAACAAAGTACAAGGAAGGGAGGCAGGAGTCTGAAGGCCCCCTCCCACTGCATCCCAAGATGCATTTGGAGGGGGAAGCCCCATCATTTATAGCACGCGGCCATGTAGGCAGGAGGCAGTGAGCTTCCCTCCTGCCATTTGCCCTTCCAAAGGTACAGGGGAAGGGGGTTCCTAGCTCATGGAAAGCCTACAGAGGTGTTTTTTTTTTTTTTTTTTTTTTTTGCTCTTTGGGTGGTGGGAGATGGTCATGACCACTGGGGAAGTAAGGGGGGGTGCGGGTCATGTCTTAAATCCTCCAGTGGCCATCTTGTCAGTTTGGGCACCTTTGTGGAACTTAGATGCAGTTCAAACAGGTCTAATTGCTGGTGTCTAAGTTCCCTGTAGGAAAGGCTTTGATTATGACTGGGGTACATCCAGGTTGAAGCCTGCCTGATTCCCGCCCTTAACACACCTCTCAACATGCCCCTTTGCTCTCTGGACGCACAGCAGCTTAGAAGTGCTACTGCACGTCCAGAAAGTTAGTTTTGATTATCGGCACTTGGACGTCCCTGCTAATAGGCTGGATTTTGGACATTTTAAAGTTTTGATTATGAGCCCCATCGTCTCTTAATCTACGCAGCAATCTTTAAGAATGCATTCGACACCACTGATTTTACTTGTGGCTTAAATGATAATGTTGAGTCCAGAGTTACATCCAAATATCTGCACTGCTGAAGTACTGTCACCACCACATTGACCAAAACTATCTCAGAAGGGCATGCCAATAATTGTTTCTCTCGGCCAATGCTCAAAACCTCTGTTTTTGCCGTATTCAACTTCAACTGATTTTCGCACATCCAGTCCTGAATAGCCTGAAAACAATTAGCTTTCAGTCCTTAACCCTACTCCTCTGCCCTCCAACCCAGTCAGCTGATTAACCGTTTTCCTTAACTGTGTCCATGACATCCTGTTTGTCTGTTGTTCCGCCACTAATTTCTGTCAAATGGGATGATCAGTGACACTCAGAAAAGCACCCAGACAATATAAAGCATAAACAATAACACTTTATTATACATATATATATATATATATATATATATAAATATAAGAATAAAATAGCATCACCTGGACCCCATACACAGACCACCTTCACAATTGGGAATCCTTGCAATTGATAGGCGGGGGGACCAAAGGACTGTCCCTTTAGACATCGTGGCTTCTCCCTTCAGACGTTATGGATTCTGTCTGTCAGGGTCAGAATCCCGGTCTTATATAGGATGCAAACTGCGGAGTTCATAAACAGCTGGTCCTGCTATTAGTAATACAGCTGGTCCTGCTCCTTTGTTCTCTGTTTTGACAACACCTAGGTCAAGGAGGTGTGGCAGAGACCGGCCCATCTGTCTTTATTGTCCTTTTGATGTTATTGTGGAGGTGTTTGCAGAGATTGTTTTCCCATGAGACTGGTTTCACTGTCCCTTTGGAGATCAAGGAGGTCAGGATGTTAGATACTTGTCACTGTCCCTTTGATGCTGTTTGGGCAACTCCTAGGTCAAAAAGGTCAAGTTAGCAGATACTTGTCACTGTCTCCTTCCTTTTGATGTAGTTTCCCATCTGTCTTTACTGATGTTATTTGAGCGGCTTGCCTGCAAAGGAAGTCAGGCTCTCAAATGAGCAAACTTTACTGCCCTTTTGAGATTAAGGTAACACTCAGGACACGGAGGTCAGATAAGCAGACTTGAGGAGACATGTCACGTATTATGCTGATTACCCCCTGGGTATAACATTCCACCCCTGGATACTCAAGTCTGCTCCTCCAAATTAAGAAGTCCTCCGAATTAAGGGAGAGAGTGTCCGTTTGTATATACAAGAGGTAAACCCACAATTAAGAAATGTTAACATAAAGATAGCTAAATAAAATTATAGAGTACAAAATGAAGAAACACCTTTTGTGCCATATCACTGCCTCTAGTAATAGCATCCCACCCATGGAGTGCAGTGGTAGCTTCAATATGATCTGCCACAGAATGCAAGTTAGTAGAATTGCTAGGCTTTCTTTACAGGTAGCAATAAAACAATTGGAGTAAGTACCTCGGCAAAAGAAAAATTAATCATAAAAATGATAAGTTGCATTATTTGCCCACTGCAACACACTAACATTCTGTAAACATACTGAAAAGGGAGCTTGCATAGCAGGAATCAAAAATTCAATAAAAGACAAAACACGAATCTCACAAATAGTCCACTGTAAGGCTGAAGAAACATTACTATCTAAAGTATATTGCTGTATGATAGTATCATTAACAACACGTAACATTAACTGATCATATCGTAGGGTTAGTTCATGATTATGTGCAGTATTTGGCACCCATTCACCTTCCCATCTAAACACATCTGTTCCTCTGGAGCCAAAATATGCTTGTTTGCCAGCCAGTATTTCAGAAACAATAGTATTTACTATCTACATTTAGGTAAAATAGGAAAATTAATTTTCCATCAACTGGTATGTTTGCATTCTCTAATATTTCTTGCTCGGGAATTATGGAAATTAATAATCTTATTAATATTATATTTGTGCTCTTACTCATGGCTTACATACATTTAGGGTAGCTTCATATTCACCATCGATCACTGCAGTTATCTGGTATCCCGTTTTTCTTAGTAGCTTTGGTTAGGGTCTGGCTATGCTCCATTTTCAATAGGCTTGCTATGCCACTCACATGCCTTCACTCACGTAAGATTCACGTGCACCACCCCCAGAGACCAGCCCTAATGTGAAGTGGCAGGATATAGGCTCACTTCTATTCCCAAGTCGGTGCCACATAATAGCGTCATGGCACGGGACTGTATGTCTGGTTGCGTGTCATCTTCTCGATCTGGTGAAATTTTCTCTTAATCTAGCATGTTAGCCAAATCATCAGAACGAGAGAGCAGAGCTGACCAATTTTATCACAAAAGGATGAAAGTCTATATGGAATAACATTTCCCAGTACGTGATTTTTCAAGGAAAATATTTCATCATGACTGTTTAGCTTCAATGCTTTAGTTACAATAAACACCCCTAGTGGTAAAAGAGAAGATAAGAAAAAAAGGAGAAAAACCACTTTATGTACAGAAGGTGATAACCTGTGACACAATACTTGTGGGTGAGGTAGTAGTTGTGTGAGATGAGAGAAACAACACTAATGCACTTAAAGGTATTCTGTAGGACATTCAGAAAATACACCTTTTTATGTTCTGGACATAATTATGTCATTTAAGAGAGACCATACACACGTACAGAATGTGATAACATTTGACACAATACTTGTGTGTAAGGTAGTATTTGTGTGAGATAAGAGAAACAACACTAATGCATTTAAAGGTATTCTGTAGGACATTCAGAAAATACACCTTTTTATGTTCTGGACATAATTATTATGTCATTTAAGAGAGACCATACACACGTACTGATTGTAATACCAAAATAACTTATGTCAGAGATGTGCACTGCACTGTTTATACCTGGTAAGTTAAATAAAGAGAGACCATTTTTTTATTTTATTTAGCAAATATCAAATACCAATGAACACCATTTTACCAGGTATAAAGCTTTCTAATTTTTTTCTCTTCAGATATCCTCTTATAATATAACCCCTAACTAAATTATCATTGGGCTGTATGAGCTATAGCATAAAATCATTGCGAGCATGGTTTTCATAAGAAATTTTCTTGTATGTGGGGGAATCTTTTTTGGAAAGGGATATGGTACCATTTGGACTAATAGAAGGGGTGGAATAAACTCTGGAAATGGCCAATGTGCAATGTTGGGGTACCCCATAAGCTAAAACAGACAACACATAACAGAAACAGATAAACACAGAGCTCCGGCATGCTTTCTTCCATCGGTAATGATTCAGGGTTGAATTTAATCTGTAAATAAGCACACTATTAATCAAAAGAGTCATAAACAAATTTGGTATCCATTGGATTCCCACTATCAGGTCACAGTGCTGGAAGTATTTTAAATGTGGCACAGTGAAATTGGTTCTCCGGACCATGTCTGGATACTAAGCTTCTAAAAGAAAGAGAGATAGAAACTTAAGTTAATTGCTCTATATAGTTTTACTGGTCTTCTTTTCTATTTTCTTCCATTTCAAAGCTCTGTCACACAATCGTAAGTGAATGCAAGCAGGGAAGTTTTAATCTATAAAATATACAAGAGAGGTTTACGTGCAGGTACAGTGGTTCACAATGTTTGAGGTAAAAGACACATTTGCAAAATTACTTGGAGTGCAACTTCCTTATACTATCTAACAAAACTTTATACATTATAAAGGTCACTTAGCAATATTTCTACTTTTTTATTGTCCAACCTACCCCATATGTTACCCCAGATGTGAAATATGTTGCCTCCACAATCCAAAAAGGCCCAAGTCTGTTTTTTACTTTGGGGAGAAGGGAAGTTTACAATTTTCTGTTTAACTTTCTCTATCACCTCTCGGCATCCTTTTGCCCACTTTCTGCTATAATCTTGTGATAGAAAGTGGGACTATGTAAGTATTTTTGTGGTAGTCTGGTAGATGTATATTGCCTCCCTTGCCAAGTGGATGCAAATTGTTCTGGACATTGCTCCACTATAGGAATAGTAAAAATGCATTGGTTCTCATAGGAATGTCTGGCAATTTACCAAAACTATAGATTCCATCGGAAAGCTGTAATGTTAACCTTTAAAATTTGTAATATTCTTCCTGCTTGTATAATTTTCCCCCCAATCCTGATATTTATATTCCTCCACCCCAGTGTCCATTACAGCTTGTACCTTTTGCTCCCCAGATTTCTACTAAATATTTATCTCTACCTGTGGACGCTGTTCTAATTTGGTCCAGGCAAACACTGAGGCTCGGCATTCACATTATTGATCCTCCCAACACTTCCACCCTTTTAAATCAGGATAAAGAATGGAAGCAGTTTCCTCAGGGGGGGCCGTTGGCACCAAAATATCCTCCCTCTCTCCTTTGTTCACTTGTGCTTGTGGCATAGATTTCTTTCCCAGTCCTCTACTTTTGTACATTCCCCATAATGTCCCTGTATCTTTTCCTTCTATTTCTTCCCTCTTTACACTATCTTTTATTAATGCCAAAAACATATTCCTCCGAGATACCCGCTTAGCCCTGTTTGAATTGGATTGTCCTTTTCTCTTTTTATCAAAAGTATTTTGAGGTCCCCAGTCCCCCCAATCTCCTAACTGTCGGACCGCTTCTAAGGCTTCCAAAATAGTCCTGTCTATTTGATTGATCAACAAAGTTATCATTACCTGTTTGTATGCTGGTGCAGCATACTTAATAATTTTATTTCTCATGGACACAGTAAAAGGTAATGACATATATATGTCAGTGTGACCTATTACTAAGGCTACCTTCATAGTCTCCTCCTTAATTTTCATTTGAGCATCTTTTAATGTATACCAAATTTTATCATTTGAGGGCCAATCAGATTCAAGTGGATATCGCTTCGTGACACCCCTACTAATTATCTCTAATAAAGACCATTGGGCATTATTTGCAGGATAAGGATCCTCCCATAACGCATTTTGTACTACTTCTTGACTAATTTTAACAAATTTAGGGGCATCTGTGGCATCCCACATAATCCCTGCTGCGCCCATCTCCTGCACCCGAATTACCCATTGTATTAGTGGTTCCCCAGGCTGCAGTGTAAAACGTGCCATCGTATCCATGATTTCATGTGGAGTAACATCCTCCATAACATTATTTCTAGTTAGATTTTCTCCTGTTTGTAGACTTCCCTGTAATCTTTGTCTCCTCACAGGCTCTGCTTCTAAACTTTCTGCCTGTTCTCCTTCAACACATATATCCTCCTCACTGTTATTATAATTTGAATCCCAAATTTCCCCATCCCGTTTGTTTGGATTCCAATTATCCGGCAGATGATAAATTAAGATTTTAACTTTTCTGTCACTCACTTTCCACCTCCGTTTCTTGTATTGATATTGTGCACATTGCACAGCTTTCTTTCCTGTTACATTTTGATAGGAGTCTACCTTATCCATTAACAACTTATTCTGACATTGTAGCATTTTAATGGCATGCTGTTGATTATACCTTTTCTTTTCCAGCTCTTCTAATTTCAATTGTAATTCCTGTTTAGCTTCATGCAAATTCCTCCAGTCTGACAAAATCATCCTTCCTTGTCTAGAAATTCCTTCTTGCTCTTCTCCTTTTGAGATTTTCACCTTTTGTAAGGAGGCACATAATTCATGTGGATCCCCACTTCCAAAAGTACAGGATTCACTTAATCCTGCTTCTACAGACCACTCAGTGGCCATTAATTTACCTATACTGTCATTCCCATGCGGAATGGAGGGATTGGGAGCCTGCTCCTCAACCCCTTGTTTCCTAGGTAGCTTTTCTGACCACATTGATCAACCCAACTTCTGGTACCAATTTGTTCCGCCACTAATTTCTGTCAAATGGGATGATCAGTGACACTCAGAAAAGCACACAGACAATATAAAGCATAAACAATAACACTTTATTATACATATATATATATATAAATATAAGAATAAAATAGCATCACCTGGTATAAGAATAAAATAGCATCACCTGGACCCCATACACTGACCACCTTCACAATTGGGAATCCTTGCAATTAATAGGCGGGGGGACCAAAGGACTGTCCCTTTAGACATCGTGGCTTCTCCCTTCAGACGTCATGGATTCTGTCTGTCAGGGTCAGAATCCCGGTCTTATATAGGATGCAAACTGCGGAGTTCATAAACAGCTGGTCCTGCTATTAGTAATACAGCTGGTCCTGCTCCTTTGTTCTCTGTTTTGACAACACCTAGGTCAAGGAGGTGTGGCAGAGACCGGCCCATCTGGCTTTATTGTCTTTTTGATGTTATTGTGGAGGTGTTTGCAGAGATTGTTTTCCCATGAGACTGGTTTCACTGTCCCTTTGGAGATCAAGGAGGTCAGGATGTTAGATACTTGTCACTGTCCTTTTGATGCTGTTTGGGCAACTCCTAGGTCAAAAAGGTCAAGTTAGCAGATACTTGTCACTGTCCCCTTCCTTTTGATGTAGTTTCCCATCTGTCTTTACTGATGTTATTTGAGCGGCTTGCCTGCAAAGGAAGTCAGGCTCTCAAATGAGCAAACTTTACTGCCCTTTTGAGATCAAGGTAACACTCAGGACACGGAGGTCAGATAAGCAGACTTGAGGAGACATGTCACGTATTATGCTGATTACCCCCTGGGTATAACATCTGTCTTGCCTGTTTAGATTGTAAGCTCTTTCGAGCAGGGACTGTTTTCTTACTCTTTGTAACTCTGTACAGTGCTGCATGCACTGGTTGTAGAAGTAATTATGAAAGCACCCCCGAAGCCTCAATCATTGATTTGTCCATGGGGATAAAAAACTGGATATCATCCATGTAAAGATGAAAACTTATACCTAGTTCTCTCAATTTCTTACACAAAGGTAGCAAATAGATGTTAAACAAAACCGCAGACAATGCTGACCCTTGCGGAACCCTGTACTTCAATAGAGACCAACTGGACTTCTGACCTGATTCCAAACAAAACATTCTATATTCCAAGAATGATTGAAACCAATCTAATACCACTCCTCCAATGCCCAAGGCATGCAGTCTTGCCAGCAAAATATGGTGATTCACAGTATCAAACACCGCAGAAACATCCAACAATATCATGAAGTAAAAAATCCCATGATCCAACCCAGAACGCACAGTGTCAAGAACAGAGAGCAGCAATAACTCTGTTGAATATTTAGGTCTAAAACCAAATTGAAAATCGTCCAAAATCTTATGGCTTTCCAAGAAGTCCTGCAATTGCTTTAACACAATGAAATTGGACGAAAATGTTCAAACACTGTCCCATTCATATGATTTTTTAACAACGGACGAACAATAGCTTTCTTAAATCGAGAAGAAGCACAGCCTGTCTCCAATGATGGCTCAACAATCTGTAAAATTGATGGCAATATAGAATCCATCAAAGACGCCAAGACACCTATTGGACAAGGATCAAGCGAACAAGTCGCCTTTTTTAAACGATGATGTTTCACATCCCCTTCTGTTACGACTTCAAACTTAGACCACAACGTCTTTTGAGGAAATTCTTTCGATGGTAACTGCAGACTACAGAACTCTAATGAGATCTTTTGTACCTTAGATATGAAGAACTCCAAAAAATTTTGGCTAGAAACATTATTTAAAGAAATCCTTCTTTTCTAGAGTGTCACAGTGCTTCCATAATAAAAGCATTTCTCCAAACATTCCTATTTGCATGACTCTACACACCACAGTGCTTTCTTCTTCACTGCCCGTTGTATTAAAACTCACTTTATCACTACAAACAGATTATTTTCCAAATTTTAGAAGACTTATCTATTTGGCTGAGACTATCTGTACTTTACCTCATTATTCCTGGACTTTGGCTACTACTACTACTGCTTATCACTTATGTAGCGCTGAAAGGCTACATGTACGCATCACTATACATTTTGACATTTATAGATGGTCCCTGCTCGGAAGATCTTACAATCTAACTTGGACGGTTCATAGACAACTCGGCGAAAGACAAAGGCGCGCGCCGACAACTGAGTGCAAGACGGAGGCGCGCGCCGAAGAAAATTACAGTTTATAGGGGCTCCGACGGGGGGTTTTGTTGGGGAGCCCCCCCAGTTTACTTAATAGAGATTGCGCTGGCGTTGGGGGGGTTTGGGGGGTTGTAACCCTCCACATTTTTCTGTAAACTTAACTTTTTCCCTAAAAACAGGGAAAAAGTGAAGTTTTCAGTAAAATGTGGGGGGTTACAACCCCCCCCACCCCCCACAACACGGCGCGATCTCTATTAAGTAAAGTGGGGGGTTCCCCCCCATGTCCCCCCCCCCATTGGAGCCGTAAAAACAGTAATTTTCTGCGGTGCGCACCTCCGCACTGCGCTCAATTGTCTGCGCGCGCCTTTTTCCCGGCGCACTTTTGACCTGACACCAACTTGGACAAACAGACATGACATATAGGGTTGAGGATGCAGAACCCGAGAGGAGTTAGGAGTTGAAAGCACTCTCAAAGAGGTGGGCTTTTAACTGGGCCTTGAGCACTGCCAGAGACAGAGCCCGCCGTAAGGATTCAGCAGATTACTCCAAGCTCTTAGCTTTACCCTTCTCCACTGCCAATTCCAGACTTCATTCCTTTCATCTAGCTGCCCCATATGCCTGGAATAAATTAGCTGAGTTTGTCTGTCAAGCCCCTTCCCTTGTTTAAAAGCAGACTTAAAACCCACCTTTTTGATATAGTCTTCAATCGTTAACCCTACTCCACTGCCTTCCAACCCAGCCAGCTGATTAACCGTTCCCCTTAACTGTGTCCATCACATCCTGTTTCAGTCTTTGGGAAGCTGAGCTGAGATTGTGATGTCATAATGCCTCATTCCACCAATAAGAGCCAACCTTCTCAGTGATGTCACAATGGCTTGGTTGTCCTGTACTCCCCTCTGCCCTCCAACCCAGCCAGTTGATTAACCCTTCCCCTTAACTGTACCCATGACATCCTGTTTGGCTGTTTAGATTGTAAGCTCTTTCAAGCAGGGGCTGTTTTCTTCTTTGTGACTCTGTGCAGTGCTGTGTGCATCTGGTAGAAATAATTAATAGTAGTTGTAGTAGCATATGGATCAGCAAGGCAGAAGGGACGGCTAAGTGTAATATTCTCTTTGGTGACTCAGATAGGGGTGGAGTTACATCTGAAAAGTCCTTACCCAAGTTTTAGCCTTCCTCAGTGATTGTAACGATCAGAGTAAAGAATCCTATGAAAAATGGTGCTGATCTGATCACCTAGAAACACATAGGGGTCCTTTTATCAAGCTGCGGTAGGGGTTTAACGCGCGTAATACTGCACGTTAAATCACCTGAGCAGATGTTAGTTTTTTAGCCGGCACTTGATAAAATGTCCTTTGGCACCATTGGCTAGCGCGGCTTGATTAAAGGACCCCTAAGTCATTGTGACTCCTGATGCAGGCATTTCTGCAGAAGCACAGAGTCTATTCATAAAGTCCCTTGGTGCAGTTTTGGACATTCTTTGTACAGTATTTGCTTCATGAGCTCATTATCACCTCAAGCTCCTAGGTGCAGTTTTGAATTATTTTTGTATTTGCATAATTGCTTATGTCAAAA
The DNA here is from genome assembly GCF_902459505.1 of Geotrypetes seraphini. Taxonomy (NCBI): domain Eukaryota; kingdom Metazoa; phylum Chordata; class Amphibia; order Gymnophiona; family Dermophiidae; genus Geotrypetes; species Geotrypetes seraphini. The sequence goes on along the minus strand of NC_047087.1, from coordinate 23,226,821 downwards.
TTAAATACATTTGAAAACTCGACCTCTTGACAATATATTGTAGTTGGAAATGCCAGGGGTTCACCCTTACTACTTTTTTTTTGTTTGTTTTTATATAGGGGTTGACTCTCCTTTTATATATTTTTTAATTTGTATTAATTAACTAATTTTTAATTTAATTTGGATGTTATAGGATATTATGTATTAGAAACGTTATTTCTTTTCTTTTTCTTTTCTATTTAAATTGAGTTCTTTTCAAAATTTGGATTGAATTATATTGTAAACCACTTTGATCCTTTTTGGCTGTATATGTGGTATATAAAAATTTTAATAAACATACACCAACCACTCTGTCATGTTGGTATGTCAAATCTATTAAACCTTATGGCATAAACCACATTTGATTCCATGGCTGCATTCCTTTTCTCAGTGGTGGTGGTGGTGGTGTTGATAAATTTGTGTTTGTCGGTCTCCCAATGCAGCCGCTCAAGCTCAAAATGTATTCAAAGCTTAAAACTTTAAAGGTTCCTTTTACTAAATGGCGCTAAAGATTTTATCGCAGGCCAGCGAGGTAAATGCTCCGACGCTCGAGTGTCAGAGCATTTACCTCTCCGGCCCAGGGTAAAAACCTCTAGTGCTGTTTAGTAAAACCCAGAGCAAGATATGCACTAGAAAAGTGACCGCTTGAGCTGAATATGTTGCAGCATACCTGTGTTGCCCATTCAGTGTGAATGGCACCTTTTCCTTCATTCAACAAGCTTCACAGCCAAGAAGCTGCTGGCCGTCAAAAACAGGCTGTCAAGAAAGGCCGGTTAAAAATAGATGAGTTGAAGTGGTTTGTCTGACCTTGAAAGCCAGGAGCAGTCAGCAGTTCCTAGTTCTGGTGCTGCTGCTATCAGAGAGTCATGCCCTGGCTTGTATCCTAAGTTACATGGCTATAAAAGGAACTCCCACGGCTATTTGACCTTTATAGTATCCATGGCATGTGGCGGCGCTGTCATAAATCTGAACATCAGACGACGATGAAATGTTCAGTGTGTTCATGTGTAACCGGAGGTGTATTATTTCAATGTTTTTCAACTTGCTTCCCTGAGTTTACCCCAGAGGATCCGGGAACTGTCGGCCCTGCTCCCTGGAATAGCTGTTCCCTTCCGGTATCACATGGCTGTCAAGAGAGTTTGAGCATTCACTATTCTCATCAGACTGAGAACAATGTGGGGAGTTTACTAAGTTCCACATGATGCCAGAAGGAAGAAGAGTGAAAAACGAACTTGACGGCAAGCCGGAGGCCAGGCTGGTGAAAATGAAAGAGGCTGGAGAGAAGTTCTGAGGGAGAATGACTGAATTACATTACATTACATTACAGATTTCTATTCCGCCATTACCTTTCGGTTCAAAGCAGATTACAAAAAGAGTTATTGAAGAAGGGTTACGATGTTCGATCAGAGAAGGTTTCCAAGAGAGGGAAAAGTAGGATCTGGGGTTAGGGAGGGGATGGTAAGAGGGGGGTTAAGCTTTATCATGGTATTAAGCTTTATTAAGGGATTTCTTGAAGAGTATAGTTTTTATTTCCTTTCTGAACATCTTGTAGTCTGGGGTTGTTGTCAATAGGTTGGAGACTTGGTTGTCTATCTTCGCTGCCTGAGTGGCCAGTAGTCCGTTGTATAGTTTTTTCCATTTTACTTCTTTGATTGGGGGTAAGTGAAGGGGGGGGGTGTTTTTCTATGCCTCGTAGAGGTGGTTTGGATCTGACCGGAGAGGACTGAAACGTGTGTGTGTTGTTGGAAGGGCTACTGAAGTGTAGTTGAGGCCAAGGGAACTTTGTGGGGTGCTTCATTTTGAGGAGATATGTCTATCTTCCTAGGATTCCTTCAACCAAACAAGAAATTATACCTGGAACTAAGCCTACTTTCTAGGAGGTTCATACACACTGCAGGATGAAAAGGTTAAATATAAGACCAGCTATACTGAGTCAGGCCTAAGGTCTGTCAAGCCCACTATCTTGTTTCCAACTGTGACCAAACCAGGTCACAAGTGCCTGGCAGGATCCCAAAAGTAGATAGATTACATGCTATCTACTCCAGGATAAGCAGTGGCTTTCCCCAGGTCTACAGTTATTTATCTGCCAAGGAGTGATTATTAGAGTAGATCCGATATCAGTACTTCATTCATTTTATCCAATTTATGTAATAACTGAAAATTTGTGAAAACATAGAGTTACCAGATTTTGTCCTAAAAAAAAAAAAAAGAGGATGCATGGCCCCGCCCCACCCTGCCCACAGCCCTGCCCCATTCCACCCATAGCCCTGCCCTGCTCTGCCACCCAGCCCCACACAAACCCCGCCTATTTGGAGCCGGGTCTGGAGAGCATCTGTGCATGCACAGATGTGATGACATCACATGCGTGCATGAGTGTGATGTCATCATTGTGTCACATCTGTGCATGCGCAGATGCCCTCCAGACGCAGCCCCGAGTTCAATGGTTTTGAAAACCCATCTGGACAGTCCTCTAAAAAGAGGACATGTCTGGGTAAATCCAGACATTTGGTAACCATATGAAAACAAAACTGCAGGTTTTTACTCTTCCTCCCCTCTTTCATTTGCTCTTTCCCTTACTCATCCAAAGTAGGAAGACAGTATCAGCAGCAGCAGCAGCACTGGTGATGACAGCAGGCAGCGCAGGATCTATGAGCCAGTGAGTGTGAATTTCTAATGTAATACCGAGATACCAAGGGTGGTCCATCCCAAAGAGAGAGATTTACCCCCACAATGAATGAAATTGAAGGCCAATGAGTGAGGCTTTCTAGTGATGCACCTAGGGTATAGCCCTCATGACATGGCTACTCATGCAAACCTTCTCTCCTACCTAGCACAGGGATATGGATTCCCACTGCAACCAGACCACCCATGCAGAATAATCCACAATCTCCAGTCTCTTCCCCCACTTTATATAAGAATCAATTGATATTCTATTCCACTCTGAGGCTCATTTCCCCCCCAAAAAATCAGATGTCCAAAAGATGGCATAAACTGGCACCAGGACGTCCAAGTGACGATTTTCGAAACCAGCTTTCTTGATGTCTTGCGAGGCGTCACAGCCATTATGTGTCCAAAATTCAAAAGAGGCATTTTTGGAGGCATGTTATGGGCAGGCTTTGAGTGACTTGGACGTCTTGCGGCAATAACTGAACCTTTCCCAGGACAGAACTTAGACAGTCGAAGCCAGGCCTGTTTTAAAAGCATCTAAATGCTAAAAGGATACCCAAATGACCACCAGACCAATTAAGTAATGACATCCCACTCTCCCCCCAGTGGTCACTAGCCCATCCCACCCCCCAAAATCTGAATGAAACAGTACATATCTGGTATGAGAAATCCACGTAGAGCTTCACACAGGTGTCTTAAGTAGCCTGGTGAGCGGGCTAGTGAAACATAGAGAGGAGGACCCAGGCCCATAAGTCACTCTAACTACTACATTTATGGTGGAAAATTTGAGCTCACCCAAACCTACTATACTGCCATATTGGTGCCACCTGCAGCCATAAGGGCTATTGGGGTGATAGAAAGTGAGTATAGTAGGTTTTGGGGAAGTTTTGGAGGGCTCAACATACATTAGAAGATGGTTATGGTGAGATGTATTTCTGGTAACCTTTATGTGAAGTTCGCAACTGTGCCCTCTAAGATGCCCCACTGCTCTATTGGCATGTCAAGAACTACTTCTTCATGGACAGGGTGGTGGATGCCTGGAATGCCCTCCCTATAGAGGTGGTGAAGGCAAAAAGAGTGAGCGTTAAAAATAAATGCGTAGAATAGACACAAAGGATTCCTAAATGGAATGACAGTATTGACACAAAACTCAACATATCAAAGAATAGAACATAAGAATAGCCTTACTGGGTCAGACCAATGCAGGTCACTAGTAGCTGGGATAAATGCAAATAGTAGCAACATTCCATGCTACCAATCTAGGGCAAGTAGTCCCCATGTCTGTCTCAATAACAGACGATGGACTTTTCCTCCAGGAACTTGTCCAAACCTTTCTTAAAACCAGCTATGTTAACCACTCTTACCACAACCTCTGGCAACGCGTTCCAGAGCTTAACTATTCTCTGAATGAAAAAATATTTTCTCCTATTGGTTTTAAAAGTATTTCCCTGTAACTTCATCGAGTGTTCCCTAGTCTTTGCAATTTTTGATGGAGTAAAAAAATCGATCCACTTGCACCTGTTCTACACCATTCAGAATTTTGGAGACTTCCCCTCAGCCATCTCTTTTCCAAGCTGAAGAACCCTAACCTTTTTAGTCTTTCCTCATACGAGAGGAGTTCCATCGCCTTTATCATCTTGGTCGCTCTTCTTTGAACCTTTTCTAGTTCTGCTATATCTTTCTTGGGGAAAGCGTCTCGGACGTCTCGGTGGGAGATACGCTAGCCACCAGTGACCATAACATGGTATGGTTTAACCTTAAGAAAGGCTTCCCTAGATCACAAACAAAAACAAGGGTACTCAATTTCAGGGGCACTGACTTCGCACGCATGGGAGATTTCGTCTACCAGACGCTGCAGGTTCAAGAAGTAACTGATAATGTGGAAGCTATGTGGTCAACCTTGAAATCGATCCTTCATGAGGCAACTATCCGCTACATAAAATCGGTAACCAAACAACAAAGAAAAAGGAAACCCCAATGGTTCACAGATGAGGTATCATACCTCGTCAAGGAGAAGAAAAGAGCATTTCTCTCATACAAACGCATGGGGAGAAAAGAAGCAAACATTGAATACAGGGCAAAGTCTGCAGCGGGCAAAACAGCAGTCAGGGAGGCCAAACTTCATATGGAAGAAACTCTAGCGAAGAACATCAAGAAAGGGGACAAATCCTTCTTCAGGTACATTAGCGACAGCAATAAAAACACAAACGAGATAGTACACCTTAGAACGCCAGACGGAAATTATGTGGAAACTGATTCCGATAAAGCCAAACTACTGAACGATTACTTCTGTTCAGTCTTTACCTGCGAGGCACCAGGGCACGGGCCTCGGCTGGATGCAAAGCAATGCATGGATGACCCATTTCAGAAGTTTGAGTTCACACCAGCTGATGTTTACAGAGAACTGTCAAGACTCAAGGTGAACAAAGCCATGGGACCGGACAATCTGCACCCAAGAGTGGTCAGAGAGCTATGCGATGTCTTGGCGGAACCGTTAGCCATGCTCTTCAATCTCTCCCTAAGTACGGGGAGAGTCCCCCTGGACTGGAAAACTGCCATCGTTGTTCCTCTGCACAAAAAGGGTTGCAGAGCGGAGGCTGCAAATTACAGACCAGTAAGTCTCACATCAATAGTGGGTAAACTCATGGAAACTCTACTTAAAGGGAAATTAGACACGATATTGGATGAGGGGAATCTGAGAGATCCCTGTCAACATGGATTCACTAGGGGCAGGTCATGCCAATCCAATCTTATCAGCTTCTTTGACTGGGTGACAGGAAAGCTAGACTCGGGAGAGTCTCTGAACATAGTGTACTTGGATTTCAGTAAAGCGTTTGACAGTGTCCCACACCGTAGACTATTAAACAAGATGAAATCGATGGGGTTAGGTGAGAAGCTAACGGCATGGGTCAATGATTGGCTGAGTGGAAGACTTCAGAGGGTGGTGGTCAATGGCACCCTCTCTAAGACATCGGAGGTGACTAGTGGAGTGCGTGGGACCATCCCTTTTTAACATATTTATAAGGGACTTGACCCGAGGGCTTCAGGGAAAAATAGCGCTGTTTGCCGACGACGCCAAACTGTGTAATATAGTAGGTGAAAGTGATCTCACGGATGGTATGACGCAGGATCTGATCAAGTTGGAAAACTGGTCCTCAACATGGCAGCTGGGCTTCAACGCAAAGAAGTGTAAGGTGATGCATCTCGGCAGCAGAAATCCATGCAGAACATACACCTTGAATGGAGAAACACTAGCTACGACTTCAGAAGAACGGGACTTGGGAGTAATCATCAGTGCAGACATGAAGGCTGCCAAACAGGTAGAGAAGGCCTCATCCAAGGCAAGGCGAATGATGAGATGTATCAATAGAAGCTTCGTCAGCCATAAACCTGAAGTCATAATGCCACTGTACAGAACCATGGTGAGACCTCATCTGGAGTACTGTGTGCAATTCTGGAGGCCACATTACCATAAAGATGTACTTCGAGCTGAGTCAGTCCAGCGAATGGCCACTAGGATGGTCTCCGGACTCAAGGGTCTCTCATACGAGGAAAGACTGGGCAAGTTGCAGCTCTACTCTCTAGAGGAGCGCAGGGAAAGGGGTGACATGATTGAGACATTTAAGTACATCACAGGTCGTGTCGAGGTGGAAAACGACATATTCTTTCCTAAGGGACCTTCAGTCACAAGGGGGCACCCGCTCAAACTCAGAGGAGGGAGATTTGGTGGTGACACCAGGAAGTATTTCTTTACAGAAAGGGTGGTGGATCAATGGAACAAACTACCGGTGCAGGTGATCAAGGCCACTAGCGTGCTCGACTTTAAGAATAAATGGGACATCCACGTGGGATCTCTACGTGGGTCGAGCAGCACTCTGACTTAATGGGGTGGGACAGTAGAGTGGGCAGACTTGATGGGCTATAGCCCTTTTCTGCCGTCATCTTTCTATGTTTCTATGTTTCTAATTGAATGCAATACTCCAGGTAAGGTCATACCATGGAGTGATACAGCAAGAATGCTGCTTAAATAGAAGCCCAGCAACGAGGAAGTGAAGATGATGCTGGATGGACTTCTACAGTTTGTGTCCAATATATGGCAAGGCGGATCGGGGGGGAGGGGGGCTGGAGTTAGCTGTGATGATAATTCCAGAAGTAGGGTAGTGTGGGACAGAGTAGCCAATAGTGGTCAGATTTCTATGGTCTCTGTCCCATATGCGGCAAGAAGGATCAAGAGCAATGATATCTATTTTATGCCACATTCAAATCTTCTGAGTACAGGTGTTACCTATCTCGGGGGATGGGGAGAAAAGACATCTTATACTGAAACGTAGCAAGTAAAACAAATAATTACTGGTGTGTTGATAATGAATGTGACTGTTTGACAGACTGGATGGACCACACAGGTCTTTATCTTCCGTCATTTACTATGTTACTTTGGCACCCTTTGAAGTTCACAACAGTACCCTCTATGGTGCCCCACTGCTCTATTGGCATGTCAATGTGGCCAGTCCATTACGATGCTGGCTCTTTCCACACTCAAATGGTCTGAATTTGGATGTTTTGAACTTGAACATTTTTGTGGTCAAAAATGTCCCAAAAAGTTAGGTGTCCTGGCGGCCAAGACATCTAAGTTGGTGATTTTCAAAAACAATGTGGATGTCTAGTGGTTTCAAAAATGGAGGATTCTCCACTCCGACTTTCAGACATCTTGTGGGACATGTCCAAAGTCTGACTTGGACATACTATCTAAAATGCCAGCCACATATATCCGGTGTCAGGTCAAAAGCGTGCCAGGACAAAGGCGCAAGCAGACAATTGAGTGCAGCGCAGAGGCGCACGCCTAAGAAAATTACTGTTTTTAAGGCTCCAACGGGGGGGGGGGGGGGGGGGGAACCCCCCACTTTACTTAATACAGATCGCGCCACGTTGTGGGGGCATTGTGGGGGTTTGGGGGTTGTAACCCCCCAAATTTTACTGAAAACTTCACTTTTTCCCTGTTTTTAGGGAAAAAGTTAAGTTTACAGTAAAATGTGTGGGGGGGGTTACAACCCCCCAAACCCCCCACAACGCCGGCGCGATTTGTATTAAGTAAACTGGGGGTGCTCCCCAACAAAAACCCCCGTCGGAGCCCCTAAAAACAGTAATTATTTTTGGCGCGCGCCTCCATCTTGCGCTCAGTTGTTGGTGCGCGCCTTTGTCTTCTGCGTGGTTGTCTATGAACCCATATATCCACACATTGGCTTTCTTTTCTCTCTTCGCAGAGATCTTATAGATTGTAAACTGCTTAAATCTGCCTAGTGCAATAATAGTGGTATAGAAAATATGAATATTATTATTATTACATTTGGAAAGATTTGCTTGGTGTTTTGCTTTGCAAATGAAAAAAGCCCTATGAGGAGAGACTGGAAGCCCTGAATATGAATTTCCTAGAGGAAAGGAGGGACAGGGGAGATATGATTCAGACGTTCAAATACTTGAAAGGTATTAACGTAGAATAAAATCTTTTCCAGCGAAAGGAAAATGTAAAACTAGAGGACATAATTTGAGGTTGAGGGGTGGTAGATTCAAGAGCAATGTTAGGAAATTCTACTTTATGGAGAGGGTGGCGGATGCCTGGAATGCGCTCCCGAGAGAGGTGGTGGAGAGGAAAACAGTGTGGGATGAACACAGAGGATCTAGAACAGGGGTGTCAAAGTCCCTCCTCGAGGGCTGCAAGCCAGTTGGATTTTTAGGATTTCCCCAATGAATATGCATGAGATCTATTAGCATATAATGAAAGCAGTACATGCAAATAGATCTCATGCATATTCATTGGGGAAATCCTGAAAACCCAACTGGATTGCAGCCCTCGAGGGACTTTGACATACCTGATCTAGAATCAGAAAATAATAGTGAAGAGCTAAGGCCAGTACTGAGCAGACTTTCACAGTCTCTTTCTGTATATGGCCGTTTGGTTGAGGATGGGCTGGGGAGGGCTTCAGTGGCTGGGAGGGTGTAGATGGGCTGGAGTGAGCTTTGACGGAGACTTCAGCAATTGGAGCCCAAGCACAGAATCGGGTAGAGCTTTGGATTCTTGCCCAGAAATAGCTAAGAAAAAAAATTAAAATTTTTTTTTTTTTTTTTTTAATTGAATCAGGTTGGGCAGACTGGATGGACCATTCGGGTCTTTATCTGCCGTAATCTACTATGTTACTGTGTCACTACAAAATGATTGTATAGCTTTCTTTAGTTTGTAATTCTTCGATACCATTTGAAAAATGGATGAAAAATGTGCAAAAAAAACCTTGTAAGTTGGTACAACAACTCTCTTCAAACTGTGGGGAGCCACAAGCACTAGGGGTCACTCGGAGAAATTGAAAGGGGACAGGTTTAGAACAAATGCTAGGAAGTTCTTTTTTACCCAGAGGGTGGTGGACACATGGAACGCGCTTCCGGAGGATGTGATAGGCCAGAACTCTGTACAGGGGTTTAAGGAGGGTTTGGATAGGTTCCTGGAGGATAAGGGGATAGAGGGGTATAGATAGAACTTGAGGTAGGTTATAGAAGTGGTCAGAAACCACTTCACAGGTCGTGGACCTGATGGGCCGCCGCGGGAGCGGACCGCTGGGCGAGATGGACCTCTGGTCTGACCCAGTGGAGGCAACTTCTTATGTTCTTATGTTCCCAAAAGTGTTTCTTCCTATTTATTGTCCTGCAAATTCATGCTGAGGTTCTAGGGCAGTGTATCACAAACTGTGTGCCGGAGCGAGATTCTGAGTGTGCCTCAAGACGCCAGTGAAGAGAAGAGGTACTAGCGCTGGCTGACTGCCTACAGGACGTGCCTCTCATGGCAAGAGGCAAGTCCTGTAGGCAGTCAGCCAAAACACGCAACTCTTCTTCTCGCCAGTGCCTCTCCTCTTTTCCATGCCTCTCCTGCTCCTGCACACCTCCACCCCCCCCCCCTCCAACACATACACACTGGCAGCTCAGGGCCCCATCTTGAAGGACTTCGTGCAAACGTCAATGTGATGGCATCGCACATGTGTGACATCATCATGTTGATGTTGGTGTATTTCTGGGTGCCCTCCAGCCGTGGCCTGGAGTTTACTGTGCCTCCGAGTAGAAACATTTGTGGGACACTGCTCTAGGGCATTGGTTCTCAATCTATTTTCAGTCAGGACACACTTGGCAGACAACGCTTGCCTATGTGACTCACTGCGCGCATGACAAGCATGGACTGTTGAGTATACGTATCTTCCCTGCAATAACGGGTGCAGATCAGAACTAGGACGTTTCTCCACACAAGTCATTGTACAAAAAAATGTACGCTTCTCCCTCTGTATTCGCGGTTTTGATTATTTGCGGTTTTTAGCTTGCTGGCTCCTCCCCCAAAATCACATCAGCTTGCATAGAGAAATCACTGATTCCAAGCATTTACAGAGAAAATCGCTGATTCCCAGCACTTTCTTCACCGTGTTTTGCCTCTCCTTCAGGAACAGGCCAGGTCTCCCACCATGTTATTGAGAAAACAGCGAATAACATATGAAAAAGTTATTCGCGTTTTTTCTGCATTCGCGGGAGAAGTGTAATGTGATTCTCATTTCATCTGAGAAATAGCAATATAAATGTACTACCAGGCACATTATGAAATAATACAAATCCTGAAAAAAAAATCCCATTTCAACATACATATAGCAAATTTGTCAAATAACAGTAGCACTAATTCCTATCAATTAAACAGCAAGAATCCTCCTTAAGAATAGGCATCATTGGACCCTAGAACATTAATACATCTGTTACTAGTGAAAACAGAACAAGCAGGACTGATACCCACTTGGGGAATGAGAGTACAGAGGTCTGGGTGTGATTTGCCAGGGGCAGTGGTGCATTAAGGGGGGGGAAGGTCAGCCCAGGTGCCATCTTGGTGGGGGCACCGGCACATCTCCACACACACACACCCCAGCCATGTTTTCGCCCTCCTTTCCCTCCCCCATATCTGTAAATTTTCATCGCCAGCCTGGGTCACCTCTGAAATCACTTCTGGGTCGCAGGAAGTGATGTCAGAGGGAAAGCCAACACCAGCACGGGCAGCAGGCTGGAGAAGTTGCTCGTGCAGGCAAAGATTTAAAGAAGTTCTGAGGAACATGTGGCGTGAATGTAATGTGGGGGGAGCGGAAAGGTGTCGAGGAGGGCACAGGGGGCACCAATGTCCTGGGCACCTCCTACCCTCACTACGCCACTGCACAGGGGATAACTGAGTGGTCAGGCAAGAACCTGCCAGGAGATGAGAGAAGTGATTGGTGTCTGGGGGAATGGTGAACCCAGTAAATTGACATGTTGAAAGTTTTACAGTGTGTTTATGGTATTAAGTCACAGTAAAGCATGACAATAGATGTCACTGGGGAGAGGAGAATTGGGGGGGGGAAAGTGTTTGTATTACTGGCCTTTGGTCTCTCATACTTCCTGCCATTGACCTATGAGGAGGGAAAGGGAGTGTTCTTTGAAGCATCATCATGAAGGCTATGGAGAAATAAAAATAGCAGAGGATGCTGACAGAGTGAGCTGGGGGTGGGGGGGCTCAGGAGAAGCTCCAAGAGACAATTTTTATTCCATAAATTTGAGGGTTTTTCAAGTTGCTGCCTGGGAAAAACCCAGTTGGGACATAGCCTTCAGTGGAGCTGCTGAGTAGGATAGGGATTGAAGGAGAAAAGGACAAAAAAGTAAACTGTTGTAAATAATTGCCTGAATATTTAATGCCAATCAAGACAGAAACTATTGCTATTCCCCATTTCCCACTGAGAAGATTTCATTTGTTCCAATTTCTTCCGGAGTCTCTCATAGGGGAAAACACCCTCCAGGCAGGGCCAGATTTAGATGAAAAGAGGCCCTAGGCTATTCCATTTATGAGGCCCTTTCACCTCCCATTTTTAAGTTTGTAAATTACATGAGAGATAATAAAATACATCATTACTATGATATATATCAATATGTTAAATGAAACATGTTGTTATTGGTACTAACCTTTATAAAAAATGTGACACGGATAATAAATAAAAAAAAGTCGAGAACACTTATTTGGACATTTATTCTCAGCACCATATATAGTACTTGTAACAATAACTAATCAAACATAACACAAAACATTGCCCCTTCCTATGTCCATAGTGCCCCCAGTGCGTCCTTCCTCACCTCATCCCCCTCCGATGCCCGCCTGCCTCCCATCCCCCTTCCATTGAACACCCCCCCATGCCATCCTGCCTTCCATTAAACCCCCCCTCCGATGCCAGTCTGGGCCACCCTGTCCTGACGGATCCATGTTTTGCCTCTCTCCCCCCAGGGCTGGGCTTTGCCAAGCTGTTTCCGGACTGATGTCTTTCCCTCCCTGATCCTCCTCCCAGGGCGAGAAAAAGAAAGGGAGAGCCGAGTCGGCGCCCCGTTGCGGCCGGAGCCGGTTCTGATCCCGAAGCGTAGAATTTCTCCTTATTTTCGGTTCAGTATTTTAGGGTTCACTGTTTTTAGAATAGTGTAATTTTAATTTTGCTAACAATTTGAATGTAGGCCCCTCTTGATCTTGAGGCCCTAGGCTGAAGCCTAGTTAGCCTATAGGAAAATCCGGCCCTGCCTCCAGGGATTCAAGACAAAGTTAGACAAGTTCCTGCTGAACGTAATCAGGTAGGGCTAGTCTCAGGGCGCTGATCTTTGACCGGAGGGCCGCCGCGTGAGCGGACCGCTGGGCACGATGGACCCCTGGTCTGACCCAGCAGCGGCAATTCTTATGTCATTTGAACTTACTGACATTTTATCAGCAAAGAGTTCCAGCTTGAATTAATTTTTTTTTGACTTGGAGTGAACACTTTTCTTTCTTCTATTTTTTGAACTGTTTAAAGGGATGGACAAGAAGGGGGTTCCTTAAATTCCACAGCCTACTGGGATTGACCCGACCCCGGCCCGCACCCAGCTCAACCTCCAGAAACTGTTTTATTGTAGTCATCTGGCCCAGGACAAATTTGAATGGGACCAGGATTTCACAGATTTCTACACAGAAACTATATGCAAGCACAATACTGCATCTTGTTATACATAAGCACAGACAGACTCTCACCAAATACAGAGCAAGGGATCAAAATTAGAAATAGAAATATGAAAAAACAAATACTGAACTGGAAACTCTAAGAAGTCCAACTTGGCATGTACACAACACTGAAAAGTGAAAACAGAAATGCATTTCCTTTTATACTGAACAAAAATACAAAAACATCCATGATGTACATATTATTCCAGTTAATACATTCAAAATTAAAGACTTCCTCCCCCCAACTTACTTTTCTAAGCATTTTATTTTTCCAGTCACATTGGTCCTGGTTTCCCTTTTCTGTCTTCCTGTTTGTCTTTTTGCTAACTCTTTCCAGTTGCTGCTGTCCATATGCTTTTTCCCCTCTCTCTTTCTGTATTCTTCCATTCCCTCACAACACATCTCGCCCTGTGAGCTCTTTCCTCCATTCCTTTTTTTTTATCTGCATCGGTACCCTCAGATCTCCTTCTCCTTCTCACCCTCCAGTCCTCTATCCCTTTCTTTCTATTTGTCACCTACCTATCAACTTTCTATTTCCTTTGCTCACCTCCTGTTCAGCCCCTCTCCCCTAACTCTCTCCTTTTCCCAGTTTCACTCTCTTGATAGGCCTCTTATTCTCTTCCTTCACCCACTCCCCATTTTGATATTTCTATCTTCTGTACTCAACCTCCTCCTCTCATTCTCCTTAATAATCCCCATTGTTTCTACCCACATGGTTTCACCATACCCAGCTTCTCTCCTCCCTATCCCTCCACCCTTCTCTCTCTCCCCCACCCTTGTAGCCTAGCATCTCCATGTTTAGTTTATTCAGGCATCTACTATACCACCCTTAAATCAAAGGAATCAGAGCAGTGTATAAACAAAATAAAATTAAAAGGAAAATCTAAACTTTAAAAACATTGTAAATTATATGAATATAAAAACATTAATGTACTTATGTGAACAAAAATATAGTAGGTGACACGTTTTTGGCATTGGAGGAATCAATTCCATCGCTTATTTTTATTTGAGAGTTGGGAGGTTCGAGGTTCGCCTAAAAAAACTCATATTTTTATGGAGGTTTGGGATCCTTATATTCAGAATTTTTCACCAAAAATACGAAGTTTGGTTATCAATGATTTATTATGAAAATTAGGTTTAATAATTACATTCCAGTTATTTATTTTAATTCTTTATTTTTTCAACTTTCATCCAGGCTGAGGGATTTCATTTAGGGGAAAAGATAGGGAGGTCGGGGATGGAATTAAGGGGGGTGTAGATAAGATTGAATTAGTTCATATGGAAATTAAATTTGAAAGAATGATTTAAATTTGTATGAAATATTATTGTGATTGTTATTGTATTGAATGCATTTTTGTATTATCCTATTGTACTGATTATTTGATTCTTTCAATAAAAATTGTTATACTTTTTTTTTTAAAAAAAAAAACCTCATGAAGATTTAGGGCCTGTTTTACAAAGCCATGCGGCAACAGCCCCGAAGCCCTTTAAATCTCTATGGGCTTCGGGGCCTTTACCGCGCTGCGAGCGCTAGCACGGCTTTGTAAAACAGGCCCTTAGTTATAGGATAATGCAGTACTTTTCCGGCCGGCGGCACACTAAATGCAGTGCCCCGGCCGGAAGGCACCCAGACGTTGGCGCGATGACATCACGTGCATGCATGATGTCGTTCCATCAGCGTCTGCACATGCGCGGAGGCCCATCTTGCCGCGACCACGCCGTTACAGGGCTCCCGGGAGGTGCAGGGAGAAGAGGAGAGATGCCGACCAGGAAGAGAGTAGAACACGCAGGCTTCCTACAGGATGTGCCTCTCGCCGCGAGAAGCACGTCCTTTAGGCAGGCAGCTGGTGTGGACGACTCTCCTTCTCACCAGTGTGTCGCGGCACACTAGAAATCTCAGGCGGCACACTGGTGTGCCGCAGCACACCGTTTGCGATACTCTGGGACAGGGGTAGGATTTCCCCAATGAATGTGCATGAGATCTATTTGCATGCACTGCTTTCAATGCATATTCATTGGGGAAATCCTGAAAACCCGACTGGAATTCGGCTCTCAAGGACCGGAGTCCCCTACCCCTGTTCTCTGGGATAATGCATTTATGCGAATGAAACGAATATGTTCGTATTGGAGGATGTAGGAGAGTCTATGTTCTATGGTTATTATTTATTTTGTATGTTGTTTTGTAAATTGCCTAAAGTATGACTCCAAAAAAAGAAGGATGGATTGAGACATCCGGGTTTTACTTCCATGGCTTTCAATGGAAATAAACCCCAGATATCTCTATCTATCCTTCTTACTTCCCTGTTTTTAAAGGAAGTAAAACCTGAATGTCTCAATCCGTCCTCCTTTTTCTGGAGCCATACAGTAACCCCTGCGCTACAAGAAAAATACTAACGCCAGTTCTATGGAAGCATTAGTGTGTAGTGCACGGGGCAATGTAGCGCACGCTAAAATCGCTAGCGCAGCTTGGTAAAAGGAGCCCAAAGTTAGACAAGTTCCTGCTGAGCCGGTAGGGCTGGTCTCAGTTAAGGCGCTGGTCTTTGACCAGAGGGCCACCGCGTGAGCGTTCTGCTGGGCACGATGGACCACCGGTCTGACCCAGCAGCGGCAATTCTTAAGGTTCATCTTAACAGGCAATGCACCTATTTACTTAAAAGAATAGGTAATGTTGTTGCAAGGTTTCGTTACTAAATATCAAATGAAAAACCTTTTTCAACTAAAATTGCCAGTGTTTAAAAATGTGAAAGCTACTAGGGAGTTATCTTTATCTATTCAATACGAATTAGTAAAACTGTGGAATCTACTCCCACTTAGATAGAATCAGAAAATAATATTAAATATTGAACTAGGCCAGTTACTGGGCAGACTTGCACGGTCTGTGTCTGTGTATGGCCGTTTGGTGGAGGATGGGCAGGGGAGGGCTTCAATGGCTGGGAGGGTGTAGATGGGCTGGAGTAAGTCTTAACAGAGATTTCGGCAGTTGGAACCCAAGCACAGTACCGGGTAAAGCTTTGGATTCTTGCCCAGAAATAGCTAAGAAGAAAAAAAAAAAAATTTAAATTGAATCAGGTTGGGCAGACTGGATGGACCATTCGGGTCTTTATCTGCCGTCATCTACTATGTTACTATGTTACTATGTTAGACTGCATTCATGTGGGTAGTATCTTAAATTTAGAAAGATTTTAAAATCCTTTTTGTTTCAAAATGATGATCTATTCATGTGCTAATGTATGATTTTTATGTACCAAATTGTGTTTCCAAATATAAATGTTTATGCTTCTGGTTCTGCTGTTTTCCCTTCAATCCTTAACCCTACTCCTCTGCAGATTAACCGTTCCCTTTATCTGTATCCACGACATCCTGTTTAGATTGTAAGCTCTTTTGAGCAGGGACTGTCTTCTTTGTGACTCTGTACAGCGCTGTGTGTGTCTGGTAGCGCTATAGAAATAATTCATAGTAGTAGCAGTGTGAAGAGTTTCAGTCTTTGGGAAGCAGAGCTGAGACTGTGATGTCATAATGCCTCATTCCACCAATAAGAGCCAACCTCATCCGTGACGTCACAATGGCTTGCTTGTCCAACCCACCCAGCAGATTAACCGTTCCCCTTAACTGTATCCATGACATCCTGTTTAAATCGTAAGCTCTTTCGAGCAGGGACTGTTTTCTTCTTCTTTGTGACTCTGAACAGTCTGGTAGCGCTATGGAAATAATAGTAGTAGCAGCAGCACTGTCATTACGTTTCCAGTTCAGCTACCCATTGGAATACCACAGCTCCTTCCTTCTTGCTAACAGAGTCTGTTAAAGTCGCATGGGAGAGCTAACGATTCATTAAGGCATTCAAAACCATTGAAAAAAGACCCCGAAGTGCTTTCTCGCCGTCACCCTCCCAGGACGAGCTCGGTACATTTCTTCGGGGGAAGCCCTTTCCTCTGCTCCCGCGGCTCCGAGACCCCCGGCCCGGGCAGCAGCCGTGCGTCACCGGCCGATGACGTCACGCGAAACCGGATTGGCTGCGCTCCTTGGCCCCGCCCCGGCCCTCGCAGTATCTGCAGTGCCCGGGACGCCGGCAGCCGGGCTTTCGTGATCGGGCTCTGCTCTGCCGGCTTCAGCCCTGCCAACGTTCCGGGAGACGCTCAGCCCCGATCACTGCTCGCCCCCCCCCTCCCCCTCCCCCGGGCATCCATCTCTGATCACTGTGGGCGACTGCACCCAGGGATGCCCACTTCTGCTTACTGCCTGCCCTGCGCGTGACTTCACTGGGCTCGGATCACCTCCAGCTCTGTAGCCCTAGGGCATCTAGCTCTGCTTGCTGCCGGCTCAGCGTGGGACACCGTCTTCTGGACCCCCATCTCTGACTACTGTGGGCTCAGCCTGTGGTTTTGCCCTGGGATATCCAGCCCTGCTTATTACCTGAGCCTCCTGAGATACCCTACCCAGATTTCGGCCAGCTCAGGCTATGATTGCACTTCAAGGAACTGCCTGCTCTGTTTATATCTGGCTCATGTGACTGCACCCCAGGATTATCCAAGCCTGACTGCACCCCAGGATTATCCAACTCTGACTGCCAGGTCCGGTATGACTATATCTTCCGATCCAAGTCTTGGTTCCCGCAGGCTCAGCGTGTATGACTGAATCCTCAGATCTGAGCTGAGGTTCCCCAGACGTTCTGCTCCCAGCCTTCACCCCGACCCCCAAACTCCCTGGGGGTGGCCGGCATGGAGAAGGCCGCGGTGCACTCAGCCGTGCCTGTGCCGGCCCCACGCCTGTACCTGCCCCGCAACTTCAGCTGCAGCGCCGTGCTCTATGGCAGCACACCTGAGCAGCCTCCAGCCAGTCCGCAGGTATGTTCAGCGTTATCTGAGTGGACTCCCCGGCACGAAGAAGAGGAGGAAGAGCCACTGTCTCCAGCTGGGAGCCAGCCTGGGACCGGCACCGCAGAGAAAGTGAGCCGGGGCCGGGACCCGGGCCCATCTCCGCAGAGCCCTGGCTCCCGCCGGCGAGCCAAGTCGCTGCCCACGCCAGCCCAACGCTGCTGTCAGGCGCCACTAGAAATTGCTCAGAGCCCAACACGCCGCAAGAAGGTACGCTTTGCCGACTCATTAGGTTTGGAGCTGATTTCCGTGCGCCACTTCTGTGACGCTGAGCAGCCTTTTGTGCCGCCGCGAGTCGTGGCTGGTTTACGGTGCCGCGAATCGGCGCCGGCCGGCAGTGAACTGAGTGTGATGCCCGGTGCCCTGCAATCCATTCTGCTTGAGCCGCTCTTTGCCACCAATCCTGGTGCGGCACCAGACTTCCTGGATCGGGTGAGGCAACGGCGGGTGTGCCTGGAGGCGCTGCGCACGGACGGATTTGGCTTGAGTGGCCTGGTGCGAGTGTTGAACGTATCTTTCGAGAAGGCGGTGGCCGTGCGCTACAGCCTGGACCATTGGGTCACGTGCTCTGAGGCGGCTGCCTACTACCAGCCTGGATCTTCCAGCAGTGGAGAGAGCTGCACCGACAGCTTCTCCTTCCGCCTTGTGGCCCCAGTACTACTGGAACGCGGGGGCATGCTAGAGTTTGCCATCCGCTACCGCGTGGCTGGTGCCGAGTACTGGGACAACAACGGTGGTGGTAACTACAAAGTGCAGAGCCACAAGCTACGAGTCTCACCCCCCGGAGACCTGGATAGCGCCTGGATCCACTTCATTTAGTCCGTCGGTCTCTCTCTCTACCCTCCATCCAGGGCCCGGAGCTGCATTCCTGAAGCCTGAAGAATACCTGGATACGTTTAATACCCTGACCCAGAGAGCACCTGGATCCATTTCATTTAATGCCCATAGGACCACTCGCATCCAGCTCATTAAACGTCTAGATCCATTTCATTTCATGATCTCCCATCACCAGCCCAGCCATTTGCACCTGCTTCAAACACCTTCTGAATCATCCACAACTCCCATCCTACAGGTTCTTTCTAGGGCTGGGAGAGCCCACACAGCATCCTCCGTCGTCACCTCCTTCATTCCATAAGAGCTCTCATTAAATGCTCTTCCATCCCTCCGTCACCAACACAGTTACGACTGAACTACCGGCATCGTCTGTTCTCATGCAGCCCAGCTATAAGTACGTACGTTGAACTCGCGGCCCTTTAAAGGGGCTGCAACAATTAACGCATCGTCACAGAGCAGTTGAAAGAGAGGGTTTCTGAGAATTTATTTTATTAAAGGCGTAATTACTGCTTCTGTAAAGGATTAGGGCTGCTCCATACGCGCCTAGATGTCAAAGACGTATTTCTTGGTTAGTAGGATATTTTTGTATACGACAGAGTCCTCTATAAATTGTGCATATATTTTTGAAGCCTTAGATTTCAAAGAGCAGTGGTGAGCCACCGAGAGAAAAAGAGTTAAAATATTCTTGGCCGTCCTTTGAAAATCCACAGTGGGTCCTCCAGTCGAAGGTTGGCAGTCTAGGCAGGGATGTGCGTGTCATTTCGTCAAATCACGATCAAAATGCAAGGTGACCTAGGAGACTGGAACTGAATGTGGTATTTTTATGTAAATTATGGGTTTTTTTTTTCTATTTTAATATTACAAAGTACTAATATGAATTTTGGTTTTATACTTGACTGTAACCTGAAGAAATAGAAATTCAACTATTAAGAGGGATTTGTTTCTTGCACTGTGCAGATTAGAAGGCACGTATAATACAGAAAACATGTGCAGAGGAGGGATTGCTATGATTGATAATAAGCAACTGATAGCTCATAAGGAAAGGGGCGATGGAGGGAGCTGAAATGAGGAGGGTTGACCTCAAAGATGTGTCCACAGTGCTCATGCTTGTAAAATGCAGTTCTCTAGTTTGTAAATGCAGGGGTGAGCGTGATCCGTGGAAAGAAAAGCAGGTCACAAGTGTTTACATAAATAAAACGAAATCATATGTTTTTGCCCATCTCTGTGTAAATCTCCAGAAGACGCATCCAAATATTCCACGAACTTGCTCAAACGCTTTTCCAGCCTGAGAAAAAAAATGGTTGGGGGGGAGGGGGGGTTCGTGAAGTCTCTTTGCAAAAGACCATTATTTAATCTTAAGCAAACCGAGCAAGTCTCTTCCTAATTCACAACTGGTTATACATTTGCCCTCGATTCTATGGGCTCTTTTTACTAAGCCGCGTTAGGGCTTTAACGCGCGGAATAGCACGCGCGCTAGACCTTAACCGCCTAGACGTCGCAAGATTGTGGCGGTATAGAAGAATAAAGTTATTATTATTATTAACGCCGGCATTGAGCTGGAGTTAGTGCTAGCTGCGTAGCGCAGCGGTAATTTCTTGCGTGCGCTACAAACGCTAGCGCACCTTGGTGAAAGGAGCCCTAAATCTAGCACTTTGAGTTGGTTCATAGACAACGGCGCGAAAGACAAAAGCGCGCGCCGACAATTGAGCGCAGCGTGCGCCGCCGCGTCACTCTAAATTACAGTTTTTAGGGGCTCCGACGGGGGGTTTTGTTGGGGAACCTCCCCCCCCCCAGTTTACTTAATAGACATCACGCCGGCGTTATGGGGGTTTGGGGGGTTGTAGCCCTCCACATTTTATGTAAACTGAACTTTTTCCCTAAAAACAGGGAAAAAGTGAAGTTTTCAGTAAAATGTGGGGGGTTACAACCCCCCACCCCCCCCCACAACGCGGCGCGATGTCTATTAAGTAAAGTGGGGGGGGGTTCTCCCCCACGCCCCCCCCCGTCGGAGCACTAAAAACAGTAATTTAGAGCGGCGCTGTGGCATGCGCTGCGCTCAATTGTCTGGGCGCGCCTTTGTCCCGGCGCGCTTTTGACCTGACACCCTTTGAGTTGCATGTGCGACTTATTTGAATAGCCAGTCAACTAATGCTGATAACCGGCTGCTTGCAGTATTAGCGTTAATTAGATTCAAGTGAAATTTATGTGTGCATGGTAAATTTAGACGTGATATCTGCGCCTAAAATTTACATGTAGCGCCAAAAGGGGGGGGGGGGCGTGGAAATGAGAGAGTCAGGGGCATTCCTTAAATTTAAGCACATCATTAGAGACTAAAGGGGCTTCCGCACCTAAGTTAGGCATGTGGATTTTCACCACATTTTAGCTGATGCAAACGGACGTGCTTAAAAGTTAGGTAAGGGTCCTGGACATAAGAGCTGCTCTATAAAACGCACCTTATTAAAATACCATTCAGCGTTTTTTTCAGGCGCCATATATAGAATTTACCCCTGGATGGGAAGGCGCTTACGACTTTTGATAAATGTGATAGAAGATGGCATTGCCCTGTGGCAGCCTTCTGCTTCCATGTACAGTAGTACCTTGGATTACGAGTATAATCCGTTCCAGGAGCATGCTCGTAATCCAAAATGCTCGTTTATCAAAGCAAGTTTCCCTATAGGAAATAATGGAAACTCGCTTTGATGCGTTCCCCCCCCCCCCTGAGAACCGGCATTGCTCCCCTTGAAGGCCCCCCCCCTGCGTTCAGGCCCCCCCCTGCGATCCGGCACCCCCCCTGCCTCGAACCGGCACCCCCCCCCGCCCTGATCCGACCCCCCGACACGATCCGACATCCCCCCTGACACAATTGGGCACCCTCCCGCTGCTTCTTACCCTCATCTGGGCACTCTAGAAGATCGGACTCCTCGTCTGCTGGGCCTTGAGCATCTGAGCATGCTCAAGGCCTGCGAGTTCACATTCACGTTCAGAACGTGAACTCGCAGGCCTTGAGCATGCTCAGATGCTCGCCCAGCAGACGAGGGCCGATCTTCAAGAGTGCCCAGATGAGAGTGAGAAGCGGCGGGGGGTGCCCAATTGTGTCGGGGGGGGGGGTCGGATCGTGTCGGGGGGGTGCCCAATCGTGTTGGGGGGGGTTGGATTGTGGCAGGGGGGGTACCCAATCATGTCGGGGGGGGGGTCGGATCGTGGCGGGGGGGTGCCGGATCGCAGGGGGGGTGCCGGTTTGCGGGGGGGGGGGGTGCTCGTAAATCGAGCCATGCTCGGTTTCCGAAGCACCGATTTTGCAAATGTTTTGCTCGTCTTGCAAAACACTTGCAAACCGGTGCACTCGTAAACCGAGGTACCACTGTATTCATTTTTAATATTTATATACTACTTATAACCTAAGTGGTGTATATTCAGGTACTCGAACATTTTCCCCTGTCTATCCTGGCAGGCTCACACTCTATCTAATGTAACGGGGGATTAACGGGGGATTAAGTGACCTGCCCAGGGTCACAAGGAGCAGTGTGGGATTTGAACCCACAACCGCAGGGTGTTGCGGCTGTGGCTCGAACCACTGCACCACGCACTCCCCATTTGTTGATGTAATGGATGTTTTGTGCAGCCAGCCTTGGGGCATGACTAAAGATGACGATGCTGCATTCATTTGGATCTTATTTGGTTGGCTTGGTTCAATGTCACTGAATTATGACTTTCAAGGCTCTCACAGCTTCATGACAACCTTGGAAATGTATTTAGAGAAGCGATCTACTGTTCACTGAATCATCCCAAATGAAATACATTGTATACGATAGGAAAAGAGTTGGCTTTTATTCAATGACAAAGTTTAGGGAATGTCCAGCCAGTCCAGAAGTTTGGAGATTAACCTCCCTCCTGATCTCAACGTAGTGTTGTCCATTCTACCTTTGTCAAAATTTAAGTGAAAAATGTCCGCTTTTTAAAACACTTATCATAGGATTGCCAACAGGTTGATCTAGGTTTACCCTGTTGCATGCAGGGACATGTAGTTCTGATTTCCCTTTTGCTTCCCTTAGAAGAGCGAGATTATGAATCTGTGCATGCAGTGGGATAAAGCCAAGATTAGATGAGCTTTTCCCCTGTATACAAATGGGAGGACTGGCTGTCACCAGTACCTCTTACTGTAGAAGACTGTTAACCTGTCACGTGCCTTATTGCACATTTCAAGATCCTTTTGCAGTAGCAGGGCCAGATCCCAAACATCTTTCTTTCTTTCTTTTTTTTTTTTAAATAACAAAATTGAAAAGGCCAGCGAAACTGGCTGATTGGCCCAGACATGCTCTAGGTTATTTCAGATTTCTGGTAAAAATCCCATAAAAATGACCAGACTAGTGTTTGTAGTGAGAGACTAAAAAGAAAAACAATTTGATACTGTTCTACAGTTCTTTTAGAGGGCGATTACAGCATTATCGTACGTTGATGGAGTAGTACACTTCTGTAAATCTAGCCCTTTAAGCCAGTGTTTCCCAAGTTGGTCCCTTGCCAGTCAGGTTTTCAGGATATCCACAATGAATATGCACGAAAGTGGAGGCAGGATATGCAAATCAATCTCATGCATATTTATTGTGTAAATGCTGAAAACCTGACTAGCAAGGGACCAACTTGGGAAACACTGCTTTAAGCTGTGAATGGTTTTTCCCAAACCTGTCCTGGGGGCTCCCCAGCCAGTCAGGTTTTCAGGATAGCCACAATGAATATTCATGGGAGATATTTGCATGCAGAGGCCTCTCATGAATATTCATTGTGGATACCCTGACTGTTCTACCCCTTGGGACGGGCTCTTCTTTGCTGTTCTGGGAAGCCCAGACTAGTCCTTCAAGAGCAGCGTCTTTCATTTCCAGTCTGTCTACTGCAGTGGCCTTCATATCTGCATGGCATTCGGACAGTGGTGTAACGAGGGTGAGTGGCACCCCTGCCCTCATCTCCACTCTCCCCCGCTCCGATCCCACCTTACACGCAGGCCTCCCTTCCCCCATGCCTCTAGTTGACATTGTTGCTCGCGATGGTCAACCGCGTGCTCCTCGTGACCCCCCCGTCGGCTCTCCCTCTGATGTCACTTCCTACGTGCGCTGTGACTTCAGCGGGAGAGCCGACGGGGTCGCAAAGAGCACGCTTTTGACCGCCGCGAACAACTTCAACGAGAGGTACGGGGGAAGTGAAAGGGGTATGGGTGTTGGGGGGGCCAAGAGACGGAGGGGTGTCAGTGCCCTAACCAACATGGTGCCTGGGGTGGACCGCCCCCTCGCCCCCCCTCCCCCCTTACAATGCCACTGTTCAGATCACTTCAGCTTCACTGCAGCCCTTCATTTAGCACCGGATCTCAGCAGGGCAAGATATAGATTCCCCCTCCTCATATACAGGTTGTGAGCTGGAACAGGCAAATGTCTGAAGCAGCCAGATGCACAACTCGGAGTGACAACGCTATTTTTTTTGATGTGTTCCAAATGTAGTTTTCACTAGTGCACAGCCATGCAGTTTTCTTACTGCATTTTTATTTATTTTTTTTTTTTAAACATGTACATTAGGTAACCCTGAACTAGGTCAGAGCCCCAGTGAATAGCTTTCTGCATCGGCTTCCGGGTCTCTGTGATCCATGGATGGGCAGACCAGAGAGGCCATATAAGACCCAGCCGTGGTTCCTGCAAGGCAAATGTGACCGGGCCCATGGGAACTGAATAGGCTGCGTCACATTCGCTGCATGGAAATCGGTACCGCAGCTTTGTAAAAGGGGCCCTCAATTCCTATGGGCTGTGTCGCATTTGCCATGCCGGGACTTGCTACAACAGCTTTGTAAAAGGGGGGGGGGAGGGGGGCCTTCATTTTCTGTTTCTGTGAAACTGTTAAAAACCAGGAGTCCGCAACCGTTCTTGGGCCGAGCGCCAAAAGACAGCACTGGCAGCATTCCTATTAGTGGTGCTGTGCCAATTTTGGGGGGGGTTTTGTTCACTCGCAGCCGTGGCACTCAAAATTCACATGGGATCATTGTCGATCGGCACAGTCAGGAAGTGCTAGCCTGGAAATTTTTGAAAGTGGAAGGCACATACTTTGAGGGCCAGTACTGAGGTTCAAAGCAGTTTTTGCTTTATAGGGTTTTTGGCTTGAAGAATTTTGATAATTAACTTTAGTTGAAGTGCTAGGTTGGTTCACTAGATACATAGAAATAAAGTCCAGTGCAAAAAAAAAAGTGGCAGGTGACTCCATTTTGTTTACTGGTATAACTTAGGTGTCAGAACTGGTTTAACCAGGCAGGAGAAGCTCTTGCACAGTTGAACCCTACAAAGCTGGCCAGCTGCTGCTATTAGCACTTAACCATGTAGGGCCAGGGCCAGATTCTACAACAGCTACCGAAAGTTAGGTGACAGTAGCTGCCCCACCGCTGCCTAAATTAATTGGTTTAATTGCATTTAATTGATATGAAAATTGATCGCATCGTTTCAAAGCAATTAAAATGTCATTAAAAAAGATGGTGTCTCCACAAATAACACTGGAACTGTGACTATGGAGGCACAATTGGCATTATTCTGAGCTTTTATCACTGGGGAGTCAATTCAGAGTGATTTGCATGAGCTTCGGTAAAGGTGTTACAATATGTGAGCATCTGTAGAGGTGTTACAATATTTTTTTAATTCAATTTTCTATACTGTTCTACCAGGGGAGCTCAGAATGGTTTACATGAATTTAGTCAGGTAGTCAAGCATGTTTCCCTGTCTGTCCTGGCGGGCTCACAATCTGTCTAATATATCTGGGGCAATGGGGGGGGGGATTAAGTGACTTGCCCAGGGTCACAAGGAGCAGTGTGGATTTGAACCCACAGCCCCGGGTGATGAGGTTGTAGCTTTAATGGCTGCACCACACTCTCCCCCTACAGTTACCAAGAGCTTCTGTGAGGTGTTACAATACATGGACTCCAAACAGAGTTACAGGGGCTTCTTAAGCAGTGTTACAATACAGAGTTATTGATACCGGCATAATTATGCCATATTCAGTCATCCTACTTATGTTACCAGCACATCGATCATCTTACTTATATGCATACGTTTATAACAAATCAATCGTCCTACATATAGTCTCATATAATACTAGGTTTACTATTGCAGCTAGGTACATAATATTTACACACCTAAGGAGGTTGGCCATCAACGAAATATAATCTATGTACACATATCTGTATTGTGTTTTATGTTTATCTTTGAAATATTATCTTCCTCAGAGTCAAGTTTTCTGGGCTTCTATGCCACGTCTATTTATAACCCTATTATGTTCATCTTATTGTGTTGCTGATTTTTTTTTTTTTTTTTTGGGGGGGGGAACTAGCCAACTGTCTCCTCTACATTTTGTTTTATTGGCTAAAGTAGTCTGTGAAGAGGTTGGTCTTTATCCCTTTCTATTATATATATATATATCTTTATTAATTTTCAAGCATGAACAGTGCAATATATATATCTGAATACATAACAATAACAGAAAGAAGCACCTTTAACTTACAGAATTTAAAGTCATCATTTTCCCCCCCAACCCTATTACTAATCAATGATGTAAACAAAATTATTCATAATACAATAAAATACCGCCCCCTCCTGGATAGGCATGTGTATAATAAACAAACCTATATTAAAGAGAGATATTATCAATTATATAGATGCAGTAAAATATGCCAATGGACCCCAAACTAATTTAAACGCATTCATTTTTGTAACTAGAGCATAGATTAGCCCACTAGAAAGGGAAGTTGAGACGATCAGAGTTCTTCCAATTTCGTGTTATCATCTGAAAGGCTATCCCTTTCTTGAACTTTAACGTTGGAAGTACCCTTAGGCATCGGAAGGCACCTCTGTAGTCACGATTGAAAACCCTGGCCTACATTTCCCGCGCCGATCTGTGATGTGGCTACAATTCTCTAAACGGTGCCATTGCGTGATTGACACGCGATCAGCGCTGCATTTGCGAGTGGCTGCCGATCCCAGCGCCGTTTATAGAATCATAATACCCTGCTGAATATTTCCCCTAACCAGCTAAGTAAGAGATGATCCGGGGGCAAAGTTTAGCTGGAGCCACAACTTGGCCCAATTAGCTGCGATATTCGAACCGCTAAATGGCTAAGTGAGCATAGAAAGTTATGACAGCAAGAAGGCTGTCAAATGTTATGCATGGAGTCAAGCAGGCTCCAGTCTGAATATTGGCCCCGATCAGTGGATAATCAATGCTGGGAGCCATTAGTTCAACCCATAGCTTCGAGTAGCTTACATGCCACTTATCAATTCAGGCTGATTACTGTATTACCCTTTTAATAGCTCTGTGATCAACTTTAAAGTTTTATCTAAAATTTGATTAATCGCTTAATCTTACCTCTAAGCGATGTACATAAAATAAAAACATTCAGGGAAGAACAATATATGAGACATGGGCTTAACATACGAGACTTACCGGGAAGGGAGGGGAGAAATACAGTATGAAAGGAAGGGAGGGAGAAATACAATAGGAAATAGGAAATAAACAAATATGGTAAAAAAACAGAAGGTGGGGCTTTTGGAAAAGGAGAAAGAGAGAAAAAAGAAGAAACGGGTTATGACCTAGAGTTAAGATTGGAGAGAAGCTTATCCTAGCTTAAAGAGTCAGAGATCGAAGGCATCCTTTAAAAAGAAAACATTTAAGATTGCTCTTGAACCTTAAATAATTGGGAAGAGAGTTCCATGTTTGAGGTGCAGTGAGTGAAAAAAATATATTGCTGTCTTGTATTAATGATTTTGAGAGAGGGGATCATTTGATCTGAGCATTCGATTGGGGGCGTTTGATCCCTGCTTGCTGCAGAGATTTAGAAGCCCAGTGGGGCCAGTGACACATTCACAGACTTGATGGAATGTAGCTCTCAAAAGATACCTAGGAATAAGTGAGGTTGTTGGTTGACCTTTTCCTTTCTGTTTCAAGCACATATGAAGTATTCACCATATGGTTTAATCCTTCATTAACCTATTAGCGTGGTTAGTTTTTGCATGAACGAGCTGAGAAAGATCAGTAATAGTTCACTCATTTGAAAGTAAGCCTCTTAACTCATTTATTGGGTCGCGAGCTTTTGAAGGTGAGAGTCTAACATCGGATGCGTGCAAGTTCATGCCTCAGTAATAATAATAATTTATTTATAACCCGCTATCCCTCAACAGTTCAGAACGGTTTACAACAAAGAGAATCTGCCAGACGCAGATGAAATACAAATGGAATTACATAACTTGCATGGTTGGATTTCTTTAGCCAAAATTGTCATACGAAAGAGATTTCACAGGTTTCCTTAAACATTTATCAAAAGGCCAACACACAACTCCAAAATGACCACAGCTCAATGCATAGAGATGAAGACTTAATTTCTCCAGTGCCCAAGGTTCACAGCCAGAACTAATCTTGGTTGCTAAACCATTAGCTGAGCTATCATCAAATAAAGTCTTATTTTCTCTAAGAGCTTGTTGTGTTTATATTATACGTGTAACATATTATGGACTGTTACTCATATTGGTAATACATTATTTAAGCACTGATTGTGCTGCTGTGAAAGCGTACGCCCGGCCTTTTGATAGGAGTTTAACTTAGGTTATTATTTTGATTGAGTGATTCCTTAAACATTTAACATAGCATAACTTTATTTTTGTATACCGCCACAATCAAGAGAATTCTAGGCGGTTTATATAAGAGAGAAAAACTGGACAATCAGCGAAGTACAATATTAAAAAGAGAATACAGCATATTAACTAAAAAGACAATAAAAGTTTAAGTAAAAACAGTAAAATTATTATTAAGAATAAAAACATCAAATTAAGAGATAAATTTATCAAATAATACTGTCTTAATTTCTTTTCGGAAGGCGCCATAAGATAACCTGGGTCTGCTAATATAGTTGAAAAGTAAGCATCCTGTCTAAAAAAGACCTAACTTTACAGCCTAAAATATTCGGGTATGCAAATAAGTTACAATTCCTGGTTACCCTTAAGGGTAAGGGGAAGAATTTTCCAAAAGAGGTTTCTCAAACAAATTTGTCATACAAATAAGATTTCACAGATTTCCTAAACATTTGATAAGACAAATGAATTCATAATTAGGGCACTTAAGGTTTTTGCTCCAAACACTAGCCTGGTAAGCTAAAGTTTTGTCCAGGAATCTTTTCACAGTACATTCTTTTAGTGAAGGAAAAGAGAATTAGAGAAATTCTCCGCATGGGTCGAAACTTTGTAGAGAATGCAAAGTGGTCGACAAGATAAATGGGAGTAAGTCCTGCCAGTGTTGTGTAGCACAAACATGGTTAGTCCGCAAAGTGCCATCTGATTCTGTTATTTTTGCCACACCAGACTAACACAGCTATTCCTGTGAAAGTTTTGCTTTTTATAAGTTTCATGCGATTATATCGGCATAACCACCGCCCTGTGGGTCACTGCCACCAGTCTCCTTGCTGGGGTGTTCATAGTTATTTCATTTACCAGGTGGGGCTGTGGAAATTGTGTATCATAGCTTGACTTCCACTGAACTTACATTTGTATAAACTAAACTAAACTAAACTAAGCCTTAAGTTTATATACCGCATCATCTCCACGGAAGTGGAGCTCGACACGGTTTACAAAGCTTAAAAATATAGGAAGAGACAGGAGAAGGATTTACAAAGTATATAAAAAGAGGGGATGAAAACAGGAGAAGAGATGTTATATGCTAAAGAAAAGCCAGGTTTTCAGTTGTTTTCGGAATAGTTGGAGGGAGCCCAGGTTCCGCAGTGGGACAGTGAGATCGTTCCAAAGGCCTGTGATTTTGGAGAGGAGGGATCTACCCAGTTGACCTGCATGGAGGATGCCGTGTAGAGAGGGGAAGGATAGTTTATGTCTGTGGGTTGATCTGGTGGTAGCAGGAGTCAGGGCGAGGAAGGATAGAGGGATTAGAGGCGGAAGGATGCCGTGAATGATCTTGAAAGCTAGGCAGGAGCATTTGAAATGAATTCTGGAAAGTACTGGGAGCCAGTGAAGATTGGTGAGTAGTGGGGAGACGTGGTCAGATTTGCGTTTAGCAAAAATCAGCTTGGCCACAGTATTCTGGATAAGTTGGAGTCTGCGAAGTGATGGCTTTCTAAGACCCCCTTTTATCAAGCTGTGTTAGGGGTTTTTTTTTATTGCAGGCCGCTGCAGTAAAAAGTCTGACACTCATACTAGTAGAAGCTTTTACTGCAGCGCCCCTTGATAAAAATCCCTAACGCAGCTTGATAAAAGGGGGCCTAAATTCTTTATCCTGCATCAGGCAGACAGATGAAGTTTCTATCTCAAATTATCAGTTGACCTCACTTTCCCCCTCTTTTACTAAGGCACGCTAGCCGATTTTAGCGCACGCTAAATGCTAACGCGTCCATAGACTATAATGGACGCATTAGCATTTAGTGCACGCTAAATCGGTTAGCACGCCTTAGTAAAACGACCCCTTTATTACATCTGTTATTCTCCAGTGGACTTTGGCTTATGAAAGTCATCTGAAAACCTGGCTATTCTCAAAAATGTAACACTCCCTCCTCCTTTGAAATCCTAGTCCTCTAAACATTCTTCTTTCCTCCGATCTTCATCCTTTCCTTGGAGTTCCTTTCTCATCCCAATTCCTGTAAACCGTGCCGAGCTCTACGACTGTGGAGATGGTGCGGTATACAAACCTAAGGTTTTAGTTTAGTTTAGAAAGTGGAGTAGAGATGCTTAATGTTGGAAAGAAGAGTCTATAAATCTATTCAAATAATTATTTGGTGATGACATATCTTTAAGCCAATGAGATTCAAGAGCAATGTTAGGAAATTCTACTTTACGGAGAGGGTGGTGGATGCCTGGAATGCGCTCCCGAGAGAGGTGGTGGAGAGTAAAACTGTGACTGAGTTCAAAGAAGCGTGGGATGAACACAAAGGGTCTAGAATCAGAAAATAAGATTAAATATTGAACTAAGGCCAGTACTGGGCAGACTTGCACGGTCTGTGTCTGTAAATGGCCGTTTGGGGGAGGATAGGCTGGAGTAGGCTTTGACGGAGATCTCGGTAGTTGGAACCCAAGCACAGAACCGGGTAGAGCTTTGGATTCTTGCCCAGAAATAGGTAAGAAGAAAAAATTTAAATTGAATCAGGTTGGGCAGACTGGATGGACCATTTGGGTCTTTATCTGCTGTCATCTACTATATGTTACTATAAGAGAGAGAAAGAAAGAAAGACAAAGAGAGAGAGAAAGAAAGACAAAGAGAGAGAGAAAGAAAGAAAGAGAGAGAGAAAGAAAAAGAGAGACAAAGAGAGAGAAAGACAAAGAAAGAAAGAGAGAGAGAAAAACAAAGAGAGACAGAGAGAGAAAGACAAAGAAAAAGAGAGAGAGAGAGAGAGAAAGACAAAGAAAGAGAGAGAGGTGGTGGAGAGGAAAACGGTGACGGAGTTCAAAGAAGCTTGGGATGAACACAGAGGATCTAGAATCAGAAAATAATAGTAAATATTGAAGAACTAAGGCCAGTACTGGGCGGACTTGCACGGTCTGTGTCTGTATATAGCCGTTTGGTGGAGGATGGGCTGGACAGGGCTTCAATGGCTGGGAGAGTGTAGATGGGCTGAAGTAGGTTTTGACGGAGATTTCGGCAGTTGAACCCAAGCACAGGGTAGAGCTTTGGATTCTTGCCCAGAAATAGCTAAGAAGAAAAAATTTAAATTGAATCAGGTTGGGCAGACTGGATGGACCATTTGGGTCTTTATCTGCTGTCATCTACTATATGTTACTATAAGAGAGAGAAAGAAAGAAAGAGAGAGAGAAAAAGAAAAAGAGAGAGAAAAAGAAAGACAAAGAGAGAGAAAGACAAAGAGAGAGAAAGACAAAGAAAGAGAAAGAGAGAGAAAGACAAAGACAAAGAAAGAGAGAGAGAAAGACAAAGAAAAAGAGAGAGAGAGAGAGAGAGAAAGAAAGAGAGAGAAAGAAAAAGAGAGAGAAAAAGAAAGACAGAGAGAGAAAGACAAAGAAAGAGAAAGAGAGAGAAAGACAAAGAGAGAAAAAGACAGAGAGAAAGAGAGAGAATGACAAAGAAAGAGAGAGAGAAAGACAAAGAAAGAGAGAGAGAAAGACAAAGAGAGAGAAAGACAAAGAAAGAGAAAGAGAGAGAAAGACAAAGAAAGAGAGAGAGAAAGACAAAGAAAGAGAGAGAGAAAGACAAAGAAAAAGAGAGAGAGAGAGAGAGAAAGAAAGAGAGAGAGAAAGAAAAAGAGAGAAAAAGAAAGACAGAGAGAGAGAAAGACAAAGAAAGAGAAAGAGAGAGAGAAAAACAAAGAGAGACAGAGAGAGAAAGACAAAGAAAAAGAGAGAGAGAGAGAAAGACAAAGAAAGAGAGAGAGGTGGTGGAGAGGAAAACGGTGACGGAGTTCAAAGAAGCTTGGGATGAACACAGAGGATCTAGAATCAGAAAATAATAGTAAATATTGAAGAACTAAGGCCAGTACTGGGCGGACTTGCACGGTCTGTGTCTGTATATAGCCATTTGGTGGAGGATGGGCTGGAGAGGGCTTCAATGGCTGGGAGAGTGTAGATGGGCTGAAGTAGGTTTTGACGGAGATTTCGGCAGTTGAACCCAAGCACAGGGTAGAGCTTTGGATTCTTGCCCAGAAATAGCTAAGAAGAAAAAATTTAAATTGAATCAGGTTGGGCAGACTGGATGGACCATTTGGGTCTTTATCTGCTGTCATCTACTATATGTTACTATAAGAGAGAGAAAGAAAGAAAGAGAGAGAGAAAAAGAAAAAGAGAGAGAAAAAGAAAGACAAAGAGAGAGAAAGACAAAGAAAGAGAAAGAGAGAGAAAGACAAAGACAAAGAAAGAGAGAGAGAAAGACAAAGAAAAAGAGAGAGAGAGAGAGAGAAAGAAAGAGAGAGAAAGAAAAAGAGAGAAAAAGAAAGACAGAGAGAGAAAGACAAAGAAAGAGAAAGAGAGAGAAAGACAAAGAGAGAAAAAGACAGAGAGAAAGAGAGAGAATGACAAAGAAAGAGAGAGAGAAAGACAAAGAAAGAGAGAGAGAAAGACAAAGAGAGAGAAAGACAAAGAAAGAGAGAGAGAGAGAGAGAAAGACAAAGAGAGAGAAAGACAAAGAAAGAGAAAGAGAGAGAAAGACAAAGAAAGAGAGAGAGAAAGACAAAGAAAGAGAGAGAGAAAGACAAAGAAAAAGAGAGAGAGAGAGAGAGAGAAAGAAAGAGAGAGAGAAAGAAAAAGAAAAAGAGAGAAAAAGAAAGACAGAGAGAGAGAAAGACAAAGAAAGAGAAAGAGAGAGAGAAAAACAAAGAGAGACAGAGAGAGAAAGACAAAGAAAAAGAGAGAGAGAGAGAGAGAAAGACAAAGAAAGAGAGAGAGGTGGTGGAGAGGAAAACGGTGACGGAGTTCAAAGAAGCTTGGGATGAACACAGAGGATCTAGAATCAGAAAATAATAGTAAATATTGAAGAACTAAGGCCAGTACTGGGCGGACTTGCACGGTCTGTGTCTGTATATAGCCGTTTGGTGAAGGATGGGCTGGAGAGGGCTTCAATGGCTGGGAGAGTGTAGATGGGCTGAAGTAGGTTTTGACGGAGATTTCGGCAGTTGAACCCAAGCACAGGGTAGAGCTTTGGATTCTTGCCCAGAAATAGCTAAGAAGAAAAAATTTAAATTGAATCAGGTTGGGCAGACTGGATGGACCATTTGGGTCTTTATCTGCTGTCATCTACTATATGTTACTATAAGAGAGAGAAAGAAAGAAAGACAAAGAGAGAGAGAAAGAAAGAAAGAGAGAGAGAAAGAAAGAGAGACAAAGAGAGAGAAAGACAAAGAAAGAGAAAGAGAGAGAGAAAAACAAAGAGAGAGAGAGAGAAAGACAAAGAAAGAGAGAGAGAGAGAAAGAAAGAGAGAGAAAGAAAAAGAGAGAAAAAGAAAGACAGAGAGAGAAAGACAAAGAAAGAGAAAGAGAGAGAAAGACAAAGAGAGAAAAAGACAGAGAGAAAGAGAGAGAATGACAAAGAAAGAGAGAGAGAAAGACAAAGAAAGAGAGAGAGAAAGACAAAGAGAGAGAAAGAGAAAGAGAGAGAAAGACAAAGAAAGAGAGAGAGAGAGAGAGAAAGACAAAGAGAGAGAAAGACAAAGAAAGAGAAAGAGAGAGAAAGACAAAGAAAGAGAGAGAGAAAGACAAAGAAAGAGAGAGAGAAAGACAAAGAAAAAGAGAGAGAGAGAGAAAGAAAGAGAGAGAGAAAGAAAAAGAGAGAAAAAGAAAGACAGAGAGAGAGAAAGACAAAGAAAGAGAAAGAGAGAGAGAAAAACAAAGAGAGACAGAGAGAGAAAGACAAAGAAAGAGAGAGAGCGAGAAAGAAAGACAAAGAAAGAGAGAGAGAGGTGGTGGAGAGGAAAACGGTGACGGAGTTCAAAGAAGCTTGGGATGAACACAGAGGATCTAGAATCAGAAAATAATAGTAAATATTGAAGAACTAAGGCCAGTACTGGGCGGACTTGCACGGTCTGTGTCTGTATATAGCCGTTTGGTGAAGGATGGGCTGGAGAGGGCTTCAATGGCTGGGAGAGTGTAGATGGGCTGAAGTAGGTTTTGACGGAGATTTCGGCAGTTGAACCCAAGCACAGGGTAGAGCTTTGGATTCTTGCCCAGAAATAGGTAAGAAGAAAAAATTTAAATTGAATCAGGTTGGGCAGACTGGATGGACCATTTGGGTCTTTATCTGCTGTCATCTACTATATGTTACTATAAGAGAGAGAAAGAAAGAAAGACAAAGAGAGAGAGAAAGAAAGACAAAGAGAGAGAGAAAGAAAGAAAGAGAGAGAGAAAGAAAGAGAGACAAAGAGAGAGAAAGACAAAGAAAGAGAAAGAGAGAGAGAAAAACAAAGAGAGAGAGAGAGAAAGACAAAGAAAGAGAGAGAGCGAGAAAGAAAGACAAAGAAAGAGAGAGAGAGGTGGTGGAGAGGAAAACGGTGACGGAGTTCAAAGAAGCTTGGGATGAACACAGAGGATCTAGGATCAGAAAATAATAGTAAATATTGAAGAACTAAGGCCAGTACTGGGCAGACTTGCACGGTCTGTGTCTGGGTATATGGCCGTTTGATGGAGGATGGGCTGGAGAGGGCTTCAATGGCTGGGAGGGTGTAGATGGGCTGAAGTAGGTTTTGACGGAGATTTCGGCAGTTGAACCCAAGTACCGGGTAGAGCTTTGGATTCTTGCCCAGAAATAGCTAAGAAGAAAAAATTTAAATTGAATCAGGTTGGGCAGACTGGATGGATCATTCGGGTCTTTATCTGCCGTCATCTACTATTATTGGCCATGGCTATG
This sequence comes from Geotrypetes seraphini, assembly GCF_902459505.1. Classification (NCBI taxonomy): domain Eukaryota; kingdom Metazoa; phylum Chordata; class Amphibia; order Gymnophiona; family Dermophiidae; genus Geotrypetes; species Geotrypetes seraphini. Next base: position 23,192,030 of record NC_047087.1, on the reverse strand, counting down.
ATCACCACTGCAACTTTCTACCCATTCCTGCTTGTACCAGATCTTAAATCAACTAGTTATTCTTAAGCACCTCCATTTATATGGTGAGATGAGGCATGAGGATAGATTACAAGTATTTATTTAGTTAGTTTTCTCTACCGTTCTCCCAGGAGCGCTCAGAATGGTTTACATGAGATTATTCAGGTACTCAAGCATTTTCCCCTGTCTGTCCCGGTGGGCTCACAATCTATCTAATGTACCTGGGGCATTGGGGTGGATTAAATGACTTTCCCCAGGATGAAAAGGAGCAGCATGGGTTTGAACCCACCACCTCAGGGTGCTGAGGCTGTAGCTTTAACCACTGCACCACACTCCCCCAAGTAGTAGGTCACAGGTTAGCTGCCTTTTCTTCATTGGATAGTGATCTTTCTGCAGGTCTCTTTTTAACAAACTGCTTTTAATGAAAAAAAAAAAAAGAACTTTATTTTAGAAAAATAACATTTGCATCAAGTCAAATTTCTAATATTATAATGTAGCTTGTGCAACTTGTAAATGTACAATAAATACCTCAAGAATTCTTTATCCATTGCATGTTTATAAGTTATAACTCTGGTTAGTGAGAGATCCTTTCTTTATTCAGTTGAGCACTTATTTCCATACAGTTAGATGGTATTTATACCTCAGAACTGTTTAACATGCATATCAAAATGGAAATGAGTTATATATATTATATATAGGAAGCAATATCTTTGAAAATCAGTCTGTAAATTAAAAATACTTCGTATAGCTTTTATTTAACCCTTTATTTGGCATTGTTGCCCAGAAGCAACCTGTGTCTTCTATGGCTCTTATGGGAGATCTGCATCTCCAAATGCTCTTGTTCAATCTCGAGTTACGTAAAGCAGCCGTTTTCACCATCTGCCAATTAAAGGGTTAAAATACCTAAATCCTTTGCACATTTTCACGGCTAACATTTAAAACAGTAAATAGGAGGCTGGACAATGCTGACTATGTGCAAAAATCCCTCTCAGGGCGATATTTCAGTTCTCCAAAGGGGTTGGGTTTGTGCATATCATGATAGTAATGGGTCTCACTCTGAAGACGGGGTATGGGGAATGTGACCTTGGTCTCTCAGGTAATAATAATAATAATAACTTTATTCTTTTATACCGCCATAACCAAAAGTTCTAGGAGATTTAAACTAAGAGGAGCTGGACAATCAGCGAAGTACAGTCATTCAATTAAAGGTACCGTATTGCTTGCATTGTGCCAGAGAAAGCTTCTTTCTGGCGTGCTGAGGATAAAATGGGAAGAATTCTACAAACGGTGCCAAGATTTTGCCACCAGAAAAAGTTGACTTGGAGCCAGTGGCCTAGCGAGGGCGCCCCTCCCCTGCCCTCTTTTCCGCCCTCCACCCTCATCCGCTCCTTCCCTGTCCCCTCCTGCCATGCATGCACGCTCCTTCCTTTCCCCCCCCCCCGTACCTCTTTAACGTTCCTGGCGCGAGCAGCAACCCCCCAACCTGCTGCTCACGCCGGCGTTGGGTCTTCCTCTGACATCACTTCCTAGGCATGGGTCCAGGAAGTGATGTCAGAGGAAGAGCCAATGCTGGCGCGAGCAGCAGGCTGGGGGTTGCTGCTCACACTGGGAATGTTAAAGAGGGACGGGGGAGGGAAGGCGCATGTGCGATAATGGGGCAGGGAAGGAGCGGGGGCAGAGAGGAGGACAGGTGCCAGCGCCTCCACCAAGACAGTGCCCAGGGCGGACCGCCCCCCTGCCCCCCCTTACTACTGATATGGAGCACTATTCTATAAATGGCTGTCCTGGTTGAGTGCTGTTAGTACAATAGCACTTAGACCTGGATTCTATAACCAGGGCCATTGTTAGTGGCCACCTTAAAAGCAGCTGCTAATCGCATGTCAATGGCGCCGGGTACAGAATTGCGCCTCTGGCAAAGGTAGGCGCCAGAAATGTAGGCCAGGGTTTTCCTGGCCTACATTTCCATCGCCTACCTATGATGTGAATCATGCCTCCATAGGCACGTTAGGCCGCCTAACACCACTTCCGGCATTGGCCACACCCACAGCAGCGTTAGGTGGCCTAAAGCAGGGGTTCCCAACCCTGTCCTGGAGGACCACCAGGCCAATCTGGTTTTCAGGCTAGCCCTAATGAATATGCATGAGAGAGATTTGCATATAATGGAAGTGAGAGGCATGCAAATCTGCTCCACGCATATTAATTAGGGCTAGCCTGAAAACCCGATTGGTCTGGTGGTCCTCCAGGACAGGGTTAGGAACCACTGGCCTAAAGCGCCTATGGAGGCATGACTCTGGTGCCGATTTTATAGGCACAAATAGGCGCCTTGAAACTCAGTTAAAAATGTCATTTCAACGGCATTTTTTACTGAGTTTATGCGCCTACCAGCACCTAAAAAACTGGCGCCGTTTAGAGAATCCCCAGATTCTATAAATGTCACCTAGTGGCTAGGCCAGACATGGGCAACTCCAGTCCTCGAGGGCCGGAATCCAGGCGGGTTTTCAGGATTCCCCCAATGAATATGCATGAGATCTATTTGCATGCACTGCTTTCAATGCATATTTATTGGGGAAATCCTGAAAACCCAATTGGATTCCGGCCCTCGAGGACTGGAGTTGCCCATGTCTGGCCTAGCACGGTTGTCAATCAATCACCAAATAAGTAAATAAACTGCTAGGTGCTGTTTATAGAATTCCGCCTAGCCGCACTTAGCTCAGGCACCAGTAGGAGTCAATGTTGGGCACCGGTATATTAGGCCAGAGTTTTCTTGGCCTAATTTACTAGTGCCTGCCAGTGCCTATGACAATCCGCATCCAAACTCCATCCCTAACCACGCCTACTTTTTGAGTAGGCGCAAGTAGGTGCTGGAGCGGTTACTGAGCCAACACTCATAGAATTCCTAGGAGCATCGGAGCTGTTATCGCCACGGCCAGCGCTAAAAACCACACTACAGTTTTGTAAAAGGGGGGGGGGATTAAATTTGTTTTCTAATTTGCTGGGTTTTTTCATATCTATCAAGCAAAACAAAATACAATTCCACTCCCCCCTCCCGATGCGTGGTTTTAGGGCTCGCAATTTCGATTGTTCACAATTTCTTAAAACCGGAATCACCCCACCTCCCTCCCGTCTCTCGGACTTCCCTGGATCTTACCTGGAGAGACTACGGGAACTCACGGTAGCCATTTTGGATGAGTGATCCGCACGGGGAAGGCATGTAGGAAGGTCGCGCCTGTCCCGAAGGACTGCTAGACCACCAGGTAAGGTCCAGGATGCCGGGGGGAAGGCGGGAGTGGGTCAGAGTCAGCCCAAAAATTATTCATGAATTTTCAATATTCACGGGCCGGTTCTACCCCTAACCCCCTCAAATATTGAGGGAGGACTCTACATTACATTTATTGACTTCTATTCCACTTTGGCTTTGCAATTCTAGGCGAATTACAATAAAGATAAAACTGGATATTTCCAGGAATTACAAATAATAATCATTACGGTTTTAGGTAAATTACACTAAAAAGTAAAAATACTGGATATTTTCAGAGGTCACAGATAATATATAACACAGTTAAATAAACCTCGATTTAACACAACACTTGATAAAGAAACCAGGAGATTATGGGAATTAAACATCCATAGAAACTGAGCTGTGATAGAGGTTTCTACCGTGGCCCAGGCGCTAAATGCTTCAACACTCATAAAACTATCAGAGCATTTAGCGTCCCGAGCCATGGTAGAAACCTCTACCACAGCTTAGTAAAAGGAGGCGGGGAATTCTGCAATATAATTGGAGTCATCTTAACAGAAAAATTTTCTCCTTTGCCTCCCGATAAAGGAGAGAGCAGACAAATCATTGGAAGTCTGTCTTTGATGGTAAAAAAAAATAGATGTTACTGGAAAAATAGCTTCAAGCAGTATTTTCAAGATATTACATTAGTGATTTATATTCCACCATTACCTTGCGGTTCAAGGCGGATCTAAACAGGAGTTATCTGGCCATTTCCAGAGGAATTGAAGAGTAGAGTGGGTTGCTTCACAGAATTGGGACGAGTCTTGTGGTATCACCCAAATGTTTTCTCAACAAATCTCTAGGTGTCATAGTTATAATCCTGGGGAAGTTTAAGACTCTCAAATTAAATTCCTAATATTATTTTCTAGTTGTTTATATTTTCAATGCAATCCCACCACAGTCTTGAATAATTTTGCTCTGAATTGCTTTTATCTCTTTCAGAGTTTTCTCCAATTTATCCACCCCAGTTGATCTAGACCAGTGTCTTTCAAACTTTCTCGAGCCGGGACACACTAAAGGTAGTGGCCACGGCTTGAGGCACCCAGAAGTGCGCAGACGTCACCGTGATGACGTCACGTTTATGCATGACATCATCACGTTGACGTTCGCACAGGTGCAGAGGCTCTCCAGATGGGCCCTGAGACGCCAGTAGGGGGTGCCAGCAGGGAAGAGGGCCGGAGAGAAGGAGAGGCCCTGGCGCCAGCTGATTGCCTACAGCAGTGTTTCTCAACTACTTCAAGCTAAGAACCCCCTAAGTCTAACAAATATCAACTGAGTACCCCAACCACAGACCGCCCTAGGCCCACCCAAGCTCTGCCCCAGATCCCATCCCCTTTACTAATTGTAATGCAATTTTTCCCATTTATTTTTCATATACACACAATATAGACAGCAGATATAAATTCTCAAAACTGACACATTTTGATCACTATATTGATAATAAAATCATTTTACCTACCAGCGATCCTCTGCAGGCTGCTGTAATAAGCTTTAAAGGTGAGATCGGGAGGCCAGAGGGGAAGCCGGAGGAATCTAGAAAGAAGGGGAAAAAAATGCAGGACTTCGGCGAATCGGGCAACGCTGGCACTGTACTGCGTAGGGAAGTCAGCTGGCAGGCACCTCTCGTCCTCCTCAGTGTGCCGCGGCACGCTTGGAATCTCAGGAGGCACACGAGCGTGCCGCGGCGCACAGTTTGAGATCCACTGTTCTAGACTTTGATTTCTCTTTTAGGTGGACACTTTACTAGCAACATTGTTAAATTAGTCTCTAATTGATTCATATTTTGATATAAAATCTGTCAAGACTCACAATTGCCATTCAAATTGATTGCAAAGTCACTGGAACAGCTGGTGCTTGTTCTTGAACCACAGCCGTGCCGAGCAAACTGGAAAACACGTTTCCTCCAGTGCCGCCCAGACTGACTTGCGCTGGCAGACCTCCTGCTTCTGCATCCTTTCTTAGCATCTGGTGTCTGGGTAGCGATACCCATATGCACCGGGGAGCTTGCCATTGCTGCCTCCTCAAGCACGGAGAGACTTCCTACCTGTCCAGCAAGAAGACCTCCTGTTTAATCTCGGAAAGACACCACAGACTGGGTAATCGACATCTGTAAGGCTTGGGGTGAGGGGGGGGAGAGCATAGTAACATAGTAGATGACGGCAGATAAAGACCCGAATGGTCCATCCAGTCTGCCCAACCTGATTCAATTTAAATTTTTTCTTCTTACCTATTTCTGGGCAAGAATCCAAAGCTTTTCCCGGTACTGTGCTTGGGTTCCAACTGCCGAAATCTCTGTTAAGACTTACTCCAGCCCATCTACACCCTCCCAGCCATTGAAGCCCTCCCCAGCCCATCCTCCACCAAACAGCCATATGCAGACACAGACCGTGCAGGTCTGCCCAGTACTGGCCTTAGTTCAATTTTTAATCTTATTTTCTGATTCTAGATCCTTTGTGTTCATCCCATGCTTCTTTGAACTCAGTCACAGTTTTACTCCACCACCTCTCTCGGGAGCATTCCAGGCATCCACCACCCTCTCCATAAAGTAGAATTTCCTAACATTGTCTTTGAATCTACCACTCCTCAACCTCAAATTATGTCCTCTGGTTTTACCATTTTCCTTTCTCTGGAAAATATTTTGTTCTACGTTAATACCCTTCAAGTATTGGAACGTCTGAATCATATCTCCCCTGTCCCTCCTTTCCTCTAGGGTATAGATATTCAGGGCTTCCAGTCTCTCCTCATACGTCTTCTGGCACAAGCCTCCTATCATTTTCATTTTCGTTTTCGTTTCATTTTCACCTTTCTCTTCCGCTTCTCCATCACGATCTACCAGAGAAACAAGGAATATAAGAATAGCCTTGCTGGGCCAGACCAATGGTCCATCTAGCCCAGAAGCCCATCTTCACAGTGGCCAATCCAGGTCACAAGTACTTGGCAAAAAACCAAATAGTAGCAACATTCCAGAGCTGAGATTGAGATGTCATAATGCCTCATTCCACCAGTGCCTAAGAGCCAACATCATCAGTGATGTCACAATGGCTTGATTGTCCTATACTTGGCTCACATAAGAACACAAGAATAGCTTTAGATAAACTTATCTGAATCCCAACGAGTAGTAGTCTTGGCTCAACAGAACTCGGTTTCGTAACCTTCCTCGGGAGCTGAAACATCCAGTTAAATGCTAGTCGGAAACATGTCTTGAGAGGACATTTTGAGAAACATTTTGAAAATTAACAAGGGCTCCAACCACCGGCAAAATCCGACTAGCATTTAACTGGAAGTTTCAGCTCCTGAGGAAGGTTACGAAACGGAGGTCTGTCGAGCCGAGGCTACTACTCGTTGGGATTCAGATAAGTTTATCTTGCACCAAATGAATTGTTATATGAGGGACCAATGAAGTATGATCTGATTTGAATTGTGTCTCTTCTTTTTGGACATTGGACATTGAATTACATTGAAGTGAACTCCTTTGAATGAATTACAGTTCTAATTGGGACCACCATCATCTGCTGGGATTCAGATAAAGCTATTTAATGACTTGATAAAGTTACTCAATGAATTATTTATTGCACACTGGGACTTTGTAACTTCGATATTTACACCTGAAATTTTCATATGGATGAATTTTTGAATGTTATATATTATTACATATAAACGTATACATTTTTTACACTTGTTTTTTTGCACATGAAGGCACTTTGCACTTTTTGACTAAGGCACTTTATGGGCGGGGTTTTGTGAGTTGCCTTTTTTGTCCTTTTAGAATTTTTCACTAATCAATTGTGCACTCTCATTATTTATGGTAATTAAGACGGGGTAGAGCTTATTTAGGTTGAAAACCTGGTGCTGGTCATCTATGAGTCTCTGCCCGGGGCACTGAAAAAAGCCACCCTATTGCCTGTACTGAGGTGTCTCACATTTATTTATTTATCTATTCATTAATTTATTTACTATTCAGCCTGTGAATATTCTATAAGAATTTAATATTAGGTACTGTCAATCCTTTATTGCTCAATAATCTGGGCAGCCATGTTCCCATGGACCACCTTATACCATTCAGTAATTTTATACTTACATATTAGTGGAAATTATATTTTATTTTGTTAATAAATGTCGTAGTAATGCAGGTATGATAACATCTCATTTAATATTATTTTTTGATGGTAGTGGAGTGAGTAGCAATGAATAGCATAGCTCCTATAGATAAGCTGTAGGTATTTATAGGAAGTGTTGAGGGCTTTCTTCTGGAAACCTGGTGACGTGTGAGCTGGTGTAATTACCATTCCTTATCTTGAATGACATGCCAAAGGTTGTCCCCGTGTGGCCAGCGTATCAAGGTGTGGAAAGATCAGTGAACCGTGTCCCCTTCATTTCTGCCGGGGCGTTGAGGATCACTTGTCACTCTTGGGGGCTATATGTGCCTGATCTTTATGGGGAGGTGATCTTTAGGGCATAGAGTTGTGTTCTGAGACAGTCTGATAACATTTTTTTCCCCTTTATTGAGAAATAAAACTTGTTTGACCCTACTAGGTTGTAATCATTTGCCCTTAGGAGATAATTACACATTCATTTCCTTTGGTAGTGAAATAAGCATTGTTAGACCAGATCAGTGGTCTTCATCATAAGGTCTGGGAGCTGGTGATTCCCCTCACTGACTTTAAGTATTGCTCTCTGACTCTTTACCCCATGCTCACTGGGGGTCTGAAGCCAGTTCTGCCTCAGAGGAATGGCTATTTGTTTTCTTCTGGGCCTTAGGGAGTTTGAGATGCTCAGTGCCTGATCTCCTTCATTATTTTCTGCACTGGCAGCAGATCTCTGGAGAAGGTCAGAAGGGGATTAGCAAACTGGAAGGCGAGCTGGCTAGGAGGGGATCAGGGAGATGGAGACATAATGATCAGAGATGAGTCAGGATTGAGACCGGCAGGAATGGAGTTGGTGGAGATGAGCATTTAAATGTAGGCAAACAGATATAAATGAGGTCATTAGCTATTCTCTCCTAATGCTCAGAGAAACAGAACACCAAAATAATCTGTGCCTTAATGCTGGAAACTTACTGCTAGGTTGAGGTCGCCTTGAAGGGTTAGAAGAGAGGATTTCTCATGAATTTCTTTTAAAAAATCTGTCAGTTTTGAAGTCAATTGAAAGAGGAAAGAAGCCTGTGCAAGGTTCGTAGACATAGCGCGGCCTTTGTCCCGGCGCGCTTTTGACCTGACACCCTGTGCAAGCTTCTGAGTGCTGGTGATGAACAAATCCAAGCAAAACTGGAAGTGCATAATGGCACCTGTTTTCTCCGCTTAAATATAAGCTTTTCAAATAAAAAATCTATTGAAAACCTTAAATTTAAGGAGCAGAAGAACAGTATTTCCAGGTTTGAATGGGCATACACATATGAGCTTTGCATGCTAATTTAAAAGACTGACACTGATTAGGAGGAGTGTGTGGCGCAGTGGTTGGATCTACAGCCTCAGCACCCTGGGGTTGTGGGTTCAAAGCCCGCGCTGCTCCTTGTGACCCTGGGCAAGTCACTTAATCCTCCATAGCCCCAGGTACGTTAGATAGATTGTGAGCCCACTGGGACAGAGAGGGAAAAATGCTTGAGTACCTGATTGTAAAAAAAAACCGCTTAGATAACCTTGATAGGCGGTATATAAAATCGTAATAAACTTGAAACTTGACTAGTACATCAGTGGATGGTTTTTCACAGTTTTTAATAGTAATCAAACAATAGAAACAGATGCATTTTGACAAACCAAGAGTAACATTTCCATTGATTGACCTGAATGTCACAGAATATGTTTCCTTTCAGGGTACATACAAGCTTTAATCTTTTGCTACAGTTTTGGATTAGACCAGGGGTGTCCAATAGAGAATGACACGGTGACAAAATTCATCACCGTCCCCGTCCCTGCGGATAACCGCGGGAAATAATCCCATGTCATTTTCTAGTGTCTGTTTCAACCTCGGTCCTTCTACACCAGCATTCTTCAAAGCAAAGCTTGAGGGTCAGTGGTTGTGGCCATTCATACTCTGATTCTTATGGGAGCCAAGGATAATGAAGCCATTGTGACATCACTGATGTGATTGGCTCTTAGGCACTGGTGGAATGAGGCATTATGACATCACAATATCTGCTCTGGATACCAGAGACTGTCATTCTGTAGTGTCTGTTTCAACCTCAGTCCTTCTACACCAGCATTCTTCAAAGCAAAGCTTGCAGGTCAGAGGTTGTGGCCATTCGTACTCCGATTCTTCCCTCTCTCCTTAAAGAATGATATGAAGATGGTTTCCCGCGGTTATCCGCGGGGACGGGAACGGTGATGAATTTTGTCACCGTGTCATTCTCTAGTGTCCAACCTTTTGGCTTCCCTGGGCCGCATTGACTGAAAAAAATGTTTCTGGGGCTGCACAAACACGCAAACGCTGCAGCAAGACAGAGGAGGGAGCTCGACTCCTAGCGTTACAGATCTAAAAAGAGATCGTTTTGTGCGAGTCCAGTAAGGTCCTCCAGCGTCACCCCCCCCCCCCCCATGATCGTTTTCAACATGTCCAGCCATCCGATTGCAGTTTGCCCTCTTCGCCTCATTCTTTCGATCTTCCCAAACATAGGGCTCCTTTTATCAAGCCACACTAGCGGTTTAACGCGCGTAATACCGCACGCTAAACCGCTGCTAGCCGCTACCGCCTCCCTTGGTCAGGCAGTAGTTTTCAGGCCAGTGCGGGGGTTAACGTGTGATGAAACGTCGTGCACGTTAACCCCGCTAGCGCGGCTTGATAAAAGGAGCCCATAATGCCCTTCTCCAGCGATCTTTCTCTTCTGAGCGTGATCAAAATAAGACCGTCGTAACTTCGCCATCAGTATACTTGGGTCATTTTAGCCAGTGGTTATTTCATGATACTTGCTTTTTCATAATGTTCCCATCTTACATCCATTCCGCTAGTGGGCTCAGCCCTGCTTCAGAGGGAATTTGCTGGAGGACGCCCCCCTCCGGACCCCCCCCATGCTAACGCCCCCCGCCATGCTAACACTCCCCGATGATCCCACTAACCTCCCCCACAACTAACCTCCCTCCCAAACTAACCTCTTAATTGTTGGCCGGACAGACGGGTTTTGCTGCCGTCCAGCCGGTAGGCCCTCGTTGAAATGAGGCGGTCCAGGCCCATCCCCGCTAAGCCTAAGGCCTGATTGGCCCAGGATCTATGAGCCTGGACCAATCAGGCCTTAGACTTATTGGGTCCACCCATCCCCACTAAGCCTGATTGGCTGATTAGACAGCTGTAGGACGCCTACAGCTGCCTAAAATCAGGACGCACTTTGCAGAATCAGGGCCTTAATGCCCACGCACCGTCAGATACCTACAGTATACCCGTTGTATTATTCCTTCTGCCAGAAGCTCCCCAACCCTGAGATGTCCTGTCTGTCTGCCCAAATAGGATTATAAGCTCATCTGAGCAGGGACCGTCTATTGAATGTTAAATGTACAGCGCTGCATACACCTTTCAGAAGTGATTTATCAGAAGTGATAAATGGTTGTAGTAGTAGTAGTCTCCTGCCACTCTTTAATGAAAGGGTCATTGCATGAGCACTCAAAGGCAGTCATATAAGGAATGCCTTATCTCATCCTAGTATGTCTGCTGCATAAATTCATGCTTTAAGTAATATCAATGATAAGAAAGGGAGGCAGCCCATTCCCAGACCACGTTTGCCTCATAATACATAGCACAGTGCTATGAATCCGGCTTCCTATTTCATTTTCAGAAAGATAGAAAGCTTGAGACTGTCAGGCTCCCTTTGTGCTGGGCTGAGCATGTGTAGACATTTCTGAGGTTGAAGTTATTGATCTGGGTGAAGATGTTAATTAAATGCATCACCGAGTCCAGCGTTACCTTGAGGGATGGAGTGGAACAAATGAATGAGTCAGGCAGGAAGGAAGCTAAAGTCAATATGCTTTCGGCCTCTTGAGGGATTTCACTGGCACTAGGCGGTCTGGACAACGAGTAAGAGTAGAGGACAGACTGAATCCAGAACGTTGATGAAGTGCTGATTGAAAGCTGATCATTAATAGCAGGAGTGGAAACATGTTTGTGGGAGTGTGTGGTGCAGTGGTTAGAGCTCCAGCCTTAGCACCCTGAGGTTGTGGGTTAAAATCCCTCACTTCTCCTTGTGACCCTGGGCAAGTCACTTAATCCCCTCATTGCCCCAGGTACACTAGCTAGAGTTTGAGCCCACCGGGACACATAGGGAAATATGATAAACATTATATACCTAGGTGCTTACAAGAAAATTTTTAAAAAATTGAGAGTGATCCAGAATACTGCCGTTCGCCTCATTTTTGGTTTAAAAAAATATGAGCACTCCTTTTTCTCTGAAACTCCATTAGTTGCTGATAGAGTCGAGAATTCTGTTCAAATTTTCTTGTATTTGTTATAAATCAGTTTCAGGTTTGTTACCAGGTTATCTTGTGTCTCATTTTCCTTTGAGTCACGCCAAAAAGACCACACGTAGAGTGCACTTGTTTTCATATCCCTCCATAAAATCCTCTCGTTATAAGAAGTTCCTTGAGAGAACCCTCTCATTTCAAGCCGCTAAATTGAATGTATGGCTTGGAAAAATGATGTTAGAGGCCTCTTCCTATCTTGATTTTAGAAACTTGTTAATGACTCAACTCTTTGATAGGCTGGTATCTTAATGCATTCTGCTTCATTTTTTTCAATCAAGTTCCTTATATTCAACTTGATGTATTTTATCTGTTCTTTCCCTGCCATGCCGGTATTTTCTGCATTATATTGTAAATGCTTTCTGTCTTTATCTGTTTTTAAGTCCATTATTCTAATTTGTATTTTATCTGTATCCCACGTATTAGCTCACCTTGTTGTGAACCGCTTAGAACTTTTTCGGTATGGCGATATAAAAAAATAAAATTATTATTATTATTATAAAGTTTGGAGGGTCGGTGAACATGAATTTTGTGCAGCAGTGGTGATTAAGAATGTACCCGGAGTAGCTGTAAAGACTACAGTACCGCCTTACTAAGATAAGTAGTTTTTGTTCCTTTTTTAGGAGCCGTGGATGTCGTTAGAACTTATGTTATATAGTAATGGTGGGTGAGACTGTGAACAAGCAATGATGGTCTCTTTACACAGCTTCTCTGTGATATTTCACTGGGATATAGTTGTGGGTCTGAGCGTTCACTATTAAGCACGTATCATATTTTCTGTGTTCATTTTTTATATATACAAAGATTGATAGATTGCTGATGGTTGACTAATCAAAGCAGTATTATTATAAAGTACCTGAATGTAAACCACTTATGACATAAGTGATATATAAATAAATATTTCAGCAAGAGAAGGAACGAGGAGAGGGGAGGTCACACAGTTGTCAGTGTGGCTTGGCCATTAGTTCAGTTCTTTTCAAACCTGCCCTGGTGGAACCAGAGCCAGTCTGGATTTCAGGATCAGCAGAGATAAAACAGGAAGTAAATTTGACACATCTCATTGCGTATCCTAAAACTCTGATTGACTGGGGGGATCTTCAGCACAGGTTTCGGAAGCCCTGCAGTAGGGCACGAAAGTTTGAAGGCTGTAGAGCCAGCCTTATCGTGCAGCTTGCCTCTTTAAATGCTCCTCAGCGTGCATGCTTTAAATAATTGTGTGCGCATTTTGTACTCCACCTAGAAGAGCAGATAGAGTGGAATCAAAAAAATCATTTAAACAAATAAATGATATCACTTTCCCCCTCCGTTACAAAGCCGTGCTAGCGTTTTTAGAGCCGGCCGCGGTGGTAAGAACTCCGACGCTCATGAGCCGTGGCCGGAGCTAAAAAAGCTAGCGCAGCTTTCTAAAGGAGGGCCTTTATTTGCAGCCATAAGGGCTATTGGGGTGGTAGATAGGTGGGTCTAGTAGATTGTGGGGGTGTTTTGGGGGGCTCACCATGACCTATAAGGGAGCTGTAGTGAGATGTTTATGTGGGAGTACCAGTAGATCAAATACACAAATAGGTATGTAATAAACAGTCAAAACCAAAACATACCAGAAAACTCGCACCAAAGTGAAGAGTTCAATAAACAAGAATGAAGGGGGGGTTCATAGACAGTAACGCGGAAGACAAAGGCGCGCGACGACAACTGAGCGCAAGACGGAGGCGCGCACCGAAGAAAAAGACTGTTTTTAGGGGCTGCGATGGGAGGTTTTGTTGGGGAGCCCCCCCCCCACTTTACTTAATACATATCGCAGCAGCGTTGTGGGGGGTTGTAAACCCCCACATTTTAGTGAAAATGTAACTTTTTCCCTAAAAACAGGGAAAAAGTTAAGTTTTCAGTAAAATGTGGGGGGTTACAACCCCCCCAAACCCCCCACAATGCTCCCACAACACGGCGCGATCTGTATTAAGTAAAGTGGGGGGGTTCCCCCCACACCCCCCATCATAGCCCCTAAAAACAGTCTTTTTCTTCGGCGCGCGCCTCTGCGCTGCGCTCAGTTGTCTGCTCGCGCCTTTGTCCCGGCGCGCTTTTGACCTGACACCATGAAGGGGAGCCTCAGAGATCTTGAAATTAGGCTAAAAAAGCCAAAATTCCAGATAGTTATAGTTTAAATTTTTGTTCGCTTTTTATAAATGGTGGCCCCGTCGGGTTTCACAGCAGAGTGCAGTTCTGACGATTATACATATCAAGATAAGTGCTTTTGAAAATTACAGCACTATCTTTTTCTTATATATTTAAGCTAAAAAATATTTATAAAAAGCGAACAAAAATTTAAACTATATGCTTATCTGGTGGAGGTGGAGCCAATGATTGAGATTTTTGTCGGTCTGGAATTTTGGCTTTTTTAGCCTAATTTCAAGATCTCTGAGGCTCCCCTTCATTCTTGTTTATTGAACTCTTCACTTTGGTGTGAGTTTTCTGGTATGTTTTGGTTTTGAATGTTTATGTGGGACCTTTTTGTGAACTTTACAGCAGTGCCCTGTAAGGTACCCCACTACTCTGGTGCCATGTCTGGGTATCCAGTTCATCACTTTTCTGGCCCCTCCTAAACTAAACTAAACTAAACCTTAGGTTTGTATACCGCACCATCTCGGTAGAGCTCGGCACGGTTTACAGGGTTAGGTTGAAAAGGAGCTACAATGAAGGGTTATAGGAAAGGAGCTAGGAAGATAAAGAGGGACAGGGTACCAAAGAGTGGGAGGTGTTAGATTTTTGAAAAGAACCAAGTTTTCAGGTGTTTGCGGAAGGATTGGAGGGAGCTTGAAATTCTGAGCGGGGGTATGAGGTTGTTCCAGAGTTCTGTGGTTCTAAAGGGGAGGGATGTTCCTAGTTTTCCTACATGGGATATATCTTTGCAGAGGGGAATGATAGTTTCAGTTTTCGGGAGGATCTAGTGGAAGTAGGGTTAGAGGAGTTCCAGAAGAGCGCCCAAAAGGTCTTTTTCTAGGCATTTGTAACTTGGACGAATTTATGAATGAAAATGGGGTATAAGGATGGCCGACTTAGCGGTCTGGGCGATCAGACGGCTGGACGTACAGTTGGACAATTTTCAGAAAAAAAAAAAAAAGTTGGGCGTATTTTCCTGTGTCCGACTTTGGGCGACTTTCGACTTAGGCCCAAAACGGACTTAGACGTTTCTTTTGATTATGCCCCTCCACACGTTTTGTTATAATAATTTACCATTATAAACATAGAAACATGACGGCTGATAAATATCATATGGTCTATCCAGTCCGCTCATCCATTCCATCTACTATCTCTTCTTCCCCCTAGAGATCCTATCTAACTGTCCTAAGCTTACCTGAATCCATTTGCAATTTAATCTCCACCATCTCCACCAGGAGGCCATTCCACAAATTCACCACCCTTTCCATAAAGAAGCAGTTTCTCTGGTTACTTCTGAGTCATTCCAGAGCTTCCGTCCTTTAAATTGAAAGAAATTCACCTCTTGTCCATTTATGCCTTGGGGGAATTTAAACGTCCCTATCCAGTGGGATAGTAAGGGGGTGCTGGCACCTCTCTGCGCTGGCACCTCTCTGCCCCCCCCCCATACCACACTCGCGTCCTGGGCTCAATGAACCTTTGATCTGACTCAGTAAGGCTATTCTTATGTTCAATTATTTCACAATGTATATTTAATGTATTCAAGAGCAGGTGTGAGGAAAAACCACTTAACTCATCCATAAGGGTTCCAGCGCTGAGCGAGAACTTCTCTCTCCCGATGCCAAAAGGCCAAACCCTAATAGGCCTGTTTCAGGGGTTTTATCTGCCACGCACAGCAACACATTAAAAAACTGGCAGAGGGAAAGCCCAAGAGTAGGACTGTTCAACTTGGCAGCAAGGGTTGAGAACCTCTGGTACTGTATGTGCTGCTTCCGCCATTGGACGCACGCTGCACCCCATGCGGGGTGGGGTGGGGGGATCACTGCCGCTGCTGCCGTGGGCGGAGCTACAAACAGAAAATCAGATTTCACCCATTCATGTCAATGGAAAAAATGTAAAAAGCTGCCATTCTCACAGTAATTTCAACTACCTGGGGTGATATGTTCTGGGGGTCTCGCGGCCCACCTGTACACGTGGGCGGAGCTACAAACAGAACATCAGATTTCACCCATTCATGTCAATGGAAAAAAAGTAAAAAGCTGCCATTCTCACAGTAATTCAAAAACGGCTTGACCGATTTGAACGAAACTTGGTGTGCAGATCCCTCACTACCTGGGGTGATATGTTCTGGGGGTCTAGCGGCCCACCTGCACACATGGGCGGAGCTACAAACAGAACATCAGATTTCACCCATTCATGTCAATGGAAAAAATGTAAAAAGCTGCCATTCTCACAGTAATTCAAAAACGGCTTGACCGATTTGAACGAACCTTGGTATGTAGATCCCTCACTACCTGGGCTGATATGTTCTGGGGGTCTCGCGGCCCACCTGCGCACGTGGGCGGAGCTACAAACAGAAAATCAGATTTCACCCATTCATGTCAATGGAAAAAAAGTAAAAAGCTGCCATTCTCACAGTAATTCAAAAACGGCTTGACCGATTTGAACGAAACTTGGTGTGCAGATCCCTCACTACCTGGGGTGATATGTTCTGGGGGTCTAGCGGCCCACCTGCACACATGGGCGGAGCTACAAACAGAACATCAGATTTCACCCATTCATGTCAATGGAAAAAATGTAAAAAGCTGCCATTCTCACAGTAATTCAAAAACGGCTTGACCGATTTGAACGAACCTTGGTATGTAGATCCCTCACTACCTGGGCTGATATGTTCTGGGGGTCTCGCGGCCAACCTGCGCACGTGGGCGGAGCTACAAACAGAAAATCAGATTTCACCCATTCATGTCAATGGAAAAAATGTAAAAAGCTGCCATTCTCACAGTAATTCCAACTACCTGGAGTGATATGTTCTGGGGGTCTCGCGGCCCACCTGCACACGTGGGCGGAGCTACAAACAGAACATCAGATTTCACCCATTCATGTCAATGGAAAAAAAGTAAAAAGCTGCCATTCTCACAGTAAATCAAAAACGGCTTGACCGATTTGAACGAAACTTGGTATGCAGATCCCTCACTACCTGGGGTGATATGTTCTGGGGGTCTCGCGGCCCACCTGCACACATGGGCGGAGCTACAAACAGAAATTCAGATTTCACCCATTCATGTCAATGGAAAAAATGTAAACAGCTGCCATTCTCACAGTAAATCAAAAACGGCTTGACTGATTTGAACGAAACTTGGTATGCAGATCCCTCACTACCTGGGGTGATATGTTCTGGGGGTCTCTCGGCCCACAACTCTATGTTGCTTGCTCAAGGGTGGGTTCACCCAACAATTTATATGTTCTTGCTCCTGGAGGTGAAACTAAAAATGTTGTTTATGATCATGTTTTGCGTTAGTTGTATTGTATTCATTTTGTCAAATATTTCACATTATAATTTGAATATTGTACTTTTTATTAAGCTGTAAAACAATAATTTCATTCACCACTATAAAGTATCTTTATTTGAATCCATTTACAGTGTTATTGCTATAATTAAATACCCGTGCAACGCCGGGGCATCAGCTAGTACATATATATTTTCTAGAATCTATTGATCCAAATTTGATTTATTAGATGCTATTATGGCCCTGATGTAGTTACTAGCATTGTTAGAGTTGATTGTTTAATTGTTCCATTCATTTATTGAATTATCTTCCCTTCTATCTCTCTTTTTGTTATCAATTATTTGACTTTCAGGGATGACATATATTTAAGGCCTTACTATACACCATCTTGTTTCCCGGCAGTTGAAATGTATAGAAGATTTTAGATTGTATTATAATTTCATTTATGTTACATGTTTTATGGGTTGTGTAACTGTGCATGGGTTGTGTATGGTGATTTTATTGTGCATGTTTTGTTGTATTCTGCTTTTATAAGCAAATAAACTACATGACACTATAGGAAAATATTCACCCTGCAGTTATAAGTAGATTATAAGGCACTGCCAGCCGTGGGATGACCTAATCCTGGATATTCATTGTGGGAGCATGCGTGGCTCCCAGCATTGAATATCTGGGTCTGTTCGCTGACCTGGAAGTTAACTGGGCACCGGCTGATACTCATACTGGTACCCGGTTAAGTGCATAAACTTAGGACACTTGTTTTGCTGCCCTACTCACGGAGCTAGTTAGTGGACTGACTATTGCCACTCCACCCTTACTCTTCCCCAGGCTTGCTCCTAACCTAGCCGGTTAGCGGTGATATCCAGTGGCAGTGCCAGTGGTGTGAGAGGAGGGCTTTCAGGGGATTTCACTGAATCCCCAGCCCCACAGCCCTGCTGTTTTATTCTTTTTGCTTGATGCAGTTTGATTTGTTGGTAGGCAGCCTGCTCAACCAATCAAACCGCGTCATACAAAAGTCAACCAATAATAATAAAAACAGGGCTCTTGGGCTGGGGATTCTCCGACCCCCCCTGAAGGCCCTGACAATACTGATCTGAAGTTGATTGGCTGAGCAGCTTCTGTCTGTTGCCTGCTTAGCCAATCAAATTCAGAGCAGTGCCTTCAGGGACCACATACCACTGCACTGCCCACTGAATATCAGCAGCTGGCTAACTCAAGGACTGTCATCCCTTCCTGTTTACTGAGAGCACCAAACCACAGTCCCCTTCCGTCTTCTTCATTCAGAATCGCTGTGTCTCTAGAAGTTTCTCCTCCTGCCTTCCAGGCTGCCTGCAGTACTCCACCCAACCTTACCTCTCAAAGGCACTCTGGTTGCCAGGAAAACCCGGCATCCTTCAGTTGTCTCTCACATTAGCTCTCTTTGCTGTGAGGATGTGTTTTACCCCTGTGTTGCCTCTTTATTGCTCTGATGCTGGATGGGCTCAGTATTTCTTCAGCTGGTGGGGCTTCTGGATTGCTGACAGCTAAGGTAGTTTTAATTTTAACTTTGGTGAAAGGCAAGGAGAGAAAAGAAGAAAAGGAAGAAAGAGGAAAGTCTATTGTGCTCCCCCCCAAAAAAAAATAAAAATAAAATTCTACCTATACCACTGGGTTACCAATGTTTGAATGATCTTCTGTAGTCCTTGGATGAAGCAGAGAATTGAGCATCTTGGAAACAAAACAGAAAAAATAGCTCTTGGAGTTTCAAGTTTATTGACTTTTAATATACCGACCATCAACAAGTATCTGGCCGGTTTACAATAAAATATTTAAAAAGAAATGAAAATAATACATATTTAAAAAATAATGAAAGTGTACATCAAGGACATTAACTGGACAGACTTGAAAGTGAGGGTAAAGGGAAAGGAGGGGAAAAGTTACACATTTTGAAGAAAGAGGGAAAAAGAGGGAATAGGGTAAAACATATGGGGTGGGGTCGCTTTATAAAAGCAGTTGGTTGAGTAAGAAAGAGAGAGAGAAAAAAAAAAGATACTCTAAACACAAGTAAAAGCGTCGCGAAATAAAAAAGTCTTCAGGCTTATCTTGAATTTATCAAGATGTTGTTCGAATCGGAATTGTTGTGGAGATTTTCAACTTGACTCTGTCTACATTATTTGTCCTTCCAGGCTGCTTTACCGTAGGCAGCAAACCATATCAATCTAATCTTGGAATGGTTATTATTTTTTATAGCCTTTCACAGCCATGAAAGATTTAAATTTACACCCAAGAGTAGAGTACATTTAACTCCTGAACCTGTCACAAGACTGCAGCAGACCAGGGAACAGAAAGAGAAGAGCGTATATTTTCCAAAGGGATGCTTTAGGAAATGTGCGGGAAGAGTGAACAGAGCTCAAATAATTTTCTGAAGGTCACCGCCTCTGATGCTGGTTTTGCAATGATTTTCTCCATCCTGTACCAAAGTTTGGATAAATCAAGATTTAGGTGTGGAAAGCTTTCACTTTAGGAATCTGAGACACTAGAGCTTCACAGCACAGGACTGTCAAGTTGCCTGTACCACAGCAAAGGACTCCTGCAGCACAGTGGACAGAAGAACTGTGCATTTGTCCTGTCGCTCATGGCCATCATGCTTATTTATTTCTTCAATTTTCTATACCGTTCTCCCAGGGGAGCTCAGAACGGTTTACACTTCTCCCTCGTTATTCGCGGGGGATACAGGCAGAGCCGGACCGCGAATGGCGAAAAACCGCGATTATCCGGCTCTGACCCACCCCCACCTCCCTGCCGCCTCCCCGGCCTTACCTGGTGGTCTAGAGGGCTTTCGGGGCAGGAGCGATCTTCCTACGCTCCTGCCCCGTGCAGATCGCCATGAGGAAATGGCTGCTGTGAGTTCCCATAGACTCTCGAGACTACGACGGGAAGGTGGCAGGGAAGTAAAAAAATCTGGGGTTTTTTATTTTCACCCTCCCCAGAAAAAAAATCGCAATTATGTGAAATCGCGAGTGCAGAAACCGCGAATGGGGAGGGGGAAGTGTACATGATTTTATTTAGGTACTTAAGCATTTTTCCCTGTCTGTCCTGGTTGGCTCACAATCTATCTAATGTACCTGGGGAAATGGGGGAGGGGGATTAAGTGACTTGCTCAGGATCACAAGGCGCAGCTTGGGTTTGAACCCGCATCCTCAGGGTGCTGAGGCTGTAGCTTTAACCACTGCACCATTTTAGAAATTAAAATATAGTAAAAATGAGCCAAGTATAGGACAATCAAGCCATTGTGACATCACTGATGAGGTTGGCTCTTAGGCATTGGTGGAATGAGGCATTGTGATGTCACAATACCAGCTCTGGTCTGGTTATCAGAGGCTGAAACTTTTCACATTATTTATTTCTTCAATTTTCGATACTGTTCTCCCAGGGGAGCTCAGAACTGTTTACATGAATTTATTCAGATACTCAAGCATTTTTTTCTGTCTGTCCTGATGGGCTCACAATGTACCTGGGGCAGTGGGGGGATTAGGTGTAGGGTTACCAGATGTACGGATTTCCTCAGAAATGTCCTCCTTTTCGAGGAGATTGGGTCTGGCCCACGACTTAGCCCAGTGTTCTTCAACTGCCGGTCCACGGTGCGATCAATGCGGCGTTATCTTCGAGCCAGCTCCCTCTTCCTAACTGATTCAGTGCACAAAGCCACAGGCAGTGGCTCCTACGGGCATCCTGCGCCTGAACCGGAAACCTTCTCTCTGACGTTGCAATGTCAGAGGGAAGGCTTCCAGATGAGGCACGGGACGTGCAAGGTGCAATTAGTACTATTATGGGGGTGGGGTCTGGGGTGGAGATTGGGTAGAGATAGGCAGGGTCTGGCCCACGACTTAGCCCAGTGTTCTTCAACCACCGGTCCACAGACCGATGCCGGTCCACAGAATAATTCTTTTATTTCTGCCAGTCCATAGGTGTAAAAAGGTTGACAAATCTGTTTTAGAGGACATGTCCGGGCATCCGAACAGCTTTTCAAAACCCTGCACTTTGTCCGGGTGAGATCAGGGCCGAGTCTGGAGCAGATGCGCAGTTGCACTCTAGCCCCGGCCGAAGAAATGAGGTTTGTGTGGGGCTGGGTTTGGGGGAGGGGGGTGAAATGGCACGGACCAAGGGGCAGAATAGGGCGGATGGTTCAGCGGACGGCCACCAGGATGATCTCGGGGCTCAATGGTCTCTCGTATGAAGAGAGACTGAACAAATTGCAGCTCTACACTCTCGAGGAACGTAGGGAGAGGGGAGACATGATCGAAATATTTAAGTACCTCACGGGACGTGTCGAAGTGGAACATGATATTTTCTTTCTCAAGGGACCCTCGGCCACAAGAGGGCACCTGCTCAAACTCAGGGGCGGAAAATTTCATGGCGACACCAGAAAGTATTTCTTCACAGAGAAAGTGGTTGATCATTGGAACAAGCTTCCAGTGCAGGTGATCGAGGCAGACAGCGTGCCAGACTTTAAGAATAAATGGGATACCCATGTGGGATCCCTACGAGGGTCAAGATAAGGAAATTGGGTCATTAGGGCATAGACAGGGGGTGGGTAAGCAGAGTGGGCAGACTTGATGGGCTGTAGCCCTTTTCTGCCGTCATCTTCTATGTTTCTATGTTTCTATGACCCAGGAATGGAATGAGGCGGACCCGGGGTGGAACAGGGCGGGGTCATGCATCCTCTGTTATCAGATGGAAAATCTGGTAACTAATGCTACCTCTTACGACAGTAATCTCCAACACGCAGTCCTTGAAGTCCTACATTGCAGCCCTCAAACAGTTGACCAAAATGTTCTTCAAATCCTATAAATGTGTTCATTTCAATCTTACGCACTTGATAAAGTAACTGCAAACAATCTCTTACGTGCGTTACTCAGGTGTCTCATTTATGTAGGGTTACCAGACCTCCGGATTTACCCGGACATATCTTCTTTTTAGAGGACTATCTGGATGTCCGGACCGATTTTTAAAATGCAGCAGCTTGTCCGTTTTTTCAAGTTCGGGGCTGCGTCTGACCAACCCTCGAGCATGCATGGGTGTGACGCGATGATGTCATTGCATCACACCCGTGCATGCTCAGAGGGTGTCAGGTCAAAAGCACGCAGGGACAAAGGCGCGCGCAGACAATTGAGCGCAGCGCGGAGGTGCGCGCCACAGAAAATTACAGTTTTTACGGCTACGACGAGGGGGGCATGGGGGGAACCCCCCACTTTACTTAATAGAGATCACGCCGCGTTGTGGGGGTGTTGTGGGGGGTGTGGGGGGTTGTAACCAGTGTTCCCTCTAAGCGGGCGGGTGTTGTGAGCAAACTTTTTTCACTGTGAGCTAAAAATATCGGGCGCCAGCAAGTTATGAGCCAAATAAATATGTTGTCAAGGCATCAGGCCAGCTTAAGTTCCAGGCCAGTTATGGAACTGAATTTAAGATTTGTAGGTTCATGGGGACATACTCTAGTCCGTATAGTGTAACAGGAAAATTTACAAAGGGAAACTCTCTAAGGCAGTGTTCTTCAACCTTTTTACACCTATGGACCGGCGGAAATAAAATAATTATTTCGTGGACCGGCAAACTACTAAGACTGAAATTTTTTTAAAAAAACCATCGCCGCCCCGTCCCCGCAAGCTCGGTCCCAAAAACCATCTGATCCCATCCGCACAAGCCTCAAATAGTTATAATTTTATATTGAACATATTTTATTAAAGTATAAAAAGAAACAATATTCTATACAATTGTCATTTTATAAATACAAATAATACAGGGCAAAATCAACAAAACCCCTGTCTCCCCTCCCCTTCACATATATCCCCTCTACTATCAAGAAAACTGAATAAGCCAAATTATTACAGAATGCTACACAAATATCAAGTAACAGAATATCACAGTCACACATGACAGGAATGGTGTTAGGGGAGTGGAACTAGGGCAACTGCCCCCTGGTCAGAGAGAGCCCTAAGCCAGCTGGAAGCTAAAGAAGCACTGCCTGGGCTTTGCACTCCCCAATTATGTCTAGCAAGATACATATTTCAAATCTGATATATTTGAATCACAAGATAGAAATAAAATTATTTTTTTCTACCTTTTGTCGTCTCTGATTTCTGCTTTCATTGCCTTTTCACTCTCTTCCAGCCAGTGTCTGCCCTAAGAACATAAGAATTGCCACTGCTGGGTCAGACCAGAGGTCCATCATGACCAGCAGTCCGCTCACGCGGCAGCCCTCTGGTCTAAAACCAGCACCCTAACGGAGACTAGCCCTACCAGCGCACGTTCTTGTTCAGCAGGAACTTGTCTAACTTTGTCTTGAATCCTTGGAGGGTGTTTTCCCCTATAACAGCCTCTGGAAGAGCGTTCCAGCTTTCTACCACAGAACTTCCTTACGTTTGTATGGAATCTATCCCCTTTCAACTTTAGAGAGTGCCCTCTCGTTCTCCCTGCCTTAGCTACTAAGTCTATTCCCTTCAGTACCTTGAATGTTTCTATCATGTCCCCTCTCAATCTCCTCTGCTCAAGGGAGAAGAGGCCCAGTTTCTCTAATCTTTCGCTGTACGGCAACTCCTCCAGCCCCTTAACCATTTTAGTTGCTCTTCTCTGGATCCTTTCGAGTAGTACCGTGTCCTTCTTCAAGTACCAGTGCTGGACGCAGTACTCCAGGTGAGGGCGTACCATGGCCCGGTACAGCAGCATGATAACCTTCTCTGTCTCTTCAGTCCAGCATCTGCCCCTTCCATTCACTGTCTGTCTTTCCCTGCCATCTCTCCTCCTGCCCCCCCCCCCCCCCAATTTGGTCTAGCATCCATCATCTTCCTTCTGTTCCCCTCATGGTCTGGCATCTCTATCCTTCCCTCCCCCCTGTGGTTTTTAGCATATCTCTCTTCTCATTTCCTCCACTCAGATCTGATCATTCTCTACTCTCTCTTCCCTTTTCTTCTCTGGTCTTCCTTCTCTATTTTCTGCCTCCATCTAAATTAAATTCTTTCTTACTATTTAGTCCCGTTTCCCTCTTTTCACTGTGTCTACACACAGCTTGTCACCCCTTTCCCTCACCCCTCCATTATCTTACTATTTTCTTCCCCCTTTATTTATCTCCTCCTTCCATCCAGTATGTGTTCTTTCCCCACTTCCATTCAGCATCTGCTCTCCCCTCTCAACTGACATCCATCTGCCTTCTGCTCTCTCTCCCTTCTTCTCACTTCCATCATCTGTCCCCTTCTCTCTCTCTCTCATCTCCTCCATTCCATCATCTGCCCCTTCTCTCTCTCTCTCTCTCTCTCCCCCCCCCCAACTTCCATCATCTGCCCCCCTTCCCCTCACCTTTGTGGGTCACTTTCTTTCCCCTGAGGGTGGCTCATGTCACAGGGGAAGCTTTGGCCGAGCAGAACCGCTTGATTGACAGTGGAACTTACTTGATTGATGTCGATGCTGGGGCCCGTTGCCGTTTGAAGGAAAAAAAAAAAGGTGGAAAAAAGGAACCTGTAAAGGCGAGAGGAAGGGAAACCTCCAGGACAGCTGCTTTTTGCCCTCCTTCAGCGGCCCAAGAGTTCAGACCAGCAGCGGCAGCTGTGTATGCTTTTAACTTCCGCACAGAGCTGCCCCTAATCAATAGTTTAGCGCGGTTTCATGAGGCAGCCTCGGGGCCTTTGATAGCCGGCCCGCTTCGATGATGCGATGTGGGCCGGCCTAGCAAAGGCCCCGAGGCTGCCTTATGAAACCGCGCTAAACTATTGATTAGGGGCAGCTCTGTGCCGAAGTTAAAAGCATACACAGCTGCCGCTGCTGGTCTGGAGGTGCGGAGACAAGGCAGGAGGCAAACGTGGTGGAAGGCAGGAGTCCCGGCGAAGGCAGGAGTCCCGGCACAGCGACTGCAACAGGAAGTTGCAAGTCAGCTGACGCCGGCCTTTCGTTGCGGCGGGGACCGAATCCTTCGCGGACCGGCAAGATTTTGTTTGCGGACCGGCACCGGTCCGCCGGTTGAAGAACTGTGCTCTACACTGTGTGCGCTGTGACGAGAAACTTGTGCGCTGCGAGGTAATATTTTGTGCGCCAGCGCACGCCAGCGCAGCTTAGCGGGAACACTTGTAACCCCCCACATTTTACTGAAAACTTCACTTTTTCCCTGTTTTTAGGGAAAAAGTTAAGTTTACAGTAAAATGTGGAGGGTTACAACCCCCCAAACACCCCCACAACGCCGGTGCGATCTCTATTAAGTAAACTGGGGGGGCTTCCCAACAAAACCCCCCGTTGGAGCCCCTAAAAACTGTAATTTTCTTCGGCGCGCGCCTCCGTCTTGCGCTCAGTTGTCGGCGCGCGCCTTTGTCTTTTGCGGGGTTGTCTATGAACCGCTCGGAGGCCCTCCAAACGCGGCTGTGAGCTCGAGGGGAAGGGGCTGAGATAGAACTGGATGGGTCTGGAGACAGGGCCATGTGTCTGGATTTCATAAAATCTGATAACCCTACATTTATGGAATTTGTTACCTCTGACTATCCAAAATAAAGTGAGTTCTCAAAATATATATCTGTGAAGTGTTGTAGAATCAATAGTAGTATTAATTTTTAATGTTTAATACCCAGTCTAAACAACATAAGAACATAAGCAATGCCTCCGCTGGGTCAGACCTGAGGTCCATCGTGCCCAGAAGTCCGCTCACGCGGCGGCCCAACAGGTCCAGGACCTTTGCAGTAATCCTCTATCTATACCCCTCTATCCCCTTTTCCAGCAGGAAATTGTCCAATCCTTTCTTAAACTCCAATACCGTACTCTGCCCTATTACGCTCTCTGGAAGCGCATTCCAGGTATCCACCACACGCTGGGTAAAGAAGAACTTTCTAACATTTGTTTTGAATCTGTCCCCTTTCAGCTTTTCTGAATGCCCTCTTGTTCTTTTACTATTTGAAAGTTTGAAGAATCTGTCTCTCTCTATGCCCCTCATGATCTTATAAGTCTCTATCATATCCCCTCTAAGTCTCCTCTTCTCCAGGGAAAAGAGACCCAGTTTCTCCAATCTTTCTCTATCTATCTATCTCTCTTTCTCTCTCTCTCTCTCTCTCTCTATTTCTGTGTCTCTCCCTTTCTCTCTCTCTTTCTTTTTTTCCATCTCTCTCTCTATTTCTCTCTGTCTCCCTTTCTCTCTCTCTTTCTGTCCCTCTCTACTCTCTCTATGCTCTTCATGATCTTGTAAGTCTCTATCATATCCCCTCTAAGTCTCCTCTTCTCCAGGGAAAAGAGTCCCAGTTTCTCCAATCTCTCAGCATATTAAAGGTTTTCCATACCTTTTATCAGACGCGTCGCTCTCCTCTGAACCCTCTCAAGTAGCACCATAGCCTTCTTAAGGTACGGCGACCAGTACTGGACGCAGTACTCCAGATGCGGACGCACCATCGCCCGATACAATGGCAGGATAACTTCTTTCGTTCTGGTTGTGATATCCTTCTTGATTATACCTAGCATTTTATTCGCTCTCTTCGCAGCCGCTGCGCACTGTGCCGTCGGCTTCATTGTCATGTTCACCATTACCCCCAAGTCCCTTTCTTGGTTACTCTCATTCAATAACATCCCTCCCATCGTATAGTTGTACCTCGGGTTTCTGCTTCCCACATATAATACTTTACATTTCTCAACGTTGAACTTCATCTGCCATCTCGTGCGCCCATTCCCCTAGTTTGTTCAAGTCCCTTTGCAATTCTTCGCAGTCCTCTTTAGTCCGAGCTCCACTAAATAGTTTGACGTCGTCCGCAAATTTTATTATCTCACACTTCGTCCCTGTTTCTAGATCATTTATGAATATATTAAATAGCAGCAGCCCGTGCACCGAACCCTGCGGAACACCACTCGTGACCCTCCTCCAGTCCGAGTAGTGGCCCTTCACTCCCACCCTCTGTTTCCTACCCGCCAAACTGTTTCTGACAAGGAGCTTTATAAAATTCATAGTATGTTATAATCTTGAAATCTTTTGGTGGCCCACAGAGCTTGCTTATATTCATACTGTGGCCCTTTAGTGAAAATGGATGGAGCCTATTGGCTTAGGGCATAAGAGTTGTATTGCTCATATATCTGGCAAGAGGACTGGCAAGACTCAGAGAATAGTTAAGTTCTGGAATGCGTTGTCAGAGGATGTGGTATGAGCGGATAGCGTAGCTGGTTTGAAGAAAGGTTTGGACAAGTTCCTGGAGGAAAAGTTCATAGTCTGTTATTGAGAAAGGCACAGGGGAAGCCACTGCTTGTTCTGGATTGGTAGCATGGAATATTGCTACTCCTTGGGTTTTGGCCAGGTACCAGGGACCTGGATTGGCCACCGTGAGAACGGGCTACTGGGCTTGATGGACCATTGGTCTGACCTAGTGAGGCTATTCTTATGTTTTTATGTTCTTAAAGACCCGCCCCCAGGCCCGCCCAGTTCCACTAATCCCCGCCCCGTTATGTCCGCACCACGCACAAGCCTCGCCCCCCTCAGCCTGTTGTCGTTGGTTGGGAGGGCATCCGCGCATGCATGGATGTGGTGACATCACGCAGGTGTGCGTGTGATGTCACTGCGTTGCATCCATGCATGCACGGACGCTCCCTCCCGATGCGATCTGCTTTTCATAACCCAGACAAAGTGCCGGGTTTTGAAAATCCGTCCAGATGCCCGGACATGCCCTCTAAAAAGAGTACATGTCCAGATAAATCCGGAAGTCTGGTAACCCTAGGCAAGACAGATGGAATAGTTTCCAGGCCCGGGCTATATTAACTTATTATAAAGCATCAGTAAGTTTCATGTATGTAGGCATTTTAAAATAATGGTAGTGATTACAAATAAAGACCCCTATTTACTAAGCTGTTTTATGACAATAATACACATTAATTAATAATAATGAGTGTTATTTGCCAATGATTCATCTTAACGTGGTTTATATTTGACTTTTTTCTGCAACACCAGATTAAATAATAATGAACTGTGAAGCATGCCAGTGCAGGCAAAGCGTCTCATTATTGTTAAGCAAAATTAATATTACAGCTTGCGGTAAACTTCATCAGCTGCATTATTCATTGAAAGTTAACTCCCCCACTCCTTGGTGCATCTGGTCGCTACCGTGTGGCCAAAAATGGGCTGGTGCTTAGGGAAAAATAGCTCCCCCAGCCCCGAACCCCTTCTTGAAATGAATATGCTTCCTCCAGACCCTCCCTCTCTTCAATCCTCCAATCCCCTGATGCCTTATTAAAATAAAGATTTCTTCACAGACTTCTCCACATCCCCAGTCGCGTTTGCCCAAATTCTCCTTACACCCCCCAGCACGTGCCACTTCTCCTAAGGGGTCTAGTGGGAATGCAGACTCCTTCTGGAGATTTAGGACAGAGAACATCCCACATTCATAAGAACATAACATAAGAAACGCCTTCACCGGATCAGACCAAGGTCCATCTAGTCCAGCGATCCGCACACGCGGAGGCCCATTTAGGTGCTCCTTGTTGGAGACCCGGATTTCCCGTATCCCTCAATATGATTTGCAAGAAGGTGTGCATCCAACTTGCGTTTGAAACCCAGAACAGTGGCCTCTGCCACCACCTCCTCCGGGAGAGCATTCCAAGCGCCCACCACTCGTTGTGTGAAACAGAACTTCCTGACATTTGTCCTGAACCTGCTGCCACTCAGTTTCAGGCTATGACCTCTTGTCCGTGTCACATCTGAAAATGTCAGTAATGCTGCTTCCTGGTCAATTTGGTCAAATCCTTTTAATATTTTAAAAGTCTCTATCAGATCCCCACGCAGTCTTCTCTTTTCGAGGGTGAACTTATCGCCTCTTTTACAAAGGTGCGTTATGGTAAATATTAATCACGCACTAAACGCTAATGCGTGCATGTTATCCTATGGAGGCGTTAGCGGTTAGCTCACACGTTGGTTTAGCGTGCGCGCATCTTTGTAAAAGAGGGCCTTAGTCTTGTATACTGAATCATCACCTAAAAGGAGCTCGACTCAGTTAACAAAAATTAGGTAAAAATAGGAACCTCCCCCCCCCCAAAAAATAAAAAAATGCAGATATATAATTTTGCTACTCTGGAATGAGAATCTAAGTATCGTTGAAATAATAATAATGTTTTCATAGGTTTCCGAAAACTTTGAAAAAAGGTCATCATTCTAAAAGAAACAGGAATACTATTCCAATTCTCAGTTAGCCTGAACGAGAAAGATTGACGTTACTTGCCAACAGACTTTTTACCTTTCAGTCGCATAGCAAGGATAGCAAGGCAGCATATATAAATTTAAATGTTATACATGCACATTTAAATTGTATCCTATTGTAGCCTATAGAATACCGGAAGCCAATGGAGTCGTTCAAATCTCATCACTAAATGGTGAGACCTTGGTTACGACCATGGCAGAACGTGATCTAGGGGTGATCATTAGTGAGGACCTGAAGGCTGCCAATCAGGTGGAGAAAGCTTCCTCCAGGGCAAGACAAATGATGGGTTGTATCCGTAGAGGTTTTGTCAGCAGGAGACCTGAAGTCATCATGCCGTTGTACAGATCCATGGTGAGGCCTCACTTGGAGTACTGTGTTCAATTCTGGAGACCACACTACCGTAAGGACATGCTGAGGATCGAGTCGGTTCAGCGAATGGCCACCAGGATGGTCTTGGGGCTCAAGGATCTAACGTATGAAGAAAGACTAAAAAAATTGCATCTGTACTCACTTGAGGAACGAAGAGAGAGGGGAGACATGATTGAAACGTTCAAGTACATCACGGGTCGCATCGAGTCGGAAGATAATATCTTCTGTCTCGTGGGACCCTCGACCACCAGAGGGCATCCACTGAAAATCAGGGGAGGGAAGTTTCATAGCGACTCCAGAAAGTACTTCTTCACCAAAAGAGTGGTGGATCAGTGGAACAGACTCCCACTGCAGGTAATTGAGGCCAGCAACGTGACGGATTTTAAGAGAAAATGGGATGCTCACGTGGGATCTTTAAGGGAGTAAATTCAGGGGGGGGCGGAAAATTGGCAGGGGCAGACTCAATGGGCTATGGCCCTTTTCTGCCACCATTTTCTATGTTTCTATGTTTCTATCTGAATGCTTATGTCTCAGATCCTGAGTCTTAAATATGACCAAGCCGGATCTTCCAACTACCAGCATGGTTGTGCAGCCGAATTTACATGTCACAGTGGCTCATGAAATCCCACAAGCTGTTACTCATCGCTGATTTTCCCTCCCACTTCATTTCACTGCCAGTTACTCTGTTTGCTGTCAACTGTATTTGATCAGATCGGGTCCTTACAATCTGCATTGCCCACAGAGTAGCATTTACTGTAAGTGAGCATACCCACTGTCATTCATCCATAAATGATGCCGATGTGATTTGAAAGGGGTACGTTGACCTTCTTCACTTAAATACCATATTTCAGATGATGCTCTTAAATATGTTGGTACTCGCTGCCAGTGGTGTAGCGACGGAAGGAGGCACCTGGGGTGCTGGCACTTAGCATCACCGCGCTGAGCGCTCCCCCCATCCCCCCCCCCCGTGTTCTTCCCTGCTTCAGACGCACCTCCCCTATATTCTTTCCCTGACCAGGATGTGATATCAGAGGGAGAGCTGAGGCCGGCATGAACAGCAGATTTGAGATGCTGCTCGCTGCCGGCAATCATTTGAAGAGGTACTCTAGGTGTGTGAGCGGTGAGGAGGAGAGGCACCAGCATCCCCGCCAAGAGGCGCCTGGGGCGGTCCGCCCCCCCCCCCCCACTTGCTATGCCACTGCTCACCGCACAGATTTGGAAGGGACCCCAAAGCTTACCAGCAAGCTGTCTCTCCCTCTGCTACGGTGGGCCCCTGTGGGCAGGGTTACCAGTCTTCTGGGAAAACCCAGACAGGTCCTTGGAGGGATTTCCAAAACCCGGCAGTTTGTCTGAGTTTTGCAAGTTCTCGATCTCAGGGCTATGTCTGGAGGGCACCGACACGACGACGTCATACGCATGCAGACATGCACGTGATGTTATTGCGTCCACATCCGCGCATGCGCAGACATCCTCCAGACACGGTCCCGTGCTCAGGTAGGTTCATGGGGGGGGAGGGGGGTCAGGACTGCGAGCAGAACAGGGAGGGAATGGAGCGGGCCCAGGTGTCCTATTTTTTTTATAGAGGAAATCTGGCAACCCTATCTGTAGCAAAACAAAGCAAAATGATCTCCGAAAGAACACATTACAGTAGGATAGTCAAAATAAAGTGTCCATACACTCAGAAATGTGTAATCTTGCCAGGGACCGAAGTCTCTATAGCCAGACCCACCATCCAGTCATTGTGTATGAAATAAAGATTAGAGCTGTGCTCAAAATTGTCGTGGAGTTCTTATATATCAATTTTGTACTTGTTAAACTGAATCAAATAAGCAAAACCAAAGATGACTTAGCCATCTTCACATTCACAACACCAAATTGATTGGTACTTTTTCCCTATAAATATATATTTGACAAACCCTACCTGTAGGACACAGAAACATGATGGCAGATAAAGGCCAAATGGCCCATCCAGTCTTCCCATCTGCAGTATCCTCTATCTCCTCCTCTCCCTATTGGCTAAGGCTCTTAACATTTGCATCTCCTCTTCCTATAGGCTAAGGCTCTTTACACCTGCATTGTGAGGTCAGAGAGCTTTATGGTTCTAGAAGCATTGTAACATGATGGCAGATAAAGGCCAAATGACCCATCCAGTCTGCCTATCAACAGCATCCTCTCCTTATTGGCTAAGGCTCTTTACACCTGCATTGTGAGGTCATAGAGCTTTATGGTAATAGAACATAAAAACCTGATGACAGATAATGGCCAAATGGCCCATCCAGTCTGCCCATCCATAGCATCCACTATCTCCTCCCTAAGAGATCCCACGCTTTTTTGAATTCAGACACAATCTCTGTCTCCACCACCTCTACTGGGAGACTCTATTCCATGCATCTACCACCCTTTCCGTAAAAAAGTATTTCCTTAAATTACTCCTGAGCCTATTGCCTCTTAACTTCATTCTATGCCCTCTCACTTTGGAGTAGAGAATGTCATGGAGACAAATTTGTCCCCTTCCCCGCAAGAACTCAGTTTCCCTGTCCCATCCCTGTGAGTTTTGTCGTTGTCCCTGTCCCATAATCCAGACCATTTGGATGTGGGAGGGGGCCAGCATTTTAATGGACTGGCCACATACACATGCCAACAGAGCAATCACTTCTGTGAATTTCACATAAAGGGTGCCAGATGAGTTTGTGCATCTCACCATTTACCCCTTGGTGAGCCCTCCAATACTCCCCCCAAACCTACTGTACCCACCTGTCTAACACCTTAATAGCCCTTATTGTTATAAGTGGCACCTATATGACA
The DNA here is from genome assembly GCF_902459505.1 of Geotrypetes seraphini. Taxonomy (NCBI): domain Eukaryota; kingdom Metazoa; phylum Chordata; class Amphibia; order Gymnophiona; family Dermophiidae; genus Geotrypetes; species Geotrypetes seraphini. The sequence continues at coordinate 23,159,512 of NC_047087.1, read as the reverse complement.
GTAGAGTAGGGTTTTCATGGGTTCACACTTTCCACTATAAATGTAGTGGTTAGAGTGGCTTATGGGACTGGGTCCACTAGCTGAATTCTTCCAGAACTAAAAACTCTTCTTTATCGTAAATCCAGAAATCCAGTCAGAACACACCTTGATTCTTAATCTTTATCTTTATTATTCTTAGACATTGCTTGCCCCAACATTAGGGCCATAATGTTGGGGCAAGCAATGTCTGGATTTCTGGATTTACGATAAAGAAGAGTTTTTAGTTCTGGAAGAATTTCCCTACAAAGTGAGGATTCATTTTGTTGCAAGACTGGTTATTACCTCACTTTCCGTCTTCACCATCTTTGCTTTACTGGGTCCACTAGCCCACTCATCAGGCTACTTAAAGCACCTGTGTGATGCTCTACTAGGATTTCCCATACCAGATTCTGCTGTTCGAGAGACAGGTACCAGCTGTACTGTTTAATTCCGATTTTTGGAGTGGGGGGGGGGATTAGTGACCACTGGGAGTGTATGGGGGGAAGTGGTGTATTAATGGGGGGGTGGCCATCCGCCCTGGGCACAAGCCCCAGTCCTTCTCTCCGCCAGTCCCGCTCTTTCCCTGCCTCCCCACTACCGTGCGCGTCCCTTCCCCGTACCTCTTTAACGTTCCCAACGCAAGCAGCAACCCTAACCTGTTACTCGCCTGGACCTGCACCTAGGAAGTGATGTCGGAGGAAGAGCCGACGCATGCGCAAGTAACAGGTTGGGAAGGGGAAGGGAAGGGGCCCACGTGTGCAGCGGGAAGGGGCAGGGAAGGAGCGGATGGGGGAGCGGAGAAGCGGGCGGGGAGTGGTGCCATCACCCCAGGCGCCTCTCACCCTTGCTACGTCACTGCATAAAGGGGAGTGTGTGGTGCAGTGGTTAGAGCTACAGCCTCGACACCCTGAGGTTGTGGGTTCAAATCCCACACTGATCCTTGTGAGCTTGGGCAACCCCCATTGCCCCAGGTATATTACATAGAGTGGGAGCCCACCGGGACAGTTAGGGAATAATGCTTGAATACCTGAATAATTTGTAATCCACATAGAATTGTAGGATATGTGGAATATAAATTATTAAAAAATCAAAACCAAATAAAGGTGACACCTGAAGGCATAAGAGCTATTGGGGTGGTATACAGTAGGTTCTAGGTGAGTTTTGGAGGGCTCACCATACAATGTAAGGTAGTTATGGTGCGATGGGATACCTGGGACTTTTTATGTGAAGTTCTCTGAAGTGCCCTCTAGGGGGCCCCACTGCCCTGGGCCAATCTGCTAAGAATGCTGGTCCTTCCTAGGTCCCAATGGTTGGTTTTGTGCATTTTAGATGACTGGGATTTTTAATGTTATAAAACGATAGATGCACTGAGGACAAACACATTTAGTAAATGGCCTTTTTTTTTTTTTTGGGGGGGGGGGAAATAAATTTTTCTGCTTTGAAAATGGTCATTTTCTCTCCTGGATATTTGGATGTTTTTCCCCAAATGACCAAAATCAGATTTAGAAGGTCATACTGAAAATGCCCCTCTTTATCAAGTCTAGCTGGCTCACAATCTCCTCCAGCTATTTCTACAATGGTTTCTAAATCTTATTTGCAGTTCTTTTAAGGGCTACATGAAAAAAAATAAGTTTCCATGCTTTGTTTCCAGTCTGCTGGTTCTTAAATTTTCCCGGAGCTTCTTCTTGCTTTGCTGTCATTTGAAAGGTTAGACATTTCCATTTTATAAGCTTCTATCATATCACTTCTGTCAGCTCTTTTCTGAGCAGAAGAGTCAATTGAGCCTTCCAACATGAGAAAAGTGTTCTAGTCCCTTATTTCTATTGCCTTTCTCTGAACACAACCATGCACGCTTCTCAAGGTGCAGTCACAGAGGATAACGGTATTCTCCCTTGTATTCTCCATTCAGTTTCAAATTAGGCCCAACATAATAGAAGCTGCAGGATACTAGCCTGAAAAGTTCAATGTATTGTCCATGATGATTGCAAGATCTTATTCTTAGGTGGAGACAGTGGCCTGGTAGGGTGTGTGTGTGTGTGGACTGACCTGGGCATAAAGTCTAAGCTGCTTACAATAAAAAATCAAAAGGATAGAAATGTGTGAAGACATGGCATGGAAGTGTGGGGAATGAGAAAGACTTACAATATGAATAGAAACTTAGGGGGAGGGGAACACAAGATGAACCAACAGAGGCAGGGACTATGTGCTAAACAACACTGATGTTTGAGTTTCATTGCTGTGAAAATATTAACAGTACGGAGCTGGAAAGAGAGTGTGATGGATACAGATGTGCACCACACACAGAACTGCAGTTTCTTGCACTAAATCAAGAGCACGAAGAGCCTGCATGTGTCAAAAACACAGGACTACTACTACTATTAATTATTTCTATAGTGCTACCAGACGCACGCAGCGCTGTACAGAGTCACAAAGAGTAAGAAAAGAGTCCCTGCTCGAAAGAGCTTACAATCTAAACAGACAAACAGGATGTCATGGATACAGTTAATCAGCTGGCTGGGTTGGAGGGCAGAGGGGAGTACAGGACAATCAAGCCATTGTGACATCACTGAAGAGGTTGGCTCTTATTGGTGGAATGAGGCATTATGACATCACAAGCTCAGCTCTGCTTCCCAAAGACTGAAACTCTTCACACTACTACGGTACTATGAATTATTTTTATAGCACTACCTGACGTACGCAGCACCGTACAGAGTCCCAAAGAAGACAGTCCCTGTTTGAAAGAGCTTAAAATCTAAACAGACAAGACAGACAAAAAGGATGTCATGGATACCGTTAAGGGGAACGGTTAATCTTCTGGCTGGGTTGGAGGGCAGAGGAGTTGGGTTAAGGATTGAAGGCTAGATGAAAAAGGTGGGTTTTCAGTCTGCTTTTAAACAAAGGAAGGGGCTTGACGGACAAACTCGGGTAATGTATTCCAGGCATAGGGGGCAACTAGATGAAAGGAACAAAGTCTGGAATTGGCAGTGGAGGAGAAGGGTAACGCTAAGAATGAGAACTGAGGAACAGAGTTCTCTGGGAGATGTATAAGGAGAGAGAAGCGAGGAGAGATATTGAGGGGTGGATTGTGGTAGAGGGAAAACTTTGACTACCACACCAGGGCCCCCTGAAAAAGGAAAATTTTAATTTTTGAAAGAAGATCAGAAGGTCAGAAGGTGAATGGAAAGGAGGGAGGTGGACTGAGAATGGGGAGAGTTGCCCAGAGTGTGGGGCCCTTTGGAGCTGTTTTCATGGGTGAGGGTGAAGAGGGATGAGAGAGAGGAGGGAAACACAGGATTAGAGGTGGTGGGAGGTATTAGAAAAGGAATTATGAAAGGGAAAGGGGGGGTAAGAGAGATGGTAGACAATGGAATGGAGAAAGGGAAGAGAATGGCGGAGATGCTGAACCCAGGAGACATAGGTAGACAAACAGGCAGGCCTGAGGAGGGGAAGATGCTGGATGAAAGGGCAGTTGGGAAGAGCAAGAAATATGCTGGAGCATGGAATGAGAGGGAGGCAGAGAAGGAGAAATTTTGGACCAGTGCGTTGGGTGGCAGGGGGCAGGAGAAATGCTGGATCATGGGGTGAGAGGGGGAAAGAACAGCAGGAAACAGAATGGGAGCAATATTGGACTATGAGGGGAAGGAGAGAGAGAAGGTATGATAATGGATTTTTGGGGGAGAGAAAGGAGGGGAAACAGATGGGACAGAGAGATGGTAGAGGAGAAAGGACAGGGCGACGTCAGGCCATGAGGGGCAGGAGATGCTGGTTTACAAGAATGGAGGGAGGGATTATACTGGAAATTGTGGAATTATATGGGAGAGACCAAAGGGGGTGACAAGGAGATGAATGAGAGAAGGATAGTGAATTCAGTGGTAGAAATGTGGTCCTGAGCAGTAGATGAAAGACAGAAGTGACTAGGAGGCCTGGGAAGGCTGAGATGGGAAATGGGAGAGCCAGATCATGAGAAAGGGAGATGGAAAGTTGGTAGGAAGTTGAAAAGTAAACAGAAGGGTGAAATTTGAGTGAACGGAGAGACAGAAAAGAAAAAAAAAAAAAAAAGATCAGGAAGAGTAAAAAAGGAAAGATCAGTTTATCAAAGACAGCTGTAGTGAGGGAATGAAACAAGACAGGAGAGAGGAGAAAAGACATGTGGACAACAACCACTCCTGGACAAGGAATTATTTGCTTATTGCACATCATGTTGGTCCCATTTTGCCTCTTCTGCTTTTCTGCGTTCTCCCCAGTATGAGTCCTTAATTGTCACGGACATCAAGTGGAAAGAACATGATGAAAATCTTGCCTAAATGAAGACAGGCTCAACTGAAAGAAACACATGGCAAAGTACCGCCAGGGCCTTAACAACAGCCAAAAATATAATTCAAACTCCTCTTATTGTCCTACAAATGGCATCCTCCCAGCTGCCCCTCATTACCTCTCTTCACTTCTCACCCCCTATGTTCCCTCCGCAATAAGGTTACCAGATGCCAAGATTTCCACGGACCTGTCCTCCTTTTGAGGACATGTCTGGGGGTCCAGATGGCGTTTCAAAACCCAGCACTTTGTCTGGGGTTTGAAAAGCTGTGTCGGGCAGGGAGGAAGTCCGCGCATGTGTGGCCTTCACGTGATAATGTTGCATGTGATGTCATCACGTAGCGTCCGCGCATGCGCGGACTTCCAACCTGCCCGAGAGCAGACAGCGGGGGCAGGACTAGGGTGGGCTTGGGGGCAGGATTAGGGCGGAGATGGGCAGAACTAGGCAGGCCTGGGGGCGTGGCTAGGGGAAAATCTGGCAACGCTACCCTGCAAGCTCCGCTCAACTGGTAAATCCCTCCTCTTTGTCCCCTTCCCTTCCTCTGTCAACTCCAGACTCCGTCCTTTCTGTCTTGCTGCGCCGTATGCCTGGAACAAACTGCCTGAATCCCTACGACAGGCTCTGTCTCTGGCATTGTCCAAGTCCAAGTTAAAAGCTCACCTCTTTGAGACTGCTTTCAACTCCTAACTCTCCTCCTTGGGTTCTGCATCCCCAACCCCTCTATGTCATGTCTGTCTGTCCGTCCAAGTTAGATTGTAAGCTCTTCCGAGAAGGGACTATTTAATTTCAAAATGTACAGCACTGCATACGCCCTTCAGCGCTATAGAAGTGTTAAATCGTAGTAGTAGTAATGGATTCCCAGATGGCTGTGCATGACGGGGAGAAAGATTGTTGTCTTCATTAGCTGGTGGGATTGTCTGTAGGTCTTCGTGGAGATCTTTAATTTTATTGGCAAAATATTTGACAAAATTACTGCAAGTTAGTTGTGACTGGGAGGGCTGGTTCTGTTGGGATTGCTGTTTACTATTTTAAGAGGTGGCTTGGTTGAATTTGCAGGTTGTTTGATGTTTTCGGAGAAATATTTTTTGGGGCTGTGGTTAAGGCCCTGGCGGTACTTTGCCATGTGTTTCTTTCAGTTGAGCCTGTCTTCATTTAGGCAAGATTTTCGTCATGTTCTTTCCACTTGATGTCCGTGACAATTAAGGACCCATACTGGGGAGAACGCAGGAAAGCAGAAGAGACATAATGGGACCAACATGATGTAAAAATAAAAAGTTCAGACAACAAAGGCAGAAACAAGTGTTTTATTTCAATTTATTAACTGGAATATGTTAACTTTGGGATTTGTGCATCCAAGATCTTTGTATTATGTTCAGTGGCTTACCAGACAGCTGAAGGGGGGAGGTGAGCACTCAACCTAGGGTTATCAGATGTCCAGGAAAATCCGGACATGTCCTCTTTTTAGAGGATCCCCTACGAGCTCCGGCTGCATCTGGAGGGCCTCTGAGCATGCACGGATGACATCACACACATCCGCGCATGCTCCAGGCCCTCCAGACGCGGCTAGAGCTCGTTGGGGAAGAGAGGAGGCTGTGTGGGGGCGAAGCTGGGGGCAGAACCGTCAGGGATGGAGGCGGAACTGGGCGGAGCTGAAGGCAGAACTGGATGGGGCTGGGGCGGAATGGGGCTTGGTCATGGGTCCGGGGTTTTGTGGAAGAAAATATGGTAACCCTAACTCAGCCCAAAATGGGTGGGCACAAAACTTTCTTCCCTCCTTTCCCCATGCTCCCTGCTCAAATGCAAAATATAAATACCTAATCTGCTGGAAATCCTAAAGCTCTGTCAGCTGGAGACTTCTTCCTCCAGTCCAGCAGCCAGAAGCCCTGAATATGTATATCCTAGAGAGGAAAGGAGAGACGGGGGGATATGATTCAGATGTTCAAATACTTGAAGGGTGTGTAGGGACATAGAACAAAATCTTTTCCAAAGAAAGGAAAATGGTAAAACCAGAGGACATAATCTGAGGTTGAGGGGTGGTAGATTCAAGAGCAATGTTAGTAAATTCTACTTTACGGAGAGGGTGGTGGATGCCTGGAATGCGCTCCCGAGAGAGGTGGTGGAGAGGAAAACGGTGACAGAATTCAAAGAAGCGTGGGATGAACACAGAGGTTCTAGAATCAGAAAATAATCTAATATAATAAAATGGTAGGACGCGCATGCGCACTAAAAAAAACGTGTTCCCTGATCCGTCGCGTTTTTTTTAGTGCGCATGCGCGGGTTTACGTCACCAAACTCGGCAACTTGGACAACAATTGCGCTTATGCTCAAGCCGCCACCACGAATCCTCTCTCGAACCGCACCAGGATCGAGAGAGGAGCTGCGGCGGGGGCTTGAGCATAAGCGCCATTGTTGTCCCCCTACCTAGCTGCGAGGCTGCGGCGGCCTTCCTCACGGTTTCACAGTGTTTGGTCCGCCAAACAATTCCTGCCGTTGACCAAATTTGCCCCACCGTTCCTTCCCTTCCTCCATCAGGTACAGTTCAGCTCCGCCTATGTTAAAAAGCAGCTGCTTTGAAATTGGAGCCCTGCCGCCACCGTAACACGTTCCCTCTGCCGCGGTCCCATATGTCAGAGAAGGGGCGGGACCAAGGCAGAGGGGAAAGTGCTACGGCAGTGGCAGGGCTCCGATTTCGACGCGGCTGCTTTTAACATTGGTGGAGCTGCACTGCACCTGATGGAGGGAGGGAAGGAAAGGTGGTTGTGCGCTGTTGAGCCCCTCTGCACGGGCCCAAACCAAAAAAGGAGCCAGGACTCTTCCCAACCCGGCGCCGCCAGACCCGACAAAACGGCCCTACACTCACAGACCCGCGAGCAGGGTTGCCATGGAAACCTAACCGGAATTACATGCAGTCGCGCAAAGGTCAGTGAGAGGGGATCAGGAGCTAAAGAGAGATTGAAAAAAACAAACAAACAACAGTGCACAAGTAGAGAGAGACACACAGACAGTCACAGAAGGACAGGGGGCTAAAGACACAGATTGAAAAAATAACAAAACAAGGAGAGGCCACAGGAGAGGACAAGGAGAGAGAGACACAGGAAAAAAAATGACAAACAGACATACAGCAGCCAAGGAGACAGACATACTTACATACAGCGTCCAAGTAGACAGACAGAGAGACAGCAAAAAAATACAAACAGCCAAGGAGACAAACAGAAAAAAATAAAAATTACAATGCCCAAGGATAAATTCAGGAAAAAAAACCTTCCAGACATACAGTGGCCAAGGAGTTAGACTGAAAAAAAGGCATACAGACATACAGCAGCCAATGAGATAGACAGACTGACAGCGACCAAGTAGACAATCAGCAAAAAAACACAAACAAACACACAAAGCAAAAAATTAGAAACATACAGCGGCCAAGGAGACAGGCATGCAACAAATAGGAAAAATAAAAAAACTTTTAATAAATCAACCATACATGAAGAAGGAATAAAAAAAAAAAAAGGGAAAAGACACCTACAGGGAAACACAGGATCAAGAGCATACAGAGAAAACAGAAGTTTGCAGGAATCAGGAACATATAGAGAAAGGAGAGCAGAGACCCCTGCAAGAAGAGAAAAATAGCAAAGAGACTGGGGATGAGAAAGAGAGCAGAGATGCTTGCAGGGAGAAAAAGCTAAGCAGTAATGTTACAGCTTGAGAGTGCAGACTGAGGAAGAAAGCAGAGACAGCGCTACACAGGGAAATGGAGGGAGGAAAGAGACAGAAAGAAAAATTCAGACAGACATAAATTCTAGCACCCGTTAATGTAACGGGCTTAACGACTAGTATTAAATATTGAACTAAGGCCAGTACTGGGCAGACTTGCTTGGTCTGTGTCTGTATATGGCCGTTTGGGGGAGGATGGGCTGGAGAGGGCTTCAATGGCTGGGAGGGTTTAGATGGGCTGGAGTAGGTTTTGATGGAGATTTCGGCAGTTGGAACCCAAGAACAGTACCGGGTAGAGCTTTGGATTCTTGCCCAGAAATAGCTAAGAAGAAAAAATTTAAAAAATTTAAATTGAATCAGGTTGGATGGACCATTCGGGTTTTTATCTGCCATCATCTATTATGTTACTAAATCTCTACAGCTTGTGGCAGCTCAGGAACATTGCTCTTAGTTGCAGAACTTGGGAGAACTTCTGGCTGCCAGACCAGAGGTTGTGGTCTTCAACTGGTAGGGTTTCAGGATCCCCACCAACCACAACAAGGAAGGTGGCTAATTTATTTTTTTTTTGAGGGGGAACCTGAGTCCAAGATTAGGGTTATTAGATGTCCGGGAAAACCCGGACATGTCCTCTTTTTAAAGGACTGTCCTGGGTGTCGGATGGACTTTCCAAAACCCAGCAGTTTGTCTGGGTTTTGGAAAGTCCCGATGAGCTCTAGCCGCATCTGAGCATGCACGGATGATGCGACACATATTCACACACGCTCCAGGCCTTCCAAACGCGGCTGGAGCTTGTTGGGAAGAAGAGAGGTTTGTAGGGACAGGGCTGGAGGCTGAACTGGGATAGGCTGGGGCAGAATGGGGTGGAGCTGAAGGTAGAACTGGGCGGGATCAGGGCAGAACAGGGCGGGGCCAGAGGCGGTACTTGGCAGGGCCACGTGTCTGGATTTTTGCAGCCCGAAAAATGGTAGCCTTACCCAGGACCCCTGTCTGTGCAGTACAAAAAGAAGTGCATATCTGTTTTTATTTCTCCAGTGTTGTAATACATGCTGAGTTTAATTTCTTGGGATTCCCAGTTCAATTCCAATTTCCCTTGTTCTGTATTGGTAAAGATCTGCCTGTGTTCTGTGTGTTACTAACCCCCTCTTTTACGAAACTGCGCTAGCAGTTTCTAGTGTGGGGAGCTGTGCTGAATGGCCCGCGCTGCTCCTGACGCTCATAGGAAATCAATGAGCGTCGGGAGCAGCGCAGCTCCCGCGCTTGAAACTGCTATCACGGTTTCATAAAAGGAGGCATTTAGTCATTTAAAATTGTTTTATGTGTGGTGGTAATGGCAGATGGGGATATCGGGAGAAGGGAGGAGGGGGGATAAGGGTTACCTATGGCTCCAGAAAAAAGAAGCCAGATTGAGGTATCCGGGTTTTACTTCTGTTGAAAGCAAGGGAAGCAAAACCCGGATGTCTCAATCTGTCCTCCTTTTTCTGGAGCCATATGGTAATTCTAGCCTAGGAGCCTTTACCACCTAGAAAATAGATGTTGGGGAAGGTTCCTTCGCTAATGACCATGTGCTAATTAGGAAATTAGCACATGGTCAGTAAATGAGAAAATTGAAAATGCAGCCATTTTACAACTGCACTAAAAGTGGCCACAACATGTGGGAAACCTACATGCTAGTCAGAGCACAGGCCACAGGTTTCGTGAAAGGGCTACTTAGATTGAGAGCCCTCCAGGAACAGATACATGCCTAATATACCTGAATATATCTGACACTTGAACTACTACTGAGAAAGGTGTCACCCAAATCCGAAATATTTAAAAATAAAATTGTGTTCACGGTTACCAAGCAGCTCCTTCACTGTTACACCAGATCCTGCGTTTCAGGGGGACTAGATCTAAAGTAGCTTTTATCTTGGGAAACGCTTCAATCCGCTATGAAGTTGTGTTGTCTTGAAGTGGCTTCTGTCAGGTCCTTTGCGTTTTGTAGGTGAGGAAGGGGGTTACTTTGAGGGATCCAGGCACATAATAAAATGAAAATATACTGTATATTACGTGGATATATATAGGAGAATTTTCTATATGGCACTAGGTGTTAAACACTATTTTCGTGCCAAATGTTTGGCATAGAAAAGCATTGTAATGGATGCAAGGCATCAAAACGAGCAGAAATGAAAAATCCACGTAAACACACACATACCCATTTATAGAAGAGTGCCTATTATGCATGGATCCAGTGGCATAGAAAGTGGGGGAGGAGCAGGGCACCGGCACCTCTTTGTTCCCCCATGCTCGCACCCTCCCTTCCCCAACCCCTATACCTCTTTACAAATCTTTGCCAGCGTGAGCAACTACTTTAGCCTGCTGCTCATGCAGGCCTGGCTCCCTCTGAAATCACTTCCGGGTCACGGGGCCAGGAAGTGACGCCGGAGGGAAAGCCTGTGCAAGCAGCAGGCTGGAGAAGCTGCGTGCGCTGGCGAAGATTTAATGAGGTACGGGGTTTGGGAAGGGAGGGTACGAGTGTGGTGGGGGGGGCGGCAGAGAGGATACGGGGGGGTGGCAAAGAAGGAGCAGGGGCAGAAAGGAGGGCGCAGGGGGCACCACCACTCCGGGCATCTCCTACCCCCTCGCTGCGCCACTTCATGGATCTGCAAAGGGGTGTGGCAATGGGAGGAGCCTGGGTGGGTAAGGAGGGTCTTCTCTTAAAATGCAGATCCACCCCCAGCTTGCACGAGGGGATGTACACTTCTCCCTCTGGATTCGCTGTGATAGGGGATTAACAGAATCGCAAATACAGAAAAACCGCAAATAACTTTTTCATATGTTACTCGCCATTTTCTATTAAAAACCATCGTGAATATGGCGACACCGTGAATAACCTGGTGGCAGACCTGGCCTTTTCCTGACGGAGAGGCAAAACACGGTGAAGAAAGTGCCGGGAATCAGCGATTTTCTCTGTAAACGCTTGGAATCGGCGATTTCTCTATGCAAGCGGACGTAATTTGGGGGGAGGAGCCAGCAAGCGAAGAACTGCGATGGCTGAAACCGCGAATACGGAGGGAGAAGTGTATTCCTGGTTTCAGTTGGTGTAACTCCTCCCGAAGTCGAGTGCGGACCCCAGTGTCATACACTATTCTCATATAAAGGGGGGCAGATCCCGGAACACTCGTTAAAGAACGTTTCAGCACTAATTTTTCAGTGCTGACTTTTGAGTGCTATTTTTAGAATCTCTCTCCCCACCTCAGCTTTAGTATTACACAAACAGAGAAAGCTTTGCAACCTGGAGGCTGGGAGATCAAACCAATCAAAAATTAATGAATGAATTAAAAATGGATTAGCCTTTGGGAGCATCGATGGTACTGCTTTTCCAATAGTTTAAAAGCATACACCTCCAGGGTAGATGGCCTGGCACTGTATTTTGGGACTCCGGACTAAATACAACATCCCAAACAGTGAGAACTGAAGAGGAACCATACTGTCGGGTAAAATGGAAGCCCGGAGGAAAAAAGTGAGGCGCTCAGGGTCACCCAGGACTCTGGTTAAAGCCAGCTCCGATTGCAGTCGCATTTTTCCTTCTCCCTAAGCAGATTCATTTCATTGCCCTAATCCAGCGAACTTTAATTTGATAGCTAGATGTGGAAAGCTTTGTATGATCTCCAGAACAGTTTTACAGAGACACTGGAGAGGCCGGTAATTGGATTGTAAAATCTATGGGTTTTGGGACTGCCAGATATCTAATTGCCTGCTGTGAAAAGAGTTATTCCATGCCTACTGGACCTTGTCTAAGGGCCCCCACTGTGTTCCCCTTTCCTGCCTGTTTCCATTGACCTCCTAGAGAAACTGAATCCAGAATGATTCCTCAAAAAGATCACTATTAGCAAAACTAATAGGCAAAATGCAGATCTGTATGCTTGAAGTTTAATCTTTACATTTGATCAAAAAACTCATCATTGATGGATTGCTAAATATATATCTTTCCATTCACTGAATATTATAGACGACGGCTATGTTTAATTTAATTTTTATCTACCTAGCTTCATGAGAAATTACAAAAGCAAATAATATTCAATATAATTAGCCATCCTAAATAACTCACAGCAGAGCAAATTGAGAGATAACACCTATCAAAAACGATGCATGCTGATCTTGTGAGACTGTGACGATAAGGCCAGATTCAGAGAGCCACAATGCGCCCTGCTGGGCTTCAGGACTGGCTTACAATAGGGTGGTGGTGGAGGAGGTAGCCAGGCTGGCTGGTTGGGAGGGGTGGGGGTGGCTGCCTGACTGAGGTGTGGGCAGGCATGGCTGGTTGACTAAGCATACTAACCTGCAAGGGGGGAGGGAACGGAGGGGGGAGAGGGAGTGCAAAATTGGGAACAGACTGATGGGGGATCATGGCTTGTTGGTTTCAGGGAGTGACTAATGGGCATTAAGCTCAGAAAACGATGGGGTGAGAAAGGATCTGGTTCTATGTATGCGTTCAAAGAAGCCGTGGAAAACAGGGAAGCATGGCGAGGAGTGGCCTACAGAGAATCCAAGGGTTGCACACGACTGAATGGCTAGTAGCATATGGAAGATGATATTTTCTTTCTCAAGGGACCCTCGGCCACAAGAGGGCACCCGCTCAAACTCAGGGCTGGAAAATTTCATGGCGACACCAGAAAGTATTTCTTCACAGAGAGAGTGGTTGATCATTGGAACAAGCTTCCAGTGCAGGTGATCGAGGCAGACAGCGTGCCAGACTTTAAGAATAAATGGGATACCCATGTGGGATCCCTACGAGGGTCAAGATAAGGAAATTGGGTCATTAGGGCATAGACAGGGGGTGGGTAAGCAGAGTGGGCAGACTTGATGGGCTGTAGCCCTTTTCTGCCGTCATCTTCTATGTTTCTATGTTATCCATATGAGTGTGTGTGTGTAAGTAGTGGAGCAGTAAGGGTGAGCAGTGCCTGGGGCGGTGGCGCCCCCCTCCCCATCCCCAACCCCCTGCTACGTGTGTGCCCCCTTCCCTTTCCCCTTCCCAGTGACCATTTTGGTAGTCTTCCTCTATTAGACCAACTCTGTCTTTTTGAAGGTGCGGTCTTGGGGACTGTACACAATATTCTAAATCAGTGTTTTTCAACCTTTTTACTCCTATGGACCGGCAGAAATAAAATAATTATTCTGTGGACCGGCATCGGTCCGTGGACCGGCGGTTGAAGAACTCAGGGCTAAGTCGTGGGCCAGACCCCGCCCATCTCTACCCAATCTCCACCCCATACCCCGCCCCCATAATAGTACTAATTGCACCTTGCACGTCCTGTGCCTCATCTGGAAGCCTTCCCTCTGACGTTGCAATGTCAGAGAGAAGGCTTCCGGTTCAGGCGCAGGACGCCCGTAGGAGCTGCTGCCCGTGGCTTTGCGCACTGAATCAGTTACGAAGAGGGAGGTGGATTGAAGATAACGCCACATCGATCGCACCGTGGACCGGCGGTTGAAAAACACTGGGGTAAGTCGTGGGCCAGACCCCGCCCATCTCTACCCAATCTCCACCCCAGACCCCGCCCCCATAATAGTACTAATTGCACCTTGCACGTCCTGTGCCTCATCTGGAAGCCTTCCCTCTGACGTTGCAACGTCAGATAGAAGGCTTCCGGTTCAGATGCAAGATGCCCGTAGGAGCCACTGCCCATGGCTTTGTGCACTGAATCAGTTAGGAAGAGGGAGCTGGCTCGAAGATAACGCCGCATCGATCGCACCGTGGACCGGCGGTTGAAGAACACTGTTTTGGTCCTGATGCACGTGCTGGCCCTGTGGACCGGCAGGAAATTTCTGTGGACCGGCACTGGTCCATGGACCGGTGGTTGAAGAACACTGTTCTAAATGAGGTCTCACCAGAGTCATATACAGGGCATCAATACCTCGGTTTTCCTACTTGCTATTCTTTTTCCTATGCACCCAAGCATCCTGCCAGCTTTCGCTTTTTTCAACCTGTTTGGCCTACTTAAAATCATTTTTATACTATCACACCCAAGTCCCACTCTTCTTTCAGGCACAAAAGTTCTTTACTCCCTAAACTGTACCAATCCCTTGGGTTTTTGCTGTCCAAATGCATGAGCTTGCATTTCTTAGCATTAACTCTTAGCTGCTAAATTTCAGACCATTCACCAAGATTCACTACATCCTTTCTCACGTTATCCACACCATGGATTTGATTATTCTATTGCAAATTTTGGTACAAGAGAGGCAAATCTTACCAGACAGCCCTTCAGCAATATCACTTACAAAAATGTTAAAAAGAACAGGCCCATGAACCGAACTTTGAGGCACACCACCAGTAATATCCCTTTACTCAGAGAGATATCCATTGACCACTACCCTCAGTCGCCTTATACTCAACCAGTTCCTGACCCAGTCCATCACTTTGAGACTCATACAGAGCTACTGGATCACGGAGTGGGGCGGCGCCAATGCAAAAGATGGCTTAGGGCTCCACAGTCCCTTGAGCTGGCCCTGCCTGAATTATTCCCTAAGCAGAGTTATGATCCACTGCTCCGTCTAAGCTGAGCAGGAGTGCTCCAACTGCATTGCTACCAATGGGGGGGCGGGGAGTTCAATATTGTTTTTCACCACATCTAGTGCTCTCCCTCTATCCAATTCTCTGGTCACCCAGAAAAAGAAATTGATCAGATTTGGCTGACAAGACCTACCTTTAGTGAATCCATGTTGCCTCCAGAAACTACTATTCTCTGCTTTAAAAGTATTTCCATTAATTTACTTATCATATAAGTTAGATCAGGGGTAGGGAACTCCGGTCCTCGAGAGCCGTATTCCAGTTGGGTTTTCAGGATTTCCCCAATGAATATGCATGAGATCCATTTGCATGCACTGCTTTCAATGCATATTCATTGGGGAAATCCTGAAAACCCGACTGGAATATGGCTCTCGAGGACCGGAGTTCCCTACCACTGAGTTAGATATTTACCATCTGACCCCATTACTTTGTCCACCTTTAGTTTAGCTAGCTCCTCACAAACACAGTCCTCTGAAAATCTTTCAGGGTCTACCACACAAAACTGCCCCCCTTCGTTCCCTCATGACAATCTAGCAACCCCATCACAACTCCTCCACCTAGAAAATACCGCCATCACCCCCAACCTCTCACAGTCCTTTCTCTCCAGGTTTACCATCCCTAGTGTCTACTGGCATTGGGCAGGGGTGATCCCCAGTTGCTTCTGCTCTCACTGATGCCAGGATTGAAAATGCCCTGATATGGAAACATGACTGTTAATGGTAGTACTGGAATACTAACACTAGGGGAGTCATTGGTGCCATTTTGTATCCCAGAGCCAGTGAGGGCAGGGGTGACTGGGGATTACTTCTGCCTGACTGGACTAGACATCAGGGATGATGATGGGAGGACCCAAGGGATCCTTAGTGATGGGGACCTTTCCAGGCAGGGTGTGTGTGGAAGTGAGCTCAGGCTTCAGGTGCTGGATTGTCATTGGAAGGGAAATGGCTTGGGATCATCAGGCTATAGTTCGGCAGAAAAAGAACCCCATCTTTTTGTCGGGATTATTTTACTGGCTATGGGAGGGCTTGTGGTGTGTATTTGATGGGCACTAAAAGTCATATTGTAATGAGCTGCTTTACTTACATTTACACATTTTGCATCTCATTATTATGTACTGCAGAGGAAATCAAACGTTGCATTACTAGTGTACCAGAGCCACCATTAAAGCCCTTTAACAAGCATCAAGGGGAAAATAATGTGGGTTGGTAACCTACCCCCTATGCACCAATATAAAGTAAGAAATCAAGGAGGAAGTTGGGCATAAGGGGGTGGGAAAGAACATAGGATGAAGTCTGGCTGGTTTGCTTAGCTCTTCTAACCGTAAAGTTGTTCCGCTACTTCTGATTTGTCGATCCTTGAAGCCTGGAGGAATGATGTGATGTATATGAAATCAACTCTGTGGATATGCATATCTTTATCACACAGTTAAATGGTAATGCATTTAAAAAAAAAAATAAAAATAACATGATTCCAAGGGCTTTCTCAAGATCCTGCAGTCTTAAGTTCTTAGCACAGGATGGTCAAGTGAATACGCAAGATCACACCGCAATCATGCCTTGCTCTCCAGACTTTACAGTTTTCCTCTTTATATCTGTGACCTGTCTCTTGCACTGTATATAATCCATGCCTAGGAGTGACAGTGGAGAATTGGTTGAACATATGTGCAATAAGTTAGACAACCTACCTCCTACTCACAGTGGAATTTAAAACAGGCTATAAAGTAGGAGGACAGCCTTTGTTCTAGTGAAATGGGAAGGACTGTTGGGGAATATTTTATTTTCTGGAACAAGTGCCATGTTTAAAAAAGAGTTTTAGATGAATCCAATATGGACTGCTAAGTTCCAACTTGTAGTGGTCAGGCAACAGTGTAAAGCATGGGAAAGGGGCAGTTAAGAGCATTCTCAGTAGTAATCCCAGATCGGCGCAGAGGATTTATGAAGAGGTAAAATATAGGCAGTTCAGTAAGAATTTAAAAACACAGATGCAGGGCCAGGGTTAGACAAGGAGAGGCCTAAGGCAGAGTGTGTGTGTGGTGACCCAAAGCTCACCTTCAGGTTATGCTTCCTTCAGAAGGATTGGGGGGCCCCTGCGGCACGAAGCCCTGTTTGCTAACCTACTAACACCAGCCTTGAATTAGGGGCTGGCTCAACCAGGTACGTCCCTGGCCCAGGGTGCCATCAATAAAGGACACTAAACTCCCAATCCAGTATCTCTCCCTCTCTTCCCTCCCCTCTGCATAACGTATTATTTTAGGCACTTTTTTAATCTTTTACTTGAGTAAATTGTTGTTTTTCATTACACTTTTTACTTACGTATCAAAATATGCATTTACCTTTACTTAAGTAATTTGGCCTAATCAAGTTCTAACTAGACTTTGATGAATTGGTTATTTAGTTTTACTAAGCGAAATACAAAAATTTTTAAATTGATAAAACATATACATTTACAATTTTAAAACTAACTAAAAGTTAGGGTAGACAATTGGACATACAGACCAACTACACTTCTCCCTCGGTATTTGCTGGGATAGGGGATTAACAGACCTGCGAATACAGAAAATCCACAAATAACTTTTTCATACGTTATTTGCTGTTTTCTATTAAAAACCATCGTGAATATGGTGAAACCGCGATTAACACGGTGGGAGACCTGACCTGTTCCTGAAGAAGAGGCAAAACACAGCAAAGAAAGTGCCGGGAATTGGCAATTTCTCTATGCAAGCTGATGTAATTTGGGGGAAGGAGCCAGAAAGCTAAAAAACGCAAATAATCGAAATTGCAAGTGCTGAATACGGAGGGAGAAGTGTAATATAAAAGGCAAGAGGGGATAGAATTTCAAAGTTCAGAGAAGAAACATATAAGGAAAGAACTGTAGGGCGGGGAATCGAAAAAGAAAAAAAAGCGTGAAAAGAGGAAGGGGAAAAAAAAGAAAGAGTGGAACGAAGTACAGGAGAAAAGAGATAAAAGAAGATCTAATTGGCGAAAAGGAATGTTGTGTAAGAACCAAACACAGGTTAAAGGTTAAAAGCATCCTTAAATAGGAAGCTTTTTAGATG